>NW_028152157.1:0-317244 GCF_964638095.1 Poromitra crassiceps
CCTCTCTGGTCTCAACACTCTGTCTGATTTTGGATTTTTTTTTTTTTTTTCCAAAATCAGACTTGACACCAGAGAGGCTGAATACCGCACTGAGTCAATGCGGTCTTAGCCTCTCTGGTCTCAACACTCTGTCTGATTTTGGATTTTTTTTTTTTTTTCCCAAAATCAGACTTGACACCAGAGAGGCTGAATACCGCACTGAGTCAATGCGGTCTTAGCCTCTCTGGTCTCAACACTCTGTCTGATTTTGGATTTTTTTTTTTTTTTTTCCAAAATCAGACTTGACACCAGAGAGGCTGAATACCGCACTGAGTCAATGCGGTCTTAGCCTCTCTGGTGCTCAACACTCTGTCTGATTTTGGATTTTTTTTTTTTTTTTTCCTAAATCAGACTTGACACCAGAGAGGCTGAATACCGCAGTGAGTCAATGCGGTCTTAGCCTCTCTGGTCTCAACACTCTGTCTGATTTTGGATTTTTTTTTTTTTTTTCCAAAATCAGACTTGACACCAGAGAGGCTGAATACCGCACTGAGTCAATGCGGTCTTAGCCTCTCTGGTGTCAACACTCTGTCTGATTTTGGATTTTTTTTTTTTTTTCCCAAAATCAGACTTGACACCAGAGAGGCTGAATACCGCACTGAGTCAATGCGGTCTTAGCCTCTCTGGTCTCAACACTCTGTCTGATTTTGGATTTTTTTTTTTTTTTTTCCAAAATCAGACTTGACACCAGAGAGGCTGAATACCGCACTGAGTCAATGCGGTCTTAGCCTCTCTGGTCTCAACACTCTGTCTGATTTTGGATTTTTTTTTTTTTTTTTCCAAAATCAGACTTGACACCAGAGAGGCTGAATACCGCACTGAGTCAATGCGGTCTTAGCCTCTCTGGTCTCAACACTCTGTCTGATTTTGGATTTTTTTTTTTTTTTCCAAAATCAGACTTGACACCAGAGAGGCTGAATACCGCACTGAGTCAATGCGGTCTTAGCCCTCTCTGGTGTCAACACTCTGTCTGATTTTGGATTTTTTTTTTTTTTTTTTTCCAAAATCAGACTTGACACCAGAGAGGCTGAATACCGCACTGAGTCAATGCGGTCTTAGCCTCTCTGTGTCAACACTCTGTCTGATTTTGGATTTTTTTTTTTTTTTTTCCCAAAATCAGACTTGACACCAGAGAGGCTGAATACCGCACTGAGTCAATGCGGTCTTAGCCTCTCTGGTGTCAACACTCTGTCTGATTTTGGATTTTTTTTTTTTTTTTTTCCAAAATCAGACTTGACACCAGAGAGGCTGAATACCGCACTGAGTCAATGCGGTCTTAGCCTCTCTGGTCTCAACACTCTGTCTGATTTTGGATTTTTTTTTTTTTTTCCCAAAATCAGACTTGACACCAGAGAGGCTGAATACCGCACTGAGTCAATGCGGTCTTAGCCTCTCTGGTCTCAACACTCTGTCTGATTTTGGATTTTTTTTTTTTTTTTCCAAAATCAGACTTGACACCAGAGAGGCTGAATACCGCACTGAGTCAATGCGGTCTTAGCCTCTCTGGTCTCAACACTCTGTCTGATTTTGGATTTTTTTTTTTTTTTTTCCAAAATCAGACTTGACACCAGAGAGGCTGAATACCGCACTGAGTCAATGCGGTCTTAGCCTCTCTGGTCTCAACACTCTGTCTGATTTTGGATTTTTTTTTTTTTTTTCCAAAATCAGACTTGACACCAGAGAGGCTGAATACCGCACTGAGTCAATGCGGTCTTAGCCTCTCTGGTGTCAACACTCTGTCTGATTTTGGATTTTTTTTTTTTTTTTTTCCCAAAATCAGACTTGACACCAGAGAGGCTGAATACCGCACTGAGTCAATGCGGTCTTAGCCTCTCTGGTGTCAACACTCTGTCTGATTTTGGATTTTTTTTTTTTTTTCTCCCAAAATCAGACTTGACACCAGAGAGGCTGAATACCGCACTGAGTCAATGCGGTCTTAGCCTCTCTGGTCTCAACACTCTGTCTGATTTTGGATTTTTTTTTTTTTTTTTTCCAAAATCAGACTTGACACCAGAGAGGCTGAATACCGCACTGAGTCAATGCGGTCTTAGCCTCTCTGGTCTCAACACTCTGTCTGATTTTGGATTTTTTTTTTTTTTTTTCCAAAATCAGACTTGACACCAGAGAGGCTGAATACCGCACTGAGTCAATGCGAGTCTTAGCCTCTCTGGTCTCAACACTCTGTCTGATTTTGGATTTTTTTTTTTTTTTTTCCAAAATCAGACTTGACACCAGAGAGGCTGAATACCGCACTGAGTCAATGCGGTCTTAGCCTCTCTGGTGTCAACACTCTGTCTGATTTTGGATTTTTTTTTTTTTTTTTCCAAAATCAGACTTGACACCAGAGAGGCTGAATACCGCACTGAGTCAATGCGGTCTTAGCCTCTCTGGTGTCAACACTCTGTCTGATTTTGGATTTTTTTTTTTTTTTTTCCCAAAATCAGACTTGACACCAGAGAGGCTGAATACCGCACTGAGTCAATGCGGTCTTAGCCTCTCTGGTGTCAACACTCTGTCTGATTTTGGATTTTTTTTTTTTTTTTTTTCCAAAATCAGACTTGACACCAGAGAGGCTGAATACCGCACTGAGTCAATGCGGTCTTAGCCTCTCTGGTCTCAACACTCTGTCTGATTTTGGATTTTTTTTTTTTTTTCTTCCAAAATCAGACTTGACACCAGAGAGGCTGAATACCGCACTGAGTCAATGCGGTCTTAGCCTCTCTGGTCTCAACACTCTGTCTGATTTTGGATTTTTTTTTTTTTTTTCCAAAATCAGACTTGACACCAGAGAGGCTGAATACCGCACTGAGTCAATGCGGTCTTAGCCTCTCTGGTCTCAACACTCTGTCTGATTTTGGATTTTTTTTTTTTTTTTTCCAAAATCAGACTTGACACCAGAGAGGCTGAATACCGCACTGAGTCAATGCGGTCTTAGCCTCTCTGGTGTCAACACTCTGTCTGATTTTGGATTTTTTTTTTTTTTTTTCCAAAATCAGACTTGACACCAGAGAGGCTGAATACCGCACTGAGTCAATGCGGTCTTAGCCTCTCTGGTGTCAACACTCTGTCTGATTTTGGATTTTTTTTTTTTTTTTCCCAAAATCAGACTTGACACCAGAGAGGCTGAATACCGCACTGAGTCAATGCGGTCTTAGCCTCTCTGGTGTCAACACTCTGTCTGATTTTGGATTTTTTTTTTTTTTTTTTCCCAAAATCAGACTTGACACCCAGAGAGGCTGAATACCGCACTGAGTCAATGCGGTCTTAGCCTCTCTGGTCTCAACACTCTGTCTGATTTTGGATTTTTTTTTTTTTTTTTCCAAAATCAGACTTGACACCAGAGAGGCTGAATACCGCACTGAGTCAATGCGGTCTTAGCCTCTCTGGTCTCAACACTCTGTCTGATTTTGGATTTTTTTTTTTTTTTTCCAAAATCAGACTTGACACCAGAGAGGCTGAATACCGCACTGAGTCAATGCGGTCTTAGCCTCTCTGGTCTCAACACTCTGTCTGATTTTGGATTTTTTTTTTTTTTTTCCAAAATCAGACTTGACACCAGAGAGGCTGAATACCGCACTGAGTCAATGCGGTCTTAGCCTCTCTGGTCTCAACACTCTGTCTGATTTTGGATTTTTTTTTTTTTTTTTCCAAAATCAGACTTGACACCAGAGAGGCTGAATACCGCACTGAGTCAATGCGGTCTTAGCCTCTCTGGTCTCAACACTCTGTCTGATTTTGGATTTTTTTTTTTTTTTTTCCAAAATCAGACTTGACACCAGAGAGGCTGAATACCGCACTGAGTCAATGCGGTCTTAGCCTCTCTGGTGTCAACACTCTGTCTGATTTTGGATTTTTTTTTTTTTTTTTCCAAAATCAGACTTGACACCAGAGAGGCTGAATACCGCACTGAGTCAATGCGGTCTTAGCCTCTCTGGTCTCAACACTCTGTCTGATTTTGGATTTTTTTTTTTTTTTTTCCAAAATCAGACTTGACACCAGAGAGGCTGAATACCGCACTGAGTCAATGCGGTCTTAGCCTCTCTGGTGTCAACACTCTGTCTGATTTTGGATTTTTTTTTTTTTTTTCCAAAATCAGACTTGACACCAGAGAGGCTGAATACCGCACTGAGTCAATGCGGTCTTAGCCTCTCTGGTGTCAACACTCTGTCTGATTTTGGATTTTTTTTTTTTTTTTTCCAAAATCAGACTTGACACCAGAGAGGCTGAATACCGCACTGAGTCAATGCGGTCTTAGCCTCTCTGGTCTCAACACTCTGTCTGATTTTGGATTTTTTTTTTTTTTTCTTCCAAAATCAGACTTGACACCAGAGAGGCTGAATACCGCACTGAGTCAATGCGGTCTTAGCCTCTCTGGTCTCAACACTCTGTCTGATTTTGGATTTTTTTTTTTTTTTTCCAAAATCAGACTTGACACCAGAGAGGCTGAATACCGCACTGAGTCAATGCGGTCTTAGCCTCTCTGGTCTCAACACTCTGTCTGATTTTGGATTTTTTTTTTTTTTTTTCCAAAATCAGACTTGACACCAGAGAGGCTGAATACCGCACTGAGTCAATGCGGTCTTAGCCTCTCTGGTCTCAACACTCTGTCTGATTTTGGATTTTTTTTTTTTTTTTCCAAAATCAGACTTGACACCAGAGAGGCTGAATACCGCACTGAGTCAATGCGGTCTTAGCCTCTCTGGTGTCAACACTCTGTCTGATTTTGGATTTTTTTTTTTTTTTCCAAAATCAGACTTGACACCAGAGAGGCTGAATACCGCACTGAGTCAATGCGGTCTTAGCCTCTCTGGTGTCAACACTCTGTCTGATTTTGGATTTTTTTTTTTTTTTTCCCAAAATCAGACTTGACACCAGAGAGGCTGAATACCGCACTGAGTCAATGCGGTCTTAGCCTCTCTGGTCTCAACACTCTGTCTGATTTTGGATTTTTTTTTTTTTTTTCCAAAATCAGACTTGACACCAGAGAGGCTGAATACCGCACTGAGTCAATGCGGTCTTAGCCTCTCTGGTCTCAACACTCTGTCTGATTTTGGATTTTTTTTTTTTTTTTTTCCAAAATCAGACTTGACACCAGAGAGGCTGAATACCGCACTGAGTCAATGCGGTCTTAGCCTCTCTGGTCGTCAACACTCTGTCTGATTTTGGATTTTTTTTTTTTTTTTTCCAAAATCAGACTTGACACCAGAGAGGCTGAATACTGCACTGAGTCAATGCGGTCTTAGCCTCTCTGGTCTCAACACTCTGTCTGATTTTGGATTTTTTTTTTTTTTTTCCCAAAATCAGACTTGACACCAGAGAGGCTGAATACCGCACTGAGTCAATGCGGTCTTAGCCTCTCTGGTGTCAACACTCTGTCTGATTTTGGATTTTTTTTTTTTTTTTTTTTCCAAAATCAGACTTGACACCAGAGAGGCTGAATACCGCACTGAGTCAATGCGGTCTTAGCCTCTCTGGTGTCAACACTCTGTCTGATTTTGGATTTTTTTTTTTTTTTTCCAAAATCAGACTTGACACCAGAGAGGCTGAATACCGCACTGAGTAAATGCGGTCTTAGCCTCTCTGGTCTCAACACTCTGTCTGATTTGGGATTTTTTTTTTTTTTTTCCAAAATCAGACTTGACACCAGAGAGGCTGAATACCGCACTGAGTCAATGCGGTCTTAGCCTCTCTGGTGTCAACACTCTGTCTGATTTTGGATTTTTTTTTTTTTTTTCCTAAATCAGACTTGACACCAGAGAGGCTGAATACCGCAGTGAGTCAATGCGGTCTTAGCCTCTCTGGTCTCAACACTCTGTCTGATTTTGGATTTTTTTTTTTTTTTTTTCCAAAATCAGACTTGACACCAGAGAGGCTGAATACCGCACTGAGTCAATGCGGTCTTAGCCTCTCTGGTGTCAACACTCTGTCTGATTTTGGATTTTTTTTTTTTTTTCCCAAAATCAGACTTGACACCAGAGAGGCTGAATACTGCACTGAGTCAATGCGGTCTTAGCCTCTCTGGTCTCAACACTCTGTCTGATTTTCGATTTTTTTTTTTTTTTTCCAAAATCAGACTTGACACCAGAGAGGCTGAATACCGCACTGAGTCAATGCGGTCTTAGCCTCTCTGGTCTCAACACTCTGTCTGATTTTGGATTTTTTTTTTTTTTCCCAAAATCAGACTTGACACCAGAGAGGCTGAATACCGCACTGAGTCAATGCGGTCTTAGCCTCTCTGGTCTCAACACTCTGTCTGATTTTGGATTTTTTTTTTTTTTTTTCCAAAATCAGACTTGACACCAGAGAGGCTGAATACCGCACTGAGTCAATGCGGTCTTAGCCTCTCTGGTCTCAACACTCTGTCTGATTTTGGATTTTTTTTTTTTTTCCCAAAATCAGACTTGACACCAGAGAGGCTGAATACCGCACTGAGTCAATGCGGTCTTAGCCTCTCTGGTCTCAACACTCTGTCTGATTTTGGATTTTTTTTTTTTTTTTTCCAAAATCAGACTTGACACCAGAGAGGCTGAATACCGCACTGAGTCAATGCGGTCTTAGCCTCTCTGGTGTCAACACTCTGTCTGATTTTGGATTTTTTTTTTTTTTTTCCTAAATCAGACTTGACACCAGAGAGGCTGAATACCGCAGTGAGTCAATGCGGTCTTAGCCTCTCTGGTCTCAACACTCTGTCTGATTTTGGATTTTTTTTTTTTTTTTTTCCAAAATCAGACTTGACACCAGAGAGGCTGAATACCGCACTGAGTCAATGCGGTCTTAGCCTCTCTGGTGTCAACACTCTGTCTGATTTTGGATTTTTTTTTTTTTTCCCCAAAATCAGACTTGACACCAGAGAGGCTGAATAACGCACTGAGTCAATGCGGTCTTAGCCTCTCTGGTCTCAACACTCTGTCTGATTTTGGATTTTTTTTTTTTTTTTTTCCAAAATCAGACTTGACACCAGAGAGGCTGAATACCGCACTGAGTCAATGCGGTCTTAGCCTCTCTGGTCTCAACACTCTGTCTGATTTTGGATTTTTTTTTTTTTTTCCAAAATCAGACTTGACACCAGAGAGGCTGAATACCGCACTGAGTCAATGCGGTCTTAGCCTCTCTGGTGTCAACACTCTGTCTGATTTTGGATTTTTTTTTTTTTTTTCCTAAATCAGACTTGACACCAGAGAGGCTGAATACCGCAGTGAGTCAATGCGGTCTTAGCCTCTCTGGTCTCAACACTCTGTCTGATTTTGGATTTTTTTTTTTTTTTTTTCCAAAATCAGACTTGACACCAGAGAGGCTGAATACCGCACTGAGTCAATGCGGTCTTAGCCTCTCTGGTGTCAACACTCTGTCTGATTTTGGATTTTTTTTTTTTTTTTCCCAAAATCAGACTTGACACCAGAGAGGCTGAATACCGCACTGAGTCAATGCGGTCTTAGCCTCTCTGGTGTCAACACTCTGTCTGATTTTGGATTTTTTTTTTTTTTTTCCCAAAATCAGACTTGACACCAGAGAGGCTGAATACCGCACTGAGTCAATGCGGTCTTAGCCTCTCTGGTCTCAACACTCTGTCTGATTTTGGATTTTTTTTTTTTTTTTCCAAAATCAGACTTGACACCAGAGAGGCTGAATACCGCACTGAGTCAATGCGGTCTTAGCCTCTCTGGTCTCAACACTCTGTCTGATTTTGGATTTTTTTTTTTTTTTCCCAAAATCAGACTTGACACCAGAGAGGCTGAATACCGCACTGAGTCAATGCGGTCTTAGCCTCTCTGGTCTCAACACTCTGTCTGATTTTGGATTTTTTTTATTTTTTTTCCAAAATCAGACTTGACACCAGAGAGGCTGAATACCGCACTGAGTCAATGCGGTCTTAGCCTCTCTGGTCTCAACACTCTGTCTGATTTTGGATTTTTTTTTTTTTTTTTCCAAAATCAGACTTGACACCAGAGAGGCTGAATACCGCACTGAGTCAATGCGGTCTTAGCCTCTCTGGTCTCAACACTCTGTCTGATTTTGGATTTTTTTTTTTTTTTTCCAAAATCAGACTTGACACCAGAGAGGCTGAATACCGCACTGAGTCAATGCGGTCTTAGCCTCTCTGGTCTCAACACTCTGTCTGATTTTGGATTTTTTTTTTTTTTTTCCAAAATCAGACTTGACACCAGAGAGGCTGAATACCGCCCTGAGTCAATGCGGTCTTAGCCTCTCTGGTGTCAACACTCTGTCTGATTTTGGATTTTTTATTTTTTTTCCAAAATCAGACTTGACACCAGAGAGGCTGAATACCGCACTGAGTCAATGCGGTCTTAGCCTCTCTGGTGTCAACACTCTGTCTGATTTTGGATTTTTTTTTTTTTTTTCCAAAATCAGACTTGACACCAGAGAGGCTGAATACTGCACTGAGTAAATGCGGTCTTAGCCTCTCTGGTCTCAACACTCTGTCTGATTTGGGATTTTTTTTTTTTTTTCCAAAATCAGACTTGACACCAGAGAGGCTGAATACCGCACTGAGTCAATGCGGTCTTAGCCTCTCTGGTGTCAACACTCTGTCTGATTTTGGATTTTTTTTTTTTTTTTCCTAAATCAGACTTGACACCAGAGAGGCTGAATACCGCAGTGAGTCAATGCGGTCTTAGCCTCTCTGGTCTCAACACTCTGTCTGATTTTGGATTTTTTTTTTTTTTTTTCCAAAATCAGACTTGACACCAGAGAGGCTGAATACCGCACTGAGTCAATGCGGTCTTAGCCTCTCTGGTGTCAACACTCTGTCTGATTTTGGATTTTTTTTTTTTTTTTCCCAAAATCAGACTTGACACCAGAGAGGCTGAATAACGCACTGAGTCAATGCGGTCTTAGCCTCTCTGGTCTCAACACTCTGTCTGATTTTGGATTTTTTTTTTTTTTTTCCAAAATCAGACTTGACACCAGAGAGGCTGAATACTGCACTGAGTCAATGCGGTCTTAGCCTCTCTGGTCTCAACACTCTGTCTGATTTTGGATTTTTTTTTTTTTTTCCAAAATCAGACTTGACACCAGAGAGGCTGAATACCGCACTGAGTCAATGCAGTCTTAGCCTCTCTGGTCTCAACACTCTGTCTGATTTTGGATTTTTTTTTTTTTTTTCCAAAATCAGACTTGACACCAGAGAGGCTGAATACCGCACTGAGTCAATGCGGTCTTAGCCTCTCTGGTGTCAACACTCTGTCTGATTTTGGATTATTTTATTTTTTTTCCAAAATCAGACTTGACACCAGAGAGGCTGAATACTGCACTGAGTCAATGCGGTCTTAGCCTCTCTGGTCTCAACACTCTGTCTGATTTTGGATTTTTTTTTTTTTTTCCAAAATCACACTTGACACCAGAGAGGCTGAATACCGCACTGAGTCAATGCGGTCTTAGCCTCTCTGGTGTCAACACTCTGTCTGATTTTGGATTATTATTATTTTTTTTCAAAATCAGACTTGACACCAGAGAGGCTGAATACTGCACTGAGTCAATGCGGTCTTAGCCTCTCTGGTCTCAACACTCTGTCTGATTTTGGATTTTTTTTTTTTTTTCCAAAATCAGACTTGACACCAGAGAGGCTGAATACCGCACTGAGTCAATGCGGTCTTAGCCTCTCTGGTGTCAACACTCTGTCTGATTTTGGATTTTTTTTTTCAAAATCAGACTTGACACCAGAGAGGCTGAATACCGCACTGAGTCAATGCGGTCTTAGCCTCTCTGGTGTCAACACTCTGTCTGATTTTGGATTTTTTTTTTTTTTCCAAAATCAGACTTGACACCAGAGAGGCTGAATACCGCACTGAGTCAATGCGGTCTTAGCCTCTCTGGTGTCAACACTCTGTCTGATTTTGGATTTTTTTTTTTTTTTTTCCAAAATCAGACTTGACACCAGAGAGGCTGAATACCGCACTGAGTCAATGCGGTCTTAGCCTCTCTGGTGTCAACACTCTGTCTGATTTTGGATTTTTTTTTTTTTTTCCAAAATCAGACTTGACACCAGAGAGGCTGAATACCGCACTGAGTCAATGCGGTCTTACCCTCTCTGGTCTCAACACTCTGTCTGATTTGGGATTTTTTTTTTTTTTTCCAAAATCAGACTTGACACCAGAGAGGCTGAATACCGCCCTGAGTCAATGCGGTCTTAGCCTCTCTGGTGTCAACACTCTGTCTGATTTTGGATGTTTTTTTTTTTTTTCCCAAAATCAGACTTGACACCAGAGAGGCTGAATACTGCACTGAGTCAATGCGGTCTTAGCCTCTCTGGTCTCAACACTCTGTCTGATTTTGGATTTTTTTTTTTTTTTTTCCCAAAATCAGACGACACCAGAGAGGCTGAATACCGCACTGAGTCAATGCGGTCTTAGCCTCTCTGGTGTCAACACTCTGTCTGATTTTGGATTATTTTATTTTTTTTCCAAAATCAGACTTGACACCAGAGAGGCTGAATACTGCACTGAGTCAATGCGGTCTTAGCCTCTCTGGTCTCAACACTCTGTCTGATTTTGGATTTTTTTTTTTTTTTTTCCAAAATCAGACTTGACACCAGAGAGGCTGAATACCGCACTGAGTCAATGCGGTCTTAGCCTCTCTGGTCTCAACACTCTGTCTGATTTTGGATTTTTTTTTTTTTTTTCCAAAATCAGACTTGACACCAGAGAGGCTGAATACCGCCCTGAGTCAATGCGGTCTTAGCCTCTCTGGTGTCAACACTCTGTCTGATTTTGGATTTTTTATTTTTTTTCCAAAATCAGACTTGACACCAGAGAGGCTGAATACCGCACTGAGTCAATGCGGTCTTAGCCTCTCTGGTGTCAACACTCTGTCTGATTTTGGATTTTTTTTTTTTTTTTCCAAAATCAGACTTGACACCAGAGAGGCTGAATACCGCACTGAGTAAATGCGGTCTTAGCCTCTCTGGTCTCAACACTCTGTCTGATTTGGGATTTTTTTTTTTTTTTCCAAAATCAGACTTGACACCAGAGAGGCTGAATACCGCACTGAGTCAATGCGGTCTTAGCCTCTCTGGTGTCAACACTCTGTCTGATTTTGGATTTTTTTTTTTTTTTTCCTAAATCAGACTTGACACCAGAGAGGCTGAATACTGCAGTGAGTCAATGCGGTCTTAGCCTCTCTGGTCTCAACACTCTGTCTGATTTTGGATTTTTTTTTTTTTTTTTTCCAAAATCAGACTTGACACCAGAGAGGCTGAATACCGCACTGAGTCAATGCGGTCTTAGCCTCTCTGGTGTCAACACTCTGTCTGATTTTGGATTTTTTTTTTTTTTTCCCAAAATCAGACTTGACACCAGAGAGGCTGAATAACGCACTGAGTCAATGCGGTCTTAGCCTCTCTGGTCTCAACACTCTGTCTGATTTTGGATTTTTTTTTTTTTTTTTCCAAAATCAGACTTGACACCAGAGAGGCTGAATACCGCACTGAGTCAATGCGGTCTTAGCCTCTCTGGTCTCAACACTCTGTCTGATTTTGGATTTTTTTTTTTTTTTCCAAAATCAGACTTGACACCAGAGAGGCTGAATACCGCACTGAGTCAATGCAGTCTTAGCCTCTCTGGTCTCAACACTCTGTCTGATTTTGGATTTTTTTTTTTTTTTTCCAAAATCAGACTTGACACCAGAGAGGCTGAATACCGCACTGAGTCAATGCGGTCTTAGCCTCTCTGGTGTCAACACTCTGTCTGATTTTGGATTATTTTATTTTTTTTCCAAAATCAGACTTGACACCAGAGAGGCTGAATACTGCACTGAGTCAATGCGGTCTTAGCCTCTCTGGTCTCAACACTCTGTCTGATTTTGGATTTTTTTTTTTTTTTTCCAAAATCACACTTGACACCAGAGAGGCTGAATACCGCACTGAGTCAATGCGGTCTTAGCCTCTCTGGTCTCAACACTCTGTCTGATTTTGGATTTTTTTTTTTTTTTTTCCAAAATCAGACTTGACACCAGAGAGGCTGAATACTGCACTGAGTCAATGCGGTCTTAGCCTCTCTGGTGTCAACACTCTGTCTGATTTTGGATTTTTTTTTTCTTTCCCAAAATCAGACGACACCAGAGAGGCTGAATACCGCACTGAGTCAATGCGGTCTTAGCCTCTCTGGTGTCAACACTCTGTCTGATTTTGGATTATTTATTTTTTTTTCAAAAATCAGACTTGACACCAGAGAGGCTGAATACTGCACTGAGTCAATGCGGTCTTAGCCTCTCTGGTCTCAACACTCTGTCTGATTTTGGATTTTTTTTTTTTTTTTCCAAAATCAGACTTGACACCAGAGAGGCTGAATACCGCACTGAGTCAATGCGGTCTTAGCCTCTCTGGTCTCAACACTCTGTCTGATTTTGGATTTTTTTTTTTTTTTTCCAAAATCAGACTTGACACCAGAGAGGCTGAATACCGCCCTGAGTCAATGCGGTCTTAGCCTCTCTGGTGTCAACACTCTGTCTGATTTTGGATTTTTTTTTTTTTTTTTCCAAAATCAGACTTGACACCAGAGAGGCTGAATACCGCACTGAGTCAATGCGGTCTTAGCCTCTCTGGTGTCAACACTCTGTCTGATTTTGGATTTTTTTTTTCTTTCCCAAAATCAGACGACACCAGAGAGGCTGAATACCGCACTGAGTCAATGCGGTCTTAGCCTCTCTGGTGTCAACACTCTGTCTGATTTTGGATTATTTTATTTTTTTTCCAAAATCAGACTTGACACCAGAGAGGCTGAATACTGCACTGAGTCAATGCGGTCTTAGCCTCTCTGGTCTCAACACTCTGTCTGATTTTGGATTTTTTTTTTTTTTTTCCAAAATCAGACTTGACACCAGAGAGGCTGAATACCGCACTGAGTCAATGCGGTCTTAGCCTCTCTGGTCTCAACACTCTGTCTGATTTTGGATTTTTTTTTTTTTTTTCCAAAATCAGACTTGACACCAGAGAGGCTGAATACCGCCCTGAGTCAATGCGGTCTTAGCCTCTCTGGTGTCAACACTCTGTCTGATTTTGGATTTTTTTTTTTTTTTTCCCAAAATCAGACTTGACACCAGAGAGGCTGAATACCGCACTGAGTCAATGCGGTCTTAGCCTCTCTGGTCTCAACACTCTGTCTGATTTTGGATTTTTTTTTTTTTTTTCCAAAATCAGACTTGACACCAGAGAGGCTGAATACCGCACTGAGTCAATGCAGTCTTAGCCTCTCTGGTCTCAACACTCTGTCTGATTTTGGATTTTTTTTTTTTTTTTCCCAAACCAGACTTGACACCAGAGAGGCTGAATACCGCACTGAGTCAATGCAGTCTTAGCCTCTCTGGTCTCAACACTCTGTCTGATTTTGGATTTTTTTTTTTTTTTTCCAAAATCAGACTTGACACCAGAGAGGCTGAATACCGCACTGAGTCAATGCGGTCTTAGCCTCTCTGGTGTCAACACTCTGTCTGATTTTGGATTTTTTTTTTTTTTTTTCCAAAATCAGACTTGACACCAGAGAGGCTGAATACTGCACTGAGTCAATGCGGTCTTAGCCTCTCTGGTCTCAACACTCTGTCTGATTTTGGATTTTTTTTTTTTTTTTTTTCAAAATCAGACTTGACACCAGAGAGGCTGAATACCGCACTGAGTCAATGCGGTATTCAGCCTCTTTGGTGTCAACACTCTGTCTGATTTTGGATTTTTTTTTTTCCAAAATCAGACTTGACACCAGAGAGGCTGAATACCGCACTGAGTCAATGCGGTCTTAGCCTCTCTGGTGTCAACACTCTGTCTGATTTTGGATTTTTTTTTTTTTTTTTTCCAAAATCAGACTTGACACCAGAGAGGCTGAATACCGCACTGAGTCAATGCGGTCTTAGCCTCTCTGGTGTCAACACTCTGTCTGATTTTGGATTTTTTTTTTTTTTTTTCCAAAATCAGACTTGACACCAGAGAGGCTGAATACCGCACTGAGTCAATGCGGTCTTAGCCTCTCTGGTGTCAACACTCTGTCTGATTTTGGATTTTTTTTTTCTTTCCCAAAATCAGACGACACCAGAGAGGCTGAATACCGCACTGAGTCAATGCGGTCTTAGCCTCTCTGGTGTCAACACTCTGTCTGATTTTGGATTATTTTATTTTTTTTCCAAAATCAGACTTGACACCAGAGAGGCTGAATACTGCACTGAGTCAATGCGGTCTTAGCCTCTCTGGTCTCAACACTCTGTCTGATTTTGGATTTTTTTTTTTTTTTTCCAAAATCAGACTTGACACCAGAGAGGCTGAATACCGCACTGAGTCAATGCGGTCTTAGCCTCTCTGGTCTCAACACTCTGTCTGATTTTGGATTTTTTTTTTTTTTTTCCAAAATCAGACTTGACACCAGAGAGGCTGAATACCGCCCTGAGTCAATGCGGTCTTAGCCTCTCTGGTGTCAACACTCTGTCTGATTTTGGATTTTTTTTTTTTTTTTTCCAAAATCAGACTTGACACCAGAGAGGCTGAATACCGCACTGAGTCAATGCGGTCTTAGCCTCTCTGGTGTCAACACTCTGTCTGATTTTGGATTTTTTTTTTCTTTCCCAAAATCAGACGACACCAGAGAGGCTGAATACCGCACTGAGTCAATGCGGTCTTAGCCTCTCTGGTGTCAACACTCTGTCTGATTTTGGATTATTTTATTTTTTTTCCAAAATCAGACTTGACACCAGAGAGGCTGAATACTGCACTGAGTCAATGCGGTCTTAGCCTCTCTGGTCTCAACACTCTGTCTGATTTTGGATTTTTTTTTTTTTTTTCCAAAATCAGACTTGACACCAGAGAGGCTGAATACCGCACTGAGTCAATGCGGTCTTAGCCTCTCTGGTCTCAACACTCTGTCTGATTTTGGATTTTTTTTTTTTTTTTCCAAAATCAGACTTGACACCAGAGAGGCTGAATACCGCCCTGAGTCAATGCGGTCTTAGCCTCTCTGGTGTCAACACTCTGTCTGATTTTGGATTTTTTTTTTTTTTTTTCCCAAAATCAGACTTGACACCAGAGAGGCTGAATACCGCACTGAGTCAATGCGGTCTTAGCCTCTCTGGTCTCAACACTCTGTCTGATTTTGGATTTTTTTTTTTTTTTTCCAAAATCAGACTTGACACCAGAGAGGCTGAATACCGCACTGAGTCAATGCAGTCTTAGCCTCTCTGGTCTCAACACTCTGTCTGATTTTGGATTTTTTTTTTTTTTTTCCCAAAATCAGACTTGACACCAGAGAGGCTGAATACCGCACTGAGTCAATGCAGTCTTAGCCTCTCTGGTCTCAACACTCTGTCTGATTTTGGATTTTTTTTTTTTTTTTTCCAAAATCAGACTTGACACCAGAGAGGCTGAATACCGCACTGAGTCAATGCGGTCTTAGCCTCTCTGGTGTCAACACTATGTCTGATTTTGGATTTTTTTTTTTTTTTTTCCAAAATCAGACTTGACACCAGAGAGGCTGAATACTGCACTGAGTCAATGCGGTCTTAGCCTCTCTGGTCTCAACACTCTGTCTGATTTTGGATTTTTTTTTTTTTTTTTTTCAAAATCAGACTTGACACCAGAGAGGCTGAATACCGCACTGAGTCAATGCGGTATTCAGCCTCTTTGGTGTCAACACTCTGTCTGATTTTGGATTTTTTTTTTTCCAAAATCAGACTTGACACCAGAGAGGCTGAATACCGCACTGAGTCAATGCGGTCTTAGCCTCTCTGGTGTCAACACTCTGTCTGATTTTGGATTTTTTTTTTTTTTTTTTCCAAAATCAGACTTGACACCAGAGAGGCTGAATACCGCACTGAGTCAATGCGGTCTTAGCCTCTCTGGTGTCAACACTCTGTCTGATTTTGGATTATTTTATTTTTTTTCCAAAATCAGACTTGACACCAGAGAGGCTGAATACTGCACTGAGTCAATGCGGTCTTAGCCTCTCTGGTCTCAACACTCTGTCTGATTTTGGATTTTTTTTTTTTTTTTCCAAAATCAGACTTGACACCAGAGAGGCTGAATACCGCACTGAGTCAATGCGGTCTTAGCCTCTCTGGTGTCAACACTCTGTCTGATTTTGGATTTTCTTTTTTTTTTTTCCAAAATCAGACTTGACACCAGAGAGGCTGAATACCGCACTGAGTCAATGCGGTCTTAGCCTCTCTGGTGTCAACACTCTGTCTGATTTTGGATTTTTTTTTTTTTTTCCCAAAATCAGACAACACCAGAGAGGCTGAATACCGCACTGAGTCAATGCGGTCTTAGCCTCTCTGGTGTCAACACTCTGTCTGATTTTGGATTATTTTATTTTTTTTCCAAAATCAGACTTGACACCAGAGAGGCTGAATACTGCACTGAGTCAATGCGGTCTTAGCCTCTCTGGTCTCAACACTCTGTCTGATTTTGGATTTTTTTTTTTTTTTTCCAAAATCAGACTTGACACCAGAGAGGCTGAATACCGCACTGAGTCAATGCGGTCTTAGCCTCTCTGGTCTCAACACTCTGTCTGATTTTGGATTTTTTTTTTTTTTTTCCAAAATCAGACTTGACACCAGAGAGGCTGAATACCGCCCTGAGTCAATGCGGTCTTAGCCTCTCTGGTGTCAACACTCTGTCTGATTTTGGATTTTTTTTTTTTTTTCCAAAATCAGACTTGACACCAGAGAGGCTGAATACCGCACTGAGTCAATGCGGTCTTAGCCTCTCTGGTGTCAACACTCTGTCTGATTTTGGATTTTTTTTTTTTTTTTTTCCAAAATCAGACTTGACACCAGAGAGGCTGAATACCGCACTGAGTCAATGCGGTCTTAGCCTCTCTGGTGTCAACACTCTGTCTGATTTTGGATTTTTTTTTTTTTTTTCCAAAATCAGACTTGACACCAGAGAGGCTGAATACCGCACTGAGTAAATGCGGTCTTAGCCTCTCTGGTCTCAACACTCTGTCTGATTTGGGATTTTTTTTTTTTTTTCCAAAATCAGACTTGACACCAGAGAGGCTGAATACCGCACTGAGTCAATGCGGTCTTAGCCTCTCTGGTGTCAACACTCTGTCTGATTTTGGATTTTTTTTTTTTTTTTCCTAAATCAGACTTGACACCAGAGAGGCTGAATACCGCAGTGAGTCAATGCGGTCTTAGCCTCTCTGGTCTCAACACTCTGTCTGATTTTGGATTTTTTTTTTTTTTTTCCCAAAATCAGACTTGACACCAGAGAGGCTGAATACCGCACTGAGTCAATGCGGTCTTAGCCTCTCTGGTGTCAACACTCTGTCTGATTTTGGATTTTTTTTTTTTTTTTTTCCAAAATCAGACTTGACACCAGAGAGGCTGAATACCGCACTGATCCAATGCGGTCTTAGCCTCTCTGGTGTCAACACTCTGTCTGATTTTGGATTTTTTTTTTTTTTTCCAAAATCAGACTTGACACCAGAGAGGCTGAATACCGCACTGAGTCAATGCGGTCTTAGCCTCTCTGGTGTCAACACTCTGTCTGATTTTGGATTTTTTTTTTTTTTTCCAAAATCAGACTTGACACCAGAGAGGCTGAATACCGCACTGAGTCAATGCGGTCTTACCCTCTCTGGTCTCAACACTCTGTCTGATTTGGGATTTTTTTTTTTTTTCCAAAATCAGACTTGACACCAGAGAGGCTGAATACCGCCCTGAGTCAATGCGGTCTTAGCCTCTCTGGTGTCAACACTCTGTCTGATTTTGGATTTTTTTTTTTTTTTTTCCCAAAATCAGACTTGACACCAGAGAGGCTGAATACTGCACTGAGTCAATGCGGTCTTAGCCTCTCTGGTCTCAACACTGTCTGATTTTGGATTTTTTTTTTTTTTTTTCCCAAAATCAGACGACACCAGAGAGGCTGAATACCGCACTGAGTCAATGCGGTCTTAGCCTCTCTGGTGTCAACACTCTGTCTGATTTTGGATTTTTTTTTTTTTTTTCCAAAATCAGACTTGACACCAGAGAGGCTGAATACTGCACTGAGTCAATGCGGTCTTAGCCTCTCTGGTCTCAACACTCTGTCTGATTTTGGATTTTTTTTTTTTTTTTCCAAAATCAGACTTGACACCAGAGAGGCTGAATACCGCACTGAGTCAATGCGGTCTTAGCCTCTCTGGTCTCAACACTCTGTCTGATTTTGGATTTTTTTTTTTTTTTTCCAAAATCAGACTTGACACCAGAGAGGCTGAATACCGCCCTGAGTCAATGCGGTCTTAGCCTCTCTGGTGTCAACACTCTGTCTGATTTTGGATTTTTTATTTTTTTTCCAAAATCAGACTTGACACCAGAGAGGCTGAATACCGCACTGAGTTAATGCGGTCTTAGCCTCTCTGGTGTCAACACTCTGTCTGATTTTGGATTTTTTATTTTTTTTCCAAAATCAGACTTGACACCAGAGAGGCTGAATACCGCACTGAGTCAATGCGGTCTTAGCCTCTCTGGTCTCAACACTCTGTCTGATTTTGGATTTTTTTTTTTTTTTTCCAAAATCAGACTTGACACCAGAGAGGCTGAATACCGCACTGAGTCAATGCGGTCTTAGCCTCTCTGGTCTCAACACTCTGTCTGATTTTGGATTTTTTTTTTTTTTTTCCAAAATCAGACTTGACACCAGAGAGGCTGAATACCGCCCTGAGTCAATGCGGTCTTAGCCTCTCTGGTGTCAACACTCTGTCTGATTTTGGATTATTATTATTTTTTTCCAAAATCAGACTTGACACCAGAGAGGCTGAATACTGCACTGAGTCAATGCGGTCTTAGCCTCTCTGGTCTCAACACTCTGTCTGATTTTGGATTTTTTTTTTTTTTTTCCAAAATCAGACTTGACACCAGAGAGGCTGAATACCGCACTGAGTCAATGCGGTCTTAGCCTCTCTGGTCTCAACACTCTGTCTGATTTTGGATTTTTTTTTTTTTTTTCCAAAATCAGACTTGACACCAGAGAGGCTGAATACCGCACTGAGTCAATGCGGTCTTAGCCTCTCTGGTGTCAACACTCTGTCTGATTTTGGATTATTTTATTTTTTTTCCAAAATCAGACTTGACACCAGAGAGGCTGAATACTGCACTGAGTCAATGCGGTCTTAGCCTCTCTGGTCTCAACACTCTGTCTGATTTTGGATTTTTTTTTTTTTTTTCCAAAATCAGACTTGACACCAGAGAGGCTGAATACCGTACTGAGTCAATGCGGTCTTAGCCTCTCTGGTGTCAACACTCTGTCTGATTTTGGATTTTTTTTTTTTTTTTTTCCAAAATCAGACTTGACACCAGAGAGGCTGAATACCGTACTGAGTCAATGCGGTCTTAGCCTCTCTGGTGTCAACACTCTGTCTGATTTTGGATTTTTTTTTTTTTTTCCCAAAATCAGACGACACCAGAGAGGCTGAATACCGCACTGAGTCAATGCGGTCTTAGCCTCTCTGGTGTCAACACTCTGTCTGATTTTGGATTATTTTATTTTTTTTCCAAAATCAGACTTGACACCAGAGAGGCTGAATACTGCACTGAGTCAATGCGGTCTTAGCCTCTCTGGTCTCAACACTCTGTCTGATTTTGGATTTTTTTTTTTTTTTTCCAAAATCAGACTTGACACCAGAGAGGCTGAATACCGCACTGAGTCAATGCGGTCTTAGCCTCTCTGGTCTCAACACTCTGTCTGATTTTGGATTTTTTTTTTTTTTTTTCCAAAATCAGACTTGACACCAGAGAGGCTGAATACCGCACTGAGTCAATGCGGTCTTAGCCTCTCTGGTGTCAACACTCTGTCTGATTTTGGATTTTTTTTTTTTTTTTCCTAAATCAGACTTGACACCAGAGAGGCTGAATACCGCAGTGAGTCAATGCGGTCTTAGCCTCTCTGGTCTCAACACTCTGTCTGATTTTGGATTTTTTTTTTTTTTTTTTCCAAAATCAGACTTGACACCAGAGAGGCTGAATACCGCACTGAGTCAATGCGGTCTTAGCCTCTCTGGTCTCAACACTCTGTCTGATTTTGGATTTTTTTTTTTTTTTTCCAAAATCAGACTTGACACCAGAGAGGCTGAATACCGCACTGAGTCAATGCGGTCTTAGCCTCTCTGGTGTCAACACTCTGTCTGATTTTGGATTTTTTTTTTTTTTTTCCTAAATCAGACTTGACACCAGAGAGGCTGAATACCGCAGTGAGTCAATGCGGTCTTAGCCTCTCTGGTCTCAACACTCTGTCTGATTTTGGATTTTTTTTTTTTTTTTTTCCAAAATCAGACTTGACACCAGAGAGGCTGAATACCGCACTGAGTCAATGCGGTCTTAGCCTCTCTGGTGTCAACACTCTGTCTGATTTTGGATTTTTTTTTTTTTTTTCCCAAAATCAGACTTGACACCAGAGAGGCTGAATACCGCACTGAGTCAATGCGGTCTTAGCCTCTCTGGTGTCAACACTCTGTCTGATTTTGGATTTTTTTTTTTTTTTCCCAAAATCAGACTTGACACCAGAGAGGCTGAATACCGCACTGAGTCAATGCGGTCTTAGCCTCTCTGGTCTCAACACTCTGTCTGATTTTGGATTTTTTTTTTTTTTTTCCAAAATCAGACTTGACACCAGAGAGGCTGAATACCGCACTGAGTCAATGCGGTCTTAGCCTCTCTGGTCTCAACACTCTGTCTGATTTTGGATTTTTTTTTTTTTTCCCAAAATCAGACTTGACACCAGAGAGGCTGAATACCGCACTGAGTCAATGCGGTCTTAGCCTCTCTGGTCTCAACACTCTGTCTGATTTTGGATTTTTTTTTTTTTTTTTCCAAAATCAGACTTGACACCAGAGAGGCTGAATACCGCACTGAGTCAATGCGGTCTTAGCCTCTCTGGTCTCAACACTCTGTCTGATTTTGGATTTTTTTTTTTTTTTTCCAAAATCAGACTTGACACCAGAGAGGCTGAATACCGCACTGAGTCAATGCGGTCTTAGCCTCTCTGGTCTCAACACTCTGTCTGATTTTGGATTTTTTTTTTTTTTTTCCAAAATCAGACTTGACACCAGAGAGGCTGAATACCGCACTGAGTCAATGCGGTCTTAGCCTCTCTGGTCTCAACACTCTGTCTGATTTTGGATTTTTTTTTTTTTTTTCCAAAATCAGACTTGACACCAGAGAGGCTGAATACCGCCCTGAGTCAATGCGGTCTTAGCCTCTCTGGTGTCAACACTCTGTCTGATTTTGGATTTTTTATTTTTTTTCCTAAATCAGACTTGACACCAGAGAGGCTGAATACCGCAGTGAGTCAATGCGGTCTTAGCCTCTCTGGTCTCAACACTCTGTCTGATTTTGGATTTTTTTTTTTTTTTTTCCAAAATCAGACTTGACACCAGAGAGGCTGAATACCGCACTGAGTCAATGCGGTCTTAGCCTCTCTGGTGTCAACACTCTGTCTGATTTTGGATTTTTTTTTTTTTTTCCCAAAATCAGACTTGACACCAGAGAGGCTGAATAACGCACTGAGTCAATGCGGTCTTAGCCTCTCTGGTCTCAACACTCTGTCTGATTTTGGATTTTTTTTTTTTTTTTCCAAAATCAGACTTGACACCAGAGAGGCTGAATACTGCACTGAGTCAATGCGGTCTTAGCCTCTCTGGTCTCAACACTCTGTCTGATTTTGGATTTTTTTTTTTTTTTCCAAAATCAGACTTGACACCAGAGAGGCTGAATACCGCACTGAGTCAATGCAGTCTTAGCCTCTCTGGTCTCAACACTCTGTCTGATTTTGGATTTTTTTTTTTTTTTTCCAAAATCAGACTTGACACCAGAGAGGCTGAATACCGCACTGAGTCAATGCGGTCTTAGCCTCTCTGGTGTCAACACTCTGTCTGATTTTGGATTATTTTATTTTTTTTCCAAAATCAGACTTGACACCAGAGAGGCTGAATACTGCACTGAGTCAATGCGGTCTTAGCCTCTCTGGTCTCAACACTCTGTCTGATTTTGGATTTTTTTTTTTTTTTTCCAAAATCACACTTGACACCAGAGAGGCTGAATACCGCACTGAGTCAATGCGGTCTTAGCCTCTCTGGTGTCAACACTCTGTCTGATTTTGGATTATTTTTTATTTTTTTCAAAATCAGACTTGACACCAGAGAGGCTGAATACTGCACTGAGTCAATGCGGTCTTAGCCTCTCTGGTCTCAACACTCTGTCTGATTTTGGATTTTTTTTTTTTTTTTTCCAAAATCAGACTTGACACCAGAGAGGCTGAATACCGCACTGAGTCAATGCGGTCTTAGCCTCTCTGGTGTCAACACTCTGTCTGATTTTGGATTTTTTTTTCAAAATCAGACTTGACACCAGAGAGGCTGAATACCGCACTGAGTCAATGCGGTCTTAGCCTCTCTGGTGTCAACACTCTGTCTGATTTTGGATTTTTTTTTTTTTTTCCAAAATCAGACTTGACACCAGAGAGGCTGAATACCGCACTGAGTCAATGCGGTCTTAGCCTCTCTGGTGTCAACACTCTGTCTGATTTTGGATTTTTTTTTTTTTTTTTCCAAAATCAGACTTGACACCAGAGAGGCTGAATACCGCACTGAGTCAATGCGGTCTTAGCCTCTCTGGTGTCAACACTCTGTCTGATTTTGGATTTTTTTTTTTTTTTCCAAAATCAGACTTGACACCAGAGAGGCTGAATACCGCACTGAGTCAATGCGGTCTTACCCTCTCTGGTCTCAACACTCTGTCTGATTTGGGATTTTTTTTTTTTTTTCCAAAATCAGACTTGACACCAGAGAGGCTGAATACCGCCCTGAGTCAATGCGGTCTTAGCCTCTCTGGTGTCAACACTCTGTCTGATTTTGGATGTTTTTTTTTTTTTTCCCAAAATCAGACTTGACACCAGAGAGGCTGAATACTGCACTGAGTCAATGCGGTCTTAGCCTCTCTGGTCTCAACACTCTGTCTGATTTTGGATTTTTTTTTTTTTTTTTCCCAAAATCAGACGACACCAGAGAGGCTGAATACCGCACTGAGTCAATGCGGTCTTAGCCTCTCTGGTGTCAACACTCTGTCTGATTTTGGATTATTTTATTTTTTTTCCAAAATCAGACTTGACACCAGAGAGGCTGAATACTGCACTGAGTCAATGCGGTCTTAGCCTCTCTGGTCTCAACACTCTGTCTGATTTTGGATTTTTTTTTTTTTTTTTTCCAAAATCAGACTTGACACCAGAGAGGCTGAATACCGCACTGAGTCAATGCGGTCTTAGCCTCTCTGGTCTCAACACTCTGTCTGATTTTGGATTTTTTTTTTTTTTTTCCAAAATCAGACTTGACACCAGAGAGGCTGAATACCGCCCTGAGTCAATGCGGTCTTAGCCTCTCTGGTGTCAACACTCTGTCTGATTTTGGATTTTTTATTTTTTTTCCAAAATCAGACTTGACACCAGAGAGGCTGAATACCGCACTGAGTCAATGCGGTCTTAGCCTCTCTGGTGTCAACACTCTGTCTGATTTTGGATTTTTTTTTTTTTTTTCCAAAATCAGACTTGACACCAGAGAGGCTGAATACCGCACTGAGTAAATGCGGTCTTAGCCTCTCTGGTCTCAACACTCTGTCTGATTTGGGATTTTTTTTTTTTTTTCCAAAATCAGACTTGACACCAGAGAGGCTGAATACCGCACTGAGTCAATGCGGTCTTAGCCTCTCTGGTGTCAACACTCTGTCTGATTTTGGATTTTTTTTTTTTTTTTCCTAAATCAGACTTGACACCAGAGAGGCTGAATACCGCAGTGAGTCAATGCGGTCTTAGCCTCTCTGGTCTCAACACTCTGTCTGATTTTGGATTTTTTTTTTTTTTTTTTCCAAAATCAGACTTGACACCAGAGAGGCTGAATACCGCACTGAGTCAATGCGGTCTTAGCCTCTCTGGTGTCAACACTCTGTCTGATTTTGGATTTTTTTTTTTTTTTCCCAAAATCAGACTTGACACCAGAGAGGCTGAATAACGCACTGAGTCAATGCGGTCTTAGCCTCTCTGGTCTCAACACTCTGTCTGATTTTGGATTTTTTTTTTTTTTTTCCAAAATCAGACTTGACACCAGAGAGGCTGAATACCGCACTGAGTCAATGCGGTCTTAGCCTCTCTGGTCTCAACACTCTGTCTGATTTTGGATTTTTTTTTTTTTTTCCAAAATCAGACTTGACACCAGAGAGGCTGAATACCGCACTGAGTCAATGCAGTCTTAGCCTCTCTGGTCTCAACACTCTGTCTGATTTTGGATTTTTTTTTTTTTTTTCCAAAATCAGACTTGACACCAGAGAGGCTGAATACCGCACTGAGTCAATGCGGTCTTAGCCTCTCTGGTGTCAACACTCTGTCTGATTTTGGATTATTTTTTTTTTTTTCCAAAATCAGACTTGACACCAGAGAGGCTGAATACTGCACTGAGTCAATGCGGTCTTAGCCTCTCTGGTCTCAACACTCTGTCTGATTTTGGATTTTTTTTTTTTTTTTCCAAAATCACACTTGACACCAGAGAGGCTGAATACCGCACTGAGTCAATGCGGTCTTAGCCTCTCTGGTCTCAACACTCTGTCTGATTTTGGATTTTTTTTTTTTTTTTCCAAAATCAGACTTGACACCAGAGAGGCTGAATACCGTACTGAGTCAATGCGGTCTTAGCCTCTCTGGTGTCAACACTCTGTCTGATTTTGGATTTTTTTTTTTTTTTTTTCCAAAATCAGACTTGACACCAGAGAGGCTGAATACTGCACTGAGTCAATGCGGTCTTAGCCTCTCTGGTGTCAACACTCTGTCTGATTTTGGATTTTTTTTTTCTTTCCCAAAATCAGACGACACCAGAGAGGCTGAATACCGCACTGAGTCAATGCGGTCTTAGCCTCTCTGGTGTCAACACTCTGTCTGATTTTGGATTATTTTATTTTTTTTCAAAAATCAGACTTGACACCAGAGAGGCTGAATACTGCACTGAGTCAATGCGGTCTTAGCCTCTCTGGTCTCAACACTCTGTCTGATTTTGGATTTTTTTTTTTTTTTTCCAAAATCACACTTGACACCAGAGAGGCTGAATACCGCACTGAGTCAATGCGGTCTTAGCCTCTCTGGTGTCAACACTCTGTCTGATTTTGGATTATTATTATTTTTTTTCAAAATCAGACTTGACACCAGAGAGGCTGAATACTGCACTGAGTCAATGCGGTCTTAGCCTCTCTGGTCTCAACACTCTGTCTGATTTTGGATTTTTTTTTTTTTTTCCAAAATCAGACTTGACACCAGAGAGGCTGAATACCGCACTGAGTCAATGCGGTCTTAGCCTCTCTGGTGTCAACACTCTGTCTGATTTTGGATTTTTTTTTCAAAATCAGACTTGACACCAGAGAGGCTGAATACCGCACTGAGTCAATGCGGTCTTAGCCTCTCTGGTGTCAACACTCTGTCTGATTTTGGATTTTTTTTTTTTTTCCAAAATCAGACTTGACACCAGAGAGGCTGAATACCGCACTGAGTCAATGCGGTCTTAGCCTCTCTGGTGTCAACACTCTGTCTGATTTTGGATTTTTTTTTTTTTTTTTCCAAAATCAGACTTGACACCAGAGAGGCTGAATACCGCACTGAGTCAATGCGGTCTTAGCCTCTCTGGTGTCAACACTCTGTCTGATTTTGGATTTTTTTTTTTTTTTCCAAAATCAGACTTGACACCAGAGAGGCTGAATACCGCACTGAGTCAATGCGGTCTTACCCTCTCTGGTCTCAACACTCTGTCTGATTTGGGATTTTTTTTTTTTTTTCCAAAATCAGACTTGACACCAGAGAGGCTGAATACCGCCCTGAGTCAATGCGGTCTTAGCCTCTCTGGTGTCAACACTCTGTCTGATTTTGGATGTTTTTTTTTTTTTTCCCAAAATCAGACTTGACACCAGAGAGGCTGAATACTGCACTGAGTCAATGCGGTCTTAGCCTCTCTGGTCTCAACACTCTGTCTGATTTTGGATTTTTTTTTTTTTTTTTCCCAAAATCAGACGACACCAGAGAGGCTGAATACCGCACTGAGTCAATGCGGTCTTAGCCTCTCTGGTGTCAACACTCTGTCTGATTTTGGATTATTTTATTTTTTTTCCAAAATCAGACTTGACACCAGAGAGGCTGAATACTGCACTGAGTCAATGCGGTCTTAGCCTCTCTGGTCTCAACACTCTGTCTGATTTTGGATTTTTTTTTTTTTTTTTCCAAAATCAGACTTGACACCAGAGAGGCTGAATACCGCACTGAGTCAATGCGGTCTTAGCCTCTCTGGTCTCAACACTCTGTCTGATTTTGGATTTTTTTTTTTTTTTTCCAAAATCAGACTTGACACCAGAGAGGCTGAATACCGCCCTGAGTCAATGCGGTCTTAGCCTCTCTGGTGTCAACACTCTGTCTGATTTTGGATTTTTTATTTTTTTTCCAAAATCAGACTTGACACCAGAGAGGCTGAATACCGCACTGAGTCAATGCGGTCTTAGCCTCTCTGGTGTCAACACTCTGTCTGATTTTGGATTTTTTTTTTTTTTTTCCAAAATCAGACTTGACACCAGAGAGGCTGAATACCGCACTGAGTAAATGCGGTCTTAGCCTCTCTGGTCTCAACACTCTGTCTGATTTGGGATTTTTTTTTTTTTTTCCAAAATCAGACTTGACACCAGAGAGGCTGAATACCGCACTGAGTCAATGCGGTCTTAGCCTCTCTGGTGTCAACACTCTGTCTGATTTTGGATTTTTTTTTTTTTTTTCCTAAATCAGACTTGACACCAGAGAGGCTGAATACTGCAGTGAGTCAATGCGGTCTTAGCCTCTCTGGTCTCAACACTCTGTCTGATTTTGGATTTTTTTTTTTTTTTTTTCCAAAATCAGACTTGACACCAGAGAGGCTGAATACCGCACTGAGTCAATGCGGTCTTAGCCTCTCTGGTGTCAACACTCTGTCTGATTTTGGATTTTTTTTTTTTTTTCCCAAAATCAGACTTGACACCAGAGAGGCTGAATAACGCACTGAGTCAATGCGGTCTTAGCCTCTCTGGTCTCAACACTCTGTCTGATTTTGGATTTTTTTTTTTTTTTTTCCAAAATCAGACTTGACACCAGAGAGGCTGAATACCGCACTGAGTCAATGCGGTCTTAGCCTCTCTGGTCTCAACACTCTGTCTGATTTTGGATTTTTTTTTTTTTTTCCAAAATCAGACTTGACACCAGAGAGGCTGAATACCGCACTGAGTCAATGCAGTCTTAGCCTCTCTGGTCTCAACACTCTGTCTGATTTTGGATTTTTTTTTTTTTTTTCCAAAATCAGACTTGACACCAGAGAGGCTGAATACCGCACTGAGTCAATGCGGTCTTAGCCTCTCTGGTGTCAACACTCTGTCTGATTTTGGATTATTTTATTTTTTTTCCAAAATCAGACTTGACACCAGAGAGGCTGAATACTGCACTGAGTCAATGCGGTCTTAGCCTCTCTGGTCTCAACACTCTGTCTGATTTTGGATTTTTTTTTTTTTTTTCCAAAATCACACTTGACACCAGAGAGGCTGAATACCGCACTGAGTCAATGCGGTCTTAGCCTCTCTGGTCTCAACACTCTGTCTGATTTTGGATTTTTTTTTTTTTTTTCCAAAATCAGACTTGACACCAGAGAGGCTGAATACCGTACTGAGTCAATGCGGTCTTAGCCTCTCTGGTGTCAACACTCTGTCTGATTTTGGATTTTTTTTTTTTTTTTTCCAAAATCAGACTTGACACCAGAGAGGCTGAATACTGCACTGAGTCAATGCGGTCTTAGCCTCTCTGGTGTCAACACTCTGTCTGATTTTGGATTTTTTTTTTCTTTCCCAAAATCAGACGACACCAGAGAGGCTGAATACCGCACTGAGTCAATGCGGTCTTAGCCTCTCTGGTGTCAACACTCTGTCTGATTTTGGATTATTTATTTTTTTTTCAAAAATCAGACTTGACACCAGAGAGGCTGAATACTGCACTGAGTCAATGCGGTCTTAGCCTCTCTGGTCTCAACACTCTGTCTGATTTTGGATTTTTTTTTTTTTTTTCCAAAATCAGACTTGACACCAGAGAGGCTGAATACCGCACTGAGTCAATGCGGTCTTAGCCTCTCTGGTCTCAACACTCTGTCTGATTTTGGATTTTTTTTTTTTTTTTCCAAAATCAGACTTGACACCAGAGAGGCTGAATACCGCCCTGAGTCAATGCGGTCTTAGCCTCTCTGGTGTCAACACTCTGTCTGATTTTGGATTTTTTTTTTTTTTTTTCCAAAATCAGACTTGACACCAGAGAGGCTGAATACCGCACTGAGTCAATGCGGTCTTAGCCTCTCTGGTGTCAACACTCTGTCTGATTTTGGATTTTTTTTTTCTTTCCCAAAATCAGACGACACCAGAGAGGCTGAATACCGCACTGAGTCAATGCGGTCTTAGCCTCTCTGGTGTCAACACTCTGTCTGATTTTGGATTATTTTATTTTTTTTCCAAAATCAGACTTGACACCAGAGAGGCTGAATACTGCACTGAGTCAATGCGGTCTTAGCCTCTCTGGTCTCAACACTCTGTCTGATTTTGGATTTTTTTTTTTTTTTTCCAAAATCAGACTTGACACCAGAGAGGCTGAATACCGCACTGAGTCAATGCGGTCTTAGCCTCTCTGGTCTCAACACTCTGTCTGATTTTGGATTTTTTTTTTTTTTTTCCAAAATCAGACTTGACACCAGAGAGGCTGAATACCGCCCTGAGTCAATGCGGTCTTAGCCTCTCTGGTGTCAACACTCTGTCTGATTTTGGATTTTTTTTTTTTTTTTCCCAAAATCAGACTTGACACCAGAGAGGCTGAATACCGCACTGAGTCAATGCGGTCTTAGCCTCTCTGGTCTCAACACTCTGTCTGATTTTGGATTTTTTTTTTTTTTTTCCAAAATCAGACTTGACACCAGAGAGGCTGAATACCGCACTGAGTCAATGCAGTCTTAGCCTCTCTGGTCTCAACACTCTGTCTGATTTTGGATTTTTTTTTTTTTTTTCCCAAACCAGACTTGACACCAGAGAGGCTGAATACCGCACTGAGTCAATGCAGTCTTAGCCTCTCTGGTCTCAACACTCTGTCTGATTTTGGATTTTTTTTTTTTTTTTCCAAAATCAGACTTGACACCAGAGAGGCTGAATACCGCACTGAGTCAATGCGGTCTTAGCCTCTCTGGTGTCAACACTCTGTCTGATTTTGGATTTTTTTTTTTTTTTTTCCAAAATCAGACTTGACACCAGAGAGGCTGAATACTGCACTGAGTCAATGCGGTCTTAGCCTCTCTGGTCTCAACACTCTGTCTGATTTTGGATTTTTTTTTTTTTTTTTTTCAAAATCAGACTTGACACCAGAGAGGCTGAATACCGCACTGAGTCAATGCGGTATTCAGCCTCTTTGGTGTCAACACTCTGTCTGATTTTGGATTTTTTTTTTTCCAAAATCAGACTTGACACCAGAGAGGCTGAATACCGCACTGAGTCAATGCGGTCTTAGCCTCTCTGGTGTCAACACTCTGTCTGATTTTGGATTTTTTTTTTTTTTTTTTCCAAAATCAGACTTGACACCAGAGAGGCTGAATACCGCACTGAGTCAATGCGGTCTTAGCCTCTCTGGTGTCAACACTCTGTCTGATTTTGGATTTTTTTTTTTTTTTTTCCAAAATCAGACTTGACACCAGAGAGGCTGAATACCGCACTGAGTCAATGCGGTCTTAGCCTCTCTGGTGTCAACACTCTGTCTGATTTTGGATTTTTTTTTTCTTTCCCAAAATCAGACGACACCAGAGAGGCTGAATACCGCACTGAGTCAATGCGGTCTTAGCCTCTCTGGTGTCAACACTGTCTGATTTTGGATTATTTTATTTTTTTTCCAAAATCAGACTTGACACCAGAGAGGCTGAATACTGCACTGAGTCAATGCGGTCTTAGCCTCTCTGGTCTCAACACTCTGTCTGATTTTGGATTTTTTTTTTTTTTTTCCAAAATCAGACTTGACACCAGAGAGGCTGAATACCGCACTGAGTCAATGCGGTCTTAGCCTCTCTGGTCTCAACACTCTGTCTGATTTTGGATTTTTTTTTTTTTTTTCCAAAATCAGACTTGACACCAGAGAGGCTGAATACCGCCCTGAGTCAATGCGGTCTTAGCCTCTCTGGTGTCAACACTCTGTCTGATTTTGGATTTTTTTTTTTTTTTTTCCAAAATCAGACTTGACACCAGAGAGGCTGAATACCGCACTGAGTCAATGCGGTCTTAGCCTCTCTGGTGTCAACACTCTGTCTGATTTTGGATTTTTTTTTTCTTTCCCAAAATCAGACGACACCAGAGAGGCTGAATACCGCACTGAGTCAATGCGGTCTTAGCCTCTCTGGTGTCAACACTCTGTCTGATTTTGGATTATTTTATTTTTTTTCCAAAATCAGACTTGACACCAGAGAGGCTGAATACTGCACTGAGTCAATGCGGTCTTAGCCTCTCTGGTCTCAACACTCTGTCTGATTTTGGATTTTTTTTTTTTTTTTCCAAAATCAGACTTGACACCAGAGAGGCTGAATACCGCACTGAGTCAATGCGGTCTTAGCCTCTCTGGTCTCAACACTCTGTCTGATTTTGGATTTTTTTTTTTTTTTTCAAAAATCAGACTTGACACCAGAGAGGCTGAATACCGCCCTGAGTCAATGCGGTCTTAGCCTCTCTGGTGTCAACACTCTGTCTGATTTTGGATTTTTTTTTTTTTTTTTCCCAAAATCAGACTTGACACCAGAGAGGCTGAATACCGCACTGAGTCAATGCGGTCTTAGCCTCTCTGGTCTCAACACTCTGTCTGATTTTGGATTTTTTTTTTTTTTTTCCAAAATCAGACTTGACACCAGAGAGGCTGAATACCGCACTGAGTCAATGCAGTCTTAGCCTCTCTGGTCTCAACACTCTGTCTGATTTTGGATTTTTTTTTTTTTTTTCCCAAAATCAGACTTGACACCAGAGAGGCTGAATACCGCACTGAGTCAATGCAGTCTTAGCCTCTCTGGTCTCAACACTCTGTCTGATTTTGGATTTTTTTTTTTTTTTTTCCAAAATCAGACTTGACACCAGAGAGGCTGAATACCGCACTGAGTCAATGCGGTCTTAGCCTCTCTGGTGTCAACACTATGTCTGATTTTGGATTTTTTTTTTTTTTTTTCCAAAATCAGACTTGACACCAGAGAGGCTGAATACTGCACTGAGTCAATGCGGTCTTAGCCTCTCTGGTCTCAACACTCTGTCTGATTTTGGATTTTTTTTTTTTTTTTTTTCAAAATCAGACTTGACACCAGAGAGGCTGAATACCGCACTGAGTCAATGCGGTATTCAGCCTCTTTGGTGTCAACACTCTGTCTGATTTTGGATTTTTTTTTTTCCAAAATCAGACTTGACACCAGAGAGGCTGAATACCGCACTGAGTCAATGCGGTCTTAGCCTCTCTGGTGTCAACACTCTGTCTGATTTTGGATTTTTTTTTTTTTTTTTTCCAAAATCAGACTTGACACCAGAGAGGCTGAATACCGCACTGAGTCAATGCGGTCTTAGCCTCTCTGGTGTCAACACTCTGTCTGATTTTGGATTATTATTTTTTTTTTCCAAAATCAGACTTGACACCAGAGAGGCTGAATACTGCACTGAGTCAATGCGGTCTTAGCCTCTCTGGTCTCAACACTCTGTCTGATTTTGGATTTTTTTTTTTTTTTTCCAAAATCAGACTTGACACCAGAGAGGCTGAATACCGCACTGAGTCAATGCGGTCTTAGCCTCTCTGGTGTCAACACTCTGTCTGATTTTGGATTTTCTTTTTTTTTTTTCCAAAATCAGACTTGACACCAGAGAGGCTGAATACCGCACTGAGTCAATGCGGTCTTAGCCTCTCTGGTGTCAACACTCTGTCTGATTTTGGATTTTTTTTTTTTTTTCCCAAAATCAGACAACACCAGAGAGGCTGAATACCGCACTGAGTCAATGCGGTCTTAGCCTCTCTGGTGTCAACACTCTGTCTGATTTTGGATTATTTTATTTTTTTTCCAAAATCAGACTTGACACCAGAGAGGCTGAATACTGCACTGAGTCAATGCGGTCTTAGCCTCTCTGGTCTCAACACTCTGTCTGATTTTGGATTTTTTTTTTTTTTTTCCAAAATCAGACTTGACACCAGAGAGGCTGAATACCGCACTGAGTCAATGCGGTCTTAGCCTCTCTGGTCTCAACACTCTGTCTGATTTTGGATTTTTTTTTTTTTTTTCCAAAATCAGACTTGACACCAGAGAGGCTGAATACCGCCCTGAGTCAATGCGGTCTTAGCCTCTCTGGTGTCAACACTCTGTCTGATTTTGGATTTTTTTTTTTTTTTCCAAAATCAGACTTGACACCAGAGAGGCTGAATACCGCACTGAGTCAATGCGGTCTTAGCCTCTCTGGTGTCAACACTCTGTCTGATTTTGGATTTTTTTTTTTTTTTTTTCCAAAATCAGACTTGACACCAGAGAGGCTGAATACCGCACTGAGTCAATGCGGTCTTAGCCTCTCTGGTGTCAACACTCTGTCTGATTTTGGATTTTTTTTTTTTTTTTCCAAAATCAGACTTGACACCAGAGAGGCTGAATACCGCACTGAGTAAATGCGGTCTTAGCCTCTCTGGTCTCAACACTCTGTCTGATTTGGGATTTTTTTTTTTTTTTCCAAAATCAGACTTGACACCAGAGAGGCTGAATACCGCACTGAGTCAATGCGGTCTTAGCCTCTCTGGTCTCAACACTCTGTCTGATTTTGGATTTTTTTTTTTTTTTTCCAAAATCAGACTTGACACCAGAGAGGCTGAATACCGCACTGAGTCAATGCGGTCTTAGCCTCTCTGGTGTCAACACTCTGTCTGATTTTGGATTTTCTTTTTTTTTTTTCCAAAATCAGACTTGACACCAGAGAGGCTGAATACCGCACTGAGTCAATGCGGTCTTAGCCTCTCTGGTGTCAACACTCTGTCTGATTTTGGATTTTTTTTTTTTTTTCCCAAAATCAGACAACACCAGAGAGGCTGAATACCGCACTGAGTCAATGCGGTCTTAGCCTCTCTGGTGTCAACACTCTGTCTGATTTTGGATTATTTTATTTTTTTTCCAAAATCAGACTTGACACCAGAGAGGCTGAATACTGCACTGAGTCAATGCGGTCTTAGCCTCTCTGGTCTCAACACTCTGTCTGATTTTGGATTTTTTTTTTTTTTTTCCAAAATCAGACTTGACACCAGAGAGGCTGAATACCGCACTGAGTCAATGCGGTCTTAGCCTCTCTGGTCTCAACACTCTGTCTGATTTTGGATTTTTTTTTTTTTTTTCCAAAATCAGACTTGACACCAGAGAGGCTGAATACCGCCCTGAGTCAATGCGGTCTTAGCCTCTCTGGTGTCAACACTCTGTCTGATTTTGGATTTTTTTTTTTTTTTCCAAAATCAGACTTGACACCAGAGAGGCTGAATACCGCACTGAGTCAATGCGGTCTTAGCCTCTCTGGTGTCAACACTCTGTCTGATTTTGGATTTTTTTTTTTTTTTTTTCCAAAATCAGACTTGACACCAGAGAGGCTGAATACCGCACTGAGTCAATGCGGTCTTAGCCTCTCTGGTGTCAACACTCTGTCTGATTTTGGATTTTTTTTTTTTTTTTCCAAAATCAGACTTGACACCAGAGAGGCTGAATACCGCACTGAGTAAATGCGGTCTTAGCCTCTCTGGTCTCAACACTCTGTCTGATTTGGGATTTTTTTTTTTTTTTCCAAAATCAGACTTGACACCAGAGAGGCTGAATACCGCACTGAGTCAATGCGGTCTTAGCCTCTCTGGTGTCAACACTCTGTCTGATTTTGGATTTTTTTTTTTTTTTTCCTAAATCAGACTTGACACCAGAGAGGCTGAATACCGCAGTGAGTCAATGCGGTCTTAGCCTCTCTGGTCTCAACACTCTGTCTGATTTTGGATTTTTTTTTTTTTTTTCCCAAAATCAGACTTGACACCAGAGAGGCTGAATACCGCACTGAGTCAATGCGGTCTTAGCCTCTCTGGTGTCAACACTCTGTCTGATTTTGGATTTTTTTTTTTTTTTTTTCCAAAATCAGACTTGACACCAGAGAGGCTGAATACCGCACTGATCCAATGCGGTCTTAGCCTCTCTGGTGTCAACACTCTGTCTGATTTTGGATTTTTTTTTTTTTTTCCAAAATCAGACTTGACACCAGAGAGGCTGAATACCGCACTGAGTCAATGCGGTCTTAGCCTCTCTGGTGTCAACACTCTGTCTGATTTTGGATTTTTTTTTTTTTTTCCAAAATCAGACTTGACACCAGAGAGGCTGAATACCGCACTGAGTCAATGCGGTCTTACCCTCTCTGGTCTCAACACTCTGTCTGATTTGGGATTTTTTTTTTTTTTCCAAAATCAGACTTGACACCAGAGAGGCTGAATACCGCCCTGAGTCAATGCGGTCTTAGCCTCTCTGGTGTCAACACTCTGTCTGATTTTGGATTTTTTTTTTTTTTTTCCCAAAATCAGACTTGACACCAGAGAGGCTGAATACTGCACTGAGTCAATGCGGTCTTAGCCTCTCTGGTCTCAACACTGTCTGATTTTGGATTTTTTTTTTTTTTTTTCCCAAAATCAGACGACACCAGAGAGGCTGAATACCGCACTGAGTCAATGCGGTCTTAGCCTCTCTGGTGTCAACACTCTGTCTGATTTTGGATTTTTTTTTTTTTTTTCCAAAATCAGACTTGACACCAGAGAGGCTGAATACTGCACTGAGTCAATGCGGTCTTAGCCTCTCTGGTCTCAACACTCTGTCTGATTTTGGATTTTTTTTTTTTTTTTCCAAAATCAGACTTGACACCAGAGAGGCTGAATACCGCACTGAGTCAATGCGGTCTTAGCCTCTCTGGTCTCAACACTCTGTCTGATTTTGGATTTTTTTTTTTTTTTTCCAAAATCAGACTTGACACCAGAGAGGCTGAATACCGCCCTGAGTCAATGCGGTCTTAGCCTCTCTGGTGTCAACACTCTGTCTGATTTTGGATTTTTTATTTTTTTTCCAAAATCAGACTTGACACCAGAGAGGCTGAATACCGCACTGAGTCAATGCGGTCTTAGCCTCTCTGGTGTCAACACTCTGTCTGATTTTGGATTTTTTATTTTTTTTCCAAAATCAGACTTGACACCAGAGAGGCTGAATACCGCACTGAGTCAATGCGGTCTTAGCCTCTCTGGTCTCAACACTCTGTCTGATTTTGGATTTTTTTTTTTTTTTTCCAAAATCAGACTTGACACCAGAGAGGCTGAATACCGCACTGAGTCAATGCGGTCTTAGCCTCTCTGGTCTCAACACTCTGTCTGATTTTGGATTTTTTTTTTTTTTTTCCAAAATCAGACTTGACACCAGAGAGGCTGAATACCGCCCTGAGTCAATGCGGTCTTAGCCTCTCTGGTGTCAACACTCTGTCTGATTTTGGATTATTATTATTTTTTTCCAAAATCAGACTTGACACCAGAGAGGCTGAATACTGCACTGAGTCAATGCGGTCTTAGCCTCTCTGGTCTCAACACTCTGTCTGATTTTGGATTTTTTTTTTTTTTTTCCAAAATCAGACTTGACACCAGAGAGGCTGAATACCGCACTGAGTCAATGCGGTCTTAGCCTCTCTGGTCTCAACACTCTGTCTGATTTTGGATTTTTTTTTTTTTTTTCCAAAATCAGACTTGACACCAGAGAGGCTGAATACCGCACTGAGTCAATGCGGTCTTAGCCTCTCTGGTGTCAACACTCTGTCTGATTTTGGATTATTTTATTTTTTTTCCAAAATCAGACTTGACACCAGAGAGGCTGAATACTGCACTGAGTCAATGCGGTCTTAGCCTCTCTGGTCTCAACACTCTGTCTGATTTTGGATTTTTTTTTTTTTTTTCCAAAATCAGACTTGACACCAGAGAGGCTGAATACCGTACTGAGTCAATGCGGTCTTAGCCTCTCTGGTGTCAACACTCTGTCTGATTTTGGATTTTTTTTTTTTTTTTTTCCAAAATCAGACTTGACACCAGAGAGGCTGAATACCGTACTGAGTCAATGCGGTCTTAGCCTCTCTGGTGTCAACACTCTGTCTGATTTTGGATTTTTTTTTTTTTTTCCCAAAATCAGACGACACCAGAGAGGCTGAATACCGCACTGAGTCAATGCGGTCTTAGCCTCTCTGGTGTCAACACTCTGTCTGATTTTGGATTATTTTATTTTTTTTCCAAAATCAGACTTGACACCAGAGAGGCTGAATACTGCACTGAGTCAATGCGGTCTTAGCCTCTCTGGTCTCAACACTCTGTCTGATTTTGGATTTTTTTTTTTTTTTTCCAAAATCAGACTTGACACCAGAGAGGCTGAATACCGCACTGAGTCAATGCGGTCTTAGCCTCTCTGGTCTCAACACTCTGTCTGATTTTGGATTTTTTTTTTTTTTTTTCCAAAATCAGACTTGACACCAGAGAGGCTGAATACCGCACTGAGTCAATGCGGTCTTAGCCTCTCTGGTGTCAACACTCTGTCTGATTTTGGATTTTTTTTTTTTTTTTCCTAAATCAGACTTGACACCAGAGAGGCTGAATACCGCAGTGAGTCAATGCGGTCTTAGCCTCTCTGGTCTCAACACTCTGTCTGATTTTGGATTTTTTTTTTTTTTTTTTCCAAAATCAGACTTGACACCAGAGAGGCTGAATACCGCACTGAGTCAATGCGGTCTTAGCCTCTCTGGTGTCAACACTCTGTCTGATTTTGGATTTTTTTTTTTTTTCCCCAAAATCAGACTTGACACCAGAGAGGTTGAATAACGCACTGAGTCAATGCGGTCTTAGCCTCTCTGGTCTCAACACTCTGTCTGATTTTGGATTTTTTTTTTTTTTTTTTCCAAAATCAGACTTGACACCAGAGAGGCTGAATACCGCACTGAGTCAATGCGGTCTTAGCCTCTCTGGTCTCAACACTCTGTCTGATTTTGGATTTTTTTTTTTTTTTCCAAAATCAGACTTGACACCAGAGAGGCTGAATACCGCACTGAGTCAATGCGGTCTTAGCCTCTCTGGTGTCAACACTCTGTCTGATTTTGGATTTTTTTTTTTTTTTTCCTAAATCAGACTTGACACCAGAGAGGCTGAATACCGCAGTGAGTCAATGCGGTCTTAGCCTCTCTGGTCTCAACACTCTGTCTGATTTTGGATTTTTTTTTTTTTTTTTTCCAAAATCAGACTTGACACCAGAGAGGCTGAATACCGCACTGAGTCAATGCGGTCTTAGCCTCTCTGGTGTCAACACTCTGTCTGATTTTGGATTTTTTTTTTTTTTTTCCCAAAATCAGACTTGACACCAGAGAGGCTGAATACCGCACTGAGTCAATGCGGTCTTAGCCTCTCTGGTGTCAACACTCTGTCTGATTTTGGATTTTTTTTTTTTTTTCCCAAAATCAGACTTGACACCAGAGAGGCTGAATACCGCACTGAGTCAATGCGGTCTTAGCCTCTCTGGTCTCAACACTCTGTCTGATTTTGGATTTTTTTTTTTTTTTTCCAAAATCAGACTTGACACCAGAGAGGCTGAATACCGCACTGAGTCAATGCGGTCTTAGCCTCTCTGGTCTCAACACTCTGTCTGATTTTGGATTTTTTTTTTTTTTCCCAAAATCAGACTTGACACCAGAGAGGCTGAATACCGCACTGAGTCAATGCGGTCTTAGCCTCTCTGGTCTCAACACTCTGTCTGATTTTGGATTTTTTTTTTTTTTTTTCCAAAATCAGACTTGACACCAGAGAGGCTGAATACCGCACTGAGTCAATGCGGTCTTAGCCTCTCTGGTCTCAACACTCTGTCTGATTTTGGATTTTTTTTTTTTTTTTCCAAAATCAGACTTGACACCAGAGAGGCTGAATACCGCACTGAGTCAATGCGGTCTTAGCCTCTCTGGTCTCAACACTCTGTCTGATTTTGGATTTTTTTTTTTTTTTTCCAAAATCAGACTTGACACCAGAGAGGCTGAATACCGCACTGAGTCAATGCGGTCTTAGCCTCTCTGGTCTCAACACTCTGTCTGATTTTGGATTTTTTTTTTTTTTTTCCAAAATCAGACTTGACACCAGAGAGGCTGAATACCGCCCTGAGTCAATGCGGTCTTAGCCTCTCTGGTGTCAACACTCTGTCTGATTTTGGATTTTTTATTTTTTTTCCAAAATCAGACTTGACACCAGAGAGGCTGAATACCGCACTGAGTCAATGCGGTCTTAGCCTCTCTGGTGTCAACACTCTGTCTGATTTTGGATTTTTTTTTTTTTTTTCCAAAATCAGACTTGACACCAGAGAGGCTGAATACCGCACTGAGTAAATGCGGTCTTAGCCTCTCTGGTCTCAACACTCTGTCTGATTTGGGATTTTTTTTTTTTTTTTCCAAAATCAGACTTGACACCAGAGAGGCTGAATACCGCACTGAGTCAATGCGGTCTTAGCCTCTCTGGTGTCAACACTCTGTCTGATTTTGGATTTTTTTTTTTTTTTCCTAAATCAGACTTGACACCAGAGAGGCTGAATACCGCAGTGAGTCAATGCGGTCTTAGCCTCTCTGGTCTCAACACTCTGTCTGATTTTGGATTTTTTTTTTTTTTTTTCCAAAATCAGACTTGACACCAGAGAGGCTGAATACCGCACTGAGTCAATGCGGTCTTAGCCTCTCTGGTGTCAACACTCTGTCTGATTTTGGATTTTTTTTTTTTTTTCCCAAAATCAGACTTGACACCAGAGAGGCTGAATAACGCACTGAGTCAATGCGGTCTTAGCCTCTCTGGTCTCAACACTCTGTCTGATTTTGGATTTTTTTTTTTTTTTTCCAAAATCAGACTTGACACCAGAGAGGCTGAATACTGCACTGAGTCAATGCGGTCTTAGCCTCTCTGGTCTCAACACTCTGTCTGATTTTGGATTTTTTTTTTTTTTTCCAAAATCAGACTTGACACCAGAGAGGCTGAATACCGCACTGAGTCAATGCAGTCTTAGCCTCTCTGGTCTCAACACTCTGTCTGATTTTGGATTTTTTTTTTTTTTTTCCAAAATCAGACTTGACACCAGAGAGGCTGAATACCGCACTGAGTCAATGCGGTCTTAGCCTCTCTGGTGTCAACACTCTGTCTGATTTTGGATTATTTTATTTTTTTTCCAAAATCAGACTTGACACCAGAGAGGCTGAATACTGCACTGAGTCAATGCGGTCTTAGCCTCTCTGGTCTCAACACTCTGTCTGATTTTGGATTTTTTTTTTTTTTTTCCAAAATCACACTTGACACCAGAGAGGCTGAATACCGCACTGAGTCAATGCGGTCTTAGCCTCTCTGGTGTCAACACTCTGTCTGATTTTGGATTATTTTTTATTTTTTTCAAAATCAGACTTGACACCAGAGAGGCTGAATACTGCACTGAGTCAATGCGGTCTTAGCCTCTCTGGTCTCAACACTCTGTCTGATTTTGGATTTTTTTTTTTTTTTTTCCAAAATCAGACTTGACACCAGAGAGGCTGAATACCGCACTGAGTCAATGCGGTCTTAGCCTCTCTGGTGTCAACACTCTGTCTGATTTTGGATTTTTTTTTCAAAATCAGACTTGACACCAGAGAGGCTGAATACCGCACTGAGTCAATGCGGTCTTAGCCTCTCTGGTGTCAACACTCTGTCTGATTTTGGATTTTTTTTTTTTTTTCCAAAATCAGACTTGACACCAGAGAGGCTGAATACCGCACTGAGTCAATGCGGTCTTAGCCTCTCTGGTGTCAACACTCTGTCTGATTTTGGATTTTTTTTTTTTTTTTTCCAAAATCAGACTTGACACCAGAGAGGCTGAATACCGCACTGAGTCAATGCGGTCTTAGCCTCTCTGGTGTCAACACTCTGTCTGATTTTGGATTTTTTTTTTTTTTTTCCAAAATCAGACTTGACACCAGAGAGGCTGAATACCGCACTGAGTCAATGCGGTCTTACCCTCTCTGGTCTCAACACTCTGTCTGATTTGGGATTTTTTTTTTTTTTTCCAAAATCAGACTTGACACCAGAGAGGCTGAATACCGCCCTGAGTCAATGCGGTCTTAGCCTCTCTGGTGTCAACACTCTGTCTGATTTTGGATGTTTTTTTTTTTTTTCCCAAAATCAGACTTGACACCAGAGAGGCTGAATACTGCACTGAGTCAATGCGGTCTTAGCCTCTCTGGTCTCAACACTCTGTCTGATTTTGGATTTTTTTTTTTTTTTTTCCCAAAATCAGACGACACCAGAGAGGCTGAATACCGCACTGAGTCAATGCGGTCTTAGCCTCTCTGGTGTCAACACTCTGTCTGATTTTGGATTATTTTATTTTTTTTCCAAAATCAGACTTGACACCAGAGAGGCTGAATACTGCACTGAGTCAATGCGGTCTTAGCCTCTCTGGTCTCAACACTCTGTCTGATTTTGGATTTTTTTTTTTTTTTTTTCCAAAATCAGACTTGACACCAGAGAGGCTGAATACCGCACTGAGTCAATGCGGTCTTAGCCTCTCTGGTCTCAACACTCTGTCTGATTTTGGATTTTTTTTTTTTTTTTCCAAAATCAGACTTGACACCAGAGAGGCTGAATACCGCCCTGAGTCAATGCGGTCTTAGCCTCTCTGGTGTCAACACTCTGTCTGATTTTGGATTTTTTATTTTTTTTCCAAAATCAGACTTGACACCAGAGAGGCTGAATACCGCACTGAGTCAATGCGGTCTTAGCCTCTCTGGTGTCAACACTCTGTCTGATTTTGGATTTTTTTTTTTTTTTTCCAAAATCAGACTTGACACCAGAGAGGCTGAATACCGCACTGAGTAAATGCGGTCTTAGCCTCTCTGGTCTCAACACTCTGTCTGATTTGGGATTTTTTTTTTTTTTTCCAAAATCAGACTTGACACCAGAGAGGCTGAATACCGCACTGAGTCAATGCGGTCTTAGCCTCTCTGGTGTCAACACTCTGTCTGATTTTGGATTTTTTTTTTTTTTTTCCTAAATCAGACTTGACACCAGAGAGGCTGAATACCGCAGTGAGTCAATGCGGTCTTAGCCTCTCTGGTCTCAACACTCTGTCTGATTTTGGATTTTTTTTTTTTTTTTTTCCAAAATCAGACTTGACACCAGAGAGGCTGAATACCGCACTGAGTCAATGCGGTCTTAGCCTCTCTGGTGTCAACACTCTGTCTGATTTTGGATTTTTTTTTTTTTTTCCCAAAATCAGACTTGACACCAGAGAGGCTGAATAACGCACTGAGTCAATGCGGTCTTAGCCTCTCTGGTCTCAACACTCTGTCTGATTTTGGATTTTTTTTTTTTTTTTCCAAAATCAGACTTGACACCAGAGAGGCTGAATACCGCACTGAGTCAATGCGGTCTTAGCCTCTCTGGTCTCAACACTCTGTCTGATTTTGGATTTTTTTTTTTTTTTCCAAAATCAGACTTGACACCAGAGAGGCTGAATACCGCACTGAGTCAATGCAGTCTTAGCCTCTCTGGTCTCAACACTCTGTCTGATTTTGGATTTTTTTTTTTTTTTTCCAAAATCAGACTTGACACCAGAGAGGCTGAATACCGCACTGAGTCAATGCGGTCTTAGCCTCTCTGGTGTCAACACTCTGTCTGATTTTGGATTATTTATTTTTTTTTCCAAAATCAGACTTGACACCAGAGAGGCTGAATACTGCACTGAGTCAATGCGGTCTTAGCCTCTCTGGTCTCAACACTCTGTCTGATTTTGGATTTTTTTTTTTTTTTTCCAAAATCACACTTGACACCAGAGAGGCTGAATACCGCACTGAGTCAATGCGGTCTTAGCCTCTCTGGTCTCAACACTCTGTCTGATTTTGGATTTTTTTTTTTTTTTTCCAAAATCAGACTTGACACCAGAGAGGCTGAATACCGTACTGAGTCAATGCGGTCTTAGCCTCTCTGGTGTCAACACTCTGTCTGATTTTGGATTTTTTTTTTTTTTTTTTCCAAAATCAGACTTGACACCAGAGAGGCTGAATACTGCACTGAGTCAATGCGGTCTTAGCCTCTCTGGTGTCAACACTCTGTCTGATTTTGGATTTTTTTTTTCTTTCCCAAAATCAGACGACACCAGAGAGGCTGAATACCGCACTGAGTCAATGCGGTCTTAGCCTCTCTGGTGTCAACACTCTGTCTGATTTTGGATTATTTTTTTTTTTTTCAAAAATCAGACTTGACACCAGAGAGGCTGAATACTGCACTGAGTCAATGCGGTCTTAGCCTCTCTGGTCTCAACACTCTGTCTGATTTTGGATTTTTTTTTTTTTTTTCCAAAATCAGACTTGACACCAGAGAGGCTGAATACCGCACTGAGTCAATGCGGTCTTAGCCTCTCTGGTCTCAACACTCTGTCTGATTTTGGATTTTTTTTTTTTTTTTCCAAAATCAGACTTGACACCAGAGAGGCTGAATACCGCCCTGAGTCAATGCGGTCTTAGCCTCTCTGGTGTCAACACTCTGTCTGATTTTGGATTTTTTTTTTTTTTTTTCCAAAATCAGACTTGACACCAGAGAGGCTGAATACCGCACTGAGTCAATGCGGTCTTAGCCTCTCTGGTGTCAACACTCTGTCTGATTTTGGATTTTTTTTTTCTTTCCCAAAATCAGACGACACCAGAGAGGCTGAATACCGCACTGAGTCAATGCGGTCTTAGCCTCTCTGGTGTCAACACTCTGTCTGATTTTGGATTATTTTATTTTTTTCTCCAAAATCAGACTTGACACCAGAGAGGCTGAATACTGCACTGAATCAATGCGGTCTTAGCCTCTCTGGTCTCAACACTCTGTCTGATTTTGGATTTTTTTTTTTTTTTTCCAAAATCAGACTTGACACCAGAGAGGCTGAATACCGCACTGAGTCAATGCGGTCTTAGCCTCTCTGGTCTCAACACTCTGTCTGATTTTGGATTTTTTTTTTTTTTTTCCAAAATCAGACTTGACACCAGAGAGGCTGAATACCGCCCTGAGTCAATGCGGTCTTAGCCTCTCTGGTGTCAACACTCTGTCTGATTTTGGATTTTTTTTTTTTTTTTTCCAAAATCAGACTTGACACCAGAGAGGCTGAATACCGCACTGAGTCAATGCAGTCTTAGCCTCTCTGGTCTCAACACTCTGTCTGATTTTGGATTTTTTTTTTTTTTTTCCCAAACCAGACTTGACACCAGAGAGGCTGAATACGGCACTGAGTCAATGCAGTCTTAGCCTCTCTGGTCTCAACACTCTGTCTGATTTTGGATTTTTTTTTTTTTTTTCCAAAATCAGACTTGACACCAGAGAGGCTGAATACCGCACTGAGTCAATGCGGTCTTAGCCTCTCTGGTGTCAACACTCTGTCTGATTTTGGATTTTTTTTTTTTTTTTTCCAAAATCAGACTTGACACCAGAGAGGCTGAATACTGCACTGAGTCAATGCGGTCTTAGCCTCTCTGGTCTCAACACTCTGTCTGATTTTGGATTTTTTTTTTTTTTTTTTTCAAAATCAGACTTGACACCAGAGAGGCTGAATACCGCACTGAGTCAATGCGGTATTCAGCCTCTTTGGTGTCAACACTCTGTCTGATTTTGGATTTTTTTTTTTCCAAAATCAGACTTGACACCAGAGAGGCTGAATACCGCACTGAGTCAATGCGGTCTTAGCCTCTCTGGTGTCAACACTCTGTCTGATTTTGGATTTTTTTTTTTTTTTTTTCCAAAATCAGACTTGACACCAGAGAGGCTGAATACCGCACTGAGTCAATGCGGTCTTAGCCTCTCTGGTGTCAACACTCTGTCTGATTTTGGATTTTTTTTTTTTTTTTTCCAAAATCAGACTTGACACCAGAGAGGCTGAATACCGCACTGAGTCAATGCGGTCTTAGCCTCTCTGGTGTCAACACTCTGTCTGATTTTGGATTTTTTTTTTCTTTCCCAAAATCAGACGACACCAGAGAGGCTGAATACCGCACTGAGTCAATGCGGTCTTAGCCTCTCTGGTGTCAACACTCTGTCTGATTTTGGATTATTTTATTTTTTTTCCAAAATCAGACTTGACACCAGAGAGGCTGAATACTGCACTGAGTCAATGCGGTCTTAGCCTCTCTGGTCTCAACACTCTGTCTGATTTTGGATTTTTTTTTTTTTTTTCCAAAATCAGACTTGACACCAGAGAGGCTGAATACCGCACTGAGTCAATGCGGTCTTAGCCTCTCTGGTGTCAACACTCTGTCTGATTTTGGATTATTTTATTTTTTTTCCAAAATCAGACTTGACACCAGAGAGGCTGAATACTGCACTGAGTCAATGCGGTCTTAGCCTCTCTGGTCTCAACACTCTGTCTGATTTTGGATTTTTTTTTTTTTTTTCCAAAATCAGACTTGACACCAGAGAGGCTGAATACCGCACTGAGTCAATGCGGTCTTAGCCTCTCTGGTCTCAACACTCTGTCTGATTTTGGATTTTTTTTTTTTTTTTCCAAAATCAGACTTGACACCAGAGAGGCTGAATACCGCCCTGAGTCAATGCGGTCTTAGCCTCTCTGGTGTCAACACTCTGTCTGATTTTGGATTTTTTTTTTTTTTTTCCCAAAATCAGACTTGACACCAGAGAGGCTGAATACCGCACTGAGTCAATGCGGTCTTAGCCTCTCTGGTCTCAACACTCTGTCTGATTTTGGATTTTTTTTTTTTTTTTCCAAAATCAGACTTGACACCAGAGAGGCTGAATACCGCACTGAGTCAATGCAGTCTTAGCCTCTCTGGTCTCAACACTCTGTCTGATTTTGGATTTTTTTTTTTTTTTTCCCAAAATCAGACTTGACACCAGAGAGGCTGAATACCGCACTGAGTCAATGCGGTCTTAGCCTCTCTGGTGTCAACACTCTGTCTGATTTTGGATTTTTTTTTTTTTTTTCCCAAAATCAGACTTGACACCAGAGAGGCTGAATACCGCACTGAGTCAATGCGGTCTTAGCCTCTCTGGTGTCAACACTCTGTCTGATTTTGGATTTTTTTTTTTTTTTTTCCCAAAATCAGACGACACCAGAGAGGCTGAATACCGCACTGAGTCAATGCGGTCTTAGCCTCTCTGGTGTCAACACTCTGTCTGATTTTGGATTATTTATTTATTTTTCCAAAATCAGACTTGACACCAGAGAGGCTGAATACTGCACTGAGTCAATGCGGTCTTAGCCTCTCTGGTCTCAACACTCTGTCTGATTTTGGATTTTTTTTTTTTTTTTCCAAAATCAGACTTGACACCAGAGAGGCTGAATACCGCACTGAGTCAATGCGGTCTTAGCCTCTCTGGTCTCAACACTCTGTCTGATTTTGGATTTTTTTTTTTTTTTTCCAAAATCAGACTTGACACCAGAGAGGCTGAATACCGCCCTGAGTCAATGCGGTCTTAGCCTCTCTGGTGTCAACACTCTGTCTGATTTTGGATTTTTTATTTTTTTTCCAAAATCAGACTTGACACCAGAGAGGCTGAATACCGCACTGAGTCAATGCGGTCTTAGCCTCTCTGGTGTCAACACTCTGTCTGATTTTGGATTTTTTATTTTTTTTCCAAAATCAGACTTGACACCAGAGAGGCTGAATACCGCACTGAGTCAATGCGGTCTTAGCCTCTCTGGTCTCAACACTCTGTCTGATTTTGGATTTTTTTTTTTTTTTTCCAAAATCAGACTTGACACCAGAGAGGCTGAATACCGCACTGAGTCAATGCGGTCTTAGCCTCTCTGGTCTCAACACTCTGTCTGATTTTGGATTTTTTTTTTTTTTTTCCAAAATCAGACTTGACACCAGAGAGGCTGAATACCGCCCTGAGTCAATGCGGTCTTAGCCTCTCTGGTGTCAACACTCTGTCTGATTTTGGATTATTATTTTTTTTTTCCAAAATCAGACTTGACACCAGAGAGGCTGAATACTGCACTGAGTCAATGCGGTCTTAGCCTCTCTGGTCTCAACACTCTGTCTGATTTTGGATTTTTTTTTTTTTTTTCCAAAATCAGACTTGACACCAGAGAGGCTGAATACCGCACTGAGTCAATGCGGTCTTAGCCTCTCTGGTCTCAACACTCTGTCTGATTTTGGATTTTTTTTTTTTTTTTCCAAAATCAGACTTGACACCAGAGAGGCTGAATACCGCACTGAGTCAATGCGGTCTTAGCCTCTCTGGTGTCAACACTCTGTCTGATTTTGGATTATTTTTTTTTTTTTCCAAAATCAGACTTGACACCAGAGAGGCTGAATACTGCACTGAGTCAATGCGGTCTTAGCCTCTCTGGTCTCAACACTCTGTCTGATTTTGGATTTTTTTTTTTTTTTTCCAAAATCAGACTTGACACCAGAGAGGCTGAATACCGTACTGAGTCAATGCGGTCTTAGCCTCTCTGGTGTCAACACTCTGTCTGATTTTGGATTTTTTTTTTTTTTTTTTCCAAAATCAGACTTGACACCAGAGAGGCTGAATACCGTACTGAGTCAATGCGGTCTTAGCCTCTCTGGTGTCAACACTCTGTCTGATTTTGGATTTTTTTTTTTTTTTTCCAAAATCAGACTTGACACCAGAGAGGCTGAATACCGTACTGAGTCAATGCGGTCTTAGCCTCTCTGGTGTCAACACTCTGTCTGATTTTGGATTTTTTTTTTTTTTTTTTTCCAAAATCAGACTTGACACCAGAGAGGCTGAATACCGTACTGAGTCAATGCGGTCTTAGCCTCTCTGGTGTCAACACTCTGTCTGATTTTGGATTATTTTATTTTTTTTCCAAAATCAGACTTGACACCAGAGAGGCTGAATACTGCACTGAGTCAATGCGGTCTTAGCCTCTCTGGTCTCAACACTCTGTCTGATTTTGGATTTTTTTTTTTTTTTTCCAAAATCAGACTTGACACCAGAGAGGCTGAATACCGCACTGAGTCAATGCGGTCTTAGCCTCTCTGGTCTCAACACTCTGTCTGATTTTGGATTTTTTTTTTTTTTTTCCAAAATCAGACTTGACACCAGAGAGGCTGAATACCGCCCTGAGTCAATGCGGTCTTAGCCTCTCTGGTGTCAACACTCTGTCTGATTTTGGATTTTTTTTTTTTTTTTCCCAAAATCAGACTTGACACCAGAGAGGCTGAATACCGCACTGAGTCAATGCGGTCTTAGCCTCTCTGGTGTCAACACTCTGTCTGATTTTGGATTTTTTTTTCAAAATCAGACTTGACACCAGAGAGGCTGAATACCGCACTGAGTCAATGCGGTCTTAGCCTCTCTGGTGTCAACACTCTGTCTGATTTTGGATTTTTAATTTTTTTTCCAAAATCAGACTTGACACCAGAGAGGCTGAATACCGCACTGAGTCAATGCGGTCTTAGCCTCTCTGGTGTCAACACTCTGTCTGATTTTGGATTTTTTTTTTTTTTTTTCCAAAATCAGACTTGACACCAGAGAGGCTGAATACCGCACTGAGTCAATGCGGTCTTAGCCTCTCTGGTGTCAACACTCTGTCTGATTTTGGATTTTTTTTTTTTTTTCCAAAATCAGACTTGACACCAGAGAGGCTGAATACCGCACTGAGTCAATGCAGTCTTAGCCTCTCTGGTCTCAACACTCTGTCTGATTTTGGATTTTTTTTTTTTTTTTCCAAAATCAGACTTGACACCAGAGAGGCTGAATACCGCCCTGAGTCAATGCGGTCTTAGCCTCTCTGGTGTCAACACTCTGTCTGATTTTGGATTTTTTTTTTTTTTTTCCGAAAATCAGACTTGACACCAGAGAGGCTGAATACCGCACTGAGTCAATGCGGTCTTAGCCTCTCTGGTGTCAACACTCTGTCTGATTTTGGATTTTTTTTTTTTTTTTTCCCAAAATCAGACGACACCAGAGAGGCTGAATACCGCACTGAGTCAATGCGGTCTTAGCCTCTCTGGTGTCAACACTCTGTCTGATTTTGGATTATTTATTTATTTTTCCAAAATCAGACTTGACACCAGAGAGGCTGAATACTGCACTGAGTCAATGCGGTCTTAGCCTCTCTGGTCTCAACACTCTGTCTGATTTTGGATTTTTTTTTTTTTTTTCCAAAATCAGACTTGACACCAGAGAGGCTGAATACCGCACTGAGTCAATGCGGTCTTAGCCTCTCTGGTCTCAACACTCTGTCTGATTTTGGATTTTTTTTTTTTTTTTCCAAAATCAGACTTGACACCAGAGAGGCTGAATACCGCCCTGAGTCAATGCGGTCTTAGCCTCTCTGGTGTCAACACTCTGTCTGATTTTGGATTTTTTATTTTTTTTCCAAAATCAGACTTGACACCAGAGAGGCTGAATACCGCACTGAGTCAATGCGGTCTTAGCCTCTCTGGTGTCAACACTCTGTCTGATTTTGGATTTTTTATTTTTTTTCCAAAATCAGACTTGACACCAGAGAGGCTGAATACCGCACTGAGTCAATGCGGTCTTAGCCTCTCTGGTCTCAACACTCTGTCTGATTTTGGATTTTTTTTTTTTTTTTCCAAAATCAGACTTGACACCAGAGAGGCTGAATACCGCACTGAGTCAATGCGGTCTTAGCCTCTCTGGTCTCAACACTCTGTCTGATTTTGGATTTTTTTTTTTTTTTTCCAAAATCAGACTTGACACCAGAGAGGCTGAATACCGCCCTGAGTCAATGCGGTCTTAGCCTCTCTGGTGTCAACACTCTGTCTGATTTTGGATTATTATTTTTTTTTTCCAAAATCAGACTTGACACCAGAGAGGCTGAATACTGCACTGAGTCAATGCGGTCTTAGCCTCTCTGGTCTCAACACTCTGTCTGATTTTGGATTTTTTTTTTTTTTTTCCAAAATCAGACTTGACACCAGAGAGGCTGAATACCGCACTGAGTCAATGCGGTCTTAGCCTCTCTGGTCTCAACACTCTGTCTGATTTTGGATTTTTTTTTTTTTTTTCCAAAATCAGACTTGACACCAGAGAGGCTGAATACCGCACTGAGTCAATGCGGTCTTAGCCTCTCTGGTGTCAACACTCTGTCTGATTTTGGATTATTATTTTTTTTTTCCAAAATCAGACTTGACACCAGAGAGGCTGAATACTGCACTGAGTCAATGCGGTCTTAGCCTCTCTGGTCTCAACACTCTGTCTGATTTTGGATTTTTTTTTTTTTTTTCCAAAATCAGACTTGACACCAGAGAGGCTGAATACCGTACTGAGTCAATGCGGTCTTAGCCTCTCTGGTGTCAACACTCTGTCTGATTTTGGATTTTTTTTTTTTTTTTTTCCAAAATCAGACTTGACACCAGAGAGGCTGAATACCGTACTGAGTCAATGCGGTCTTAGCCTCTCTGGTGTCAACACTCTGTCTGATTTTGGATTTTTTTTTTTTTTTTCCAAAATCAGACTTGACACCAGAGAGGCTGAATACCGTACTGAGTCAATGCGGTCTTAGCCTCTCTGGTGTCAACACTCTGTCTGATTTTGGATTTTTTTTTTTTTTTTTTTCCAAAATCAGACTTGACACCAGAGAGGCTGAATACCGTACTGAGTCAATGCGGTCTTAGCCTCTCTGGTGTCAACACTCTGTCTGATTTTGGATTATTTTATTTTTTTTCCAAAATCAGACTTGACACCAGAGAGGCTGAATACTGCACTGAGTCAATGCGGTCTTAGCCTCTCTGGTCTCAACACTCTGTCTGATTTTGGATTTTTTTTTTTTTTTTCCAAAATCAGACTTGACACCAGAGAGGCTGAATACCGCACTGAGTCAATGCGGTCTTAGCCTCTCTGGTCTCAACACTCTGTCTGATTTTGGATTTTTTTTTTTTTTTTCCAAAATCAGACTTGACACCAGAGAGGCTGAATACCGCCCTGAGTCAATGCGGTCTTAGCCTCTCTGGTGTCAACACTCTGTCTGATTTTGGATTTTTTTTTTTTTTTTCCCAAAATCAGACTTGACACCAGAGAGGCTGAATACCGCACTGAGTCAATGCGGTCTTAGCCTCTCTGGTGTCAACACTCTGTCTGATTTTGGATTTTTTTTTCAAAATCAGACTTGACACCAGAGAGGCTGAATACCGCACTGAGTCAATGCGGTCTTAGCCTCTCTGGTGTCAACACTCTGTCTGATTTTGGATTTTTTATTTTTTTTCCAAAATCAGACTTGACACCAGAGAGGCTGAATACCGCACTGAGTCAATGCGGTCTTAGCCTCTCTGGTGTCAACACTCTGTCTGATTTTGGATTTTTTTTTTTTTTTTTCCAAAATCAGACTTGACACCAGAGAGGCTGAATACCGCACTGAGTCAATGCGGTCTTAGCCTCTCTGGTGTCAACACTCTGTCTGATTTTGGATTTTTTTTTTTTTTTCCAAAATCAGACTTGACACCAGAGAGGCTGAATACCGCACTGAGTCAATGCGGTCTTACCCTCTCTGGTCTCAACACTCTGTCTGATTTGGGATTTTTTTTTTTTTTTCCAAAATCAGACTTGACACCAGAGAGGCTGAATACCGCCCTGAGTCAATGCGGTCTTAGCCTCTCTGGTGTCAACACTCTGTCTGATTTTGGATTTTTTTTTTTTTTTTCCCAAAATCAGACTTGACACCAGAGAGGCTGAATACTGCACTGAGTCAATGCGGTCTTAGCCTCTCTGGTCTCAACACTCTGTCTGATTTTGGATTTTTTTTTTTTTTTTCCCAAAATCAGACGACACCAGAGAGGCTGAATACCGCACTGAGTCAATGCGGTCTTAGCCTCTCTGGTGTCAACACTCTGTCTGATTTTGGATTATTTTATTTTTTTTCCAAAATCAGACTTGACACCAGAGAGGCTGAATACTGCACTGAGTCAATGCGGTCTTAGCCTCTCTGGTCTCAACACTCTGTCTGATTTTGGATTTTTTTTTTTTTTTTCCAAAATCAGACTTGACACCAGAGAGGCTGAATACCGCACTGAGTCAATGCGGTCTTAGCCTCTCTGGTCTCAACACTCTGTCTGATTTTGGATTTTTTTTTTTTTTTTCCAAAATCAGACTTGACACCAGAGAGGCTGAATACCGCCCTGAGTCAATGCGGTCTTAGCCTCTCTGGTGTCAACACTCTGTCTGATTTTGGATTTTTTATTTTTTTTCCAAAATCAGACTTGACACCAGAGAGGCTGAATACCGCACTGAGTCAATGCGGTCTTAGCCTCTCTGGTGTCAACACTCTGTCTGATTTTGGATTTTTTTTTTTTTTTTCCAAAATCAGACTTGACACCAGAGAGGCTGAATACCGCACTGAGTAAATGCGGTCTTAGCCTCTCTGGTCTCAACACTCTGTCTGATTTGGGATTTTTTTTTTTTTTTTTCCAAAATCAGACTTGACACCAGAGAGGCTGAATACCGCACTGAGTCAATGCGGTCTTAGCCTCTCTGGTGTCAACACTCTGTCTGATTTTGGATTTTTTTTTTTTTTTTCCTAAATCAGACTTGACACCAGAGAGGCTGAATACCGCAGTGAGTCAATGCGGTCTTAGCCTCTCTGGTCTCAACACTCTGTCTGATTTTGGATTTTTTTTTTTTTTTTTTCCAAAATCAGACTTGACACCAGAGAGGCTGAATACCGCACTGAGTCAATGCGGTCTTAGCCTCTCTGGTGTCAACACTCTGTCTGATTTTGGATTTTTTTTTTTTTTTCCCAAAATCAGACTTGACACCAGAGAGGCTGAATAACGCACTGAGTCAATGCGGTCTTAGCCTCTCTGGTGTCAACACTCTGTCTGATTTTGGATTTTTTTTTTTTTTTTTCCAAAATCAGACTTGACACCAGAGAGGCTGAATACCGCACTGAGTCAATGCGGTCTTAGCCTCTCTGGTGTCAACACTCTGTCTGATTTTGGATTTTTTTTTTTTTTTCCAAAATCAGACTTGACACCAGAGAGGCTGAATACCGCACTGAGTCAATGCGGTCTTACCCTCTCTGGTCTCAACACTCTGTCTGATTTGGGATTTTTTTTTTTTTTTCCAAAATCAGACTTGACACCAGAGAGGCTGAATACCGCCCTGAGTCAATGCGGTCTTAGCCTCTCTGGTGTCAACACTCTGTCTGATTTTGGATTTTTTTTTTTTTTTTCCCAAAATCAGACTTGACACCAGAGAGGCTGAATACTGCACTGAGTCAATGCGGTCTTAGCCTCTCTGGTCTCAACACTCTGTCTGATTTTGGATTTTTTTTTTTTTTTTCCCAAAATCAGACGACACCAGAGAGGCTGAATACCGCACTGAGTCAATGCGGTCTTAGCCTCTCTGGTGTCAACACTCTGTCTGATTTTGGATTATTTTATTTTTTTTCCAAAATCAGACTTGACACCAGAGAGGCTGAATACTGCACTGAGTCAATGCGGTCTTAGCCTCTCTGGTCTCAACACTCTGTCTGATTTTGGATTTTTTTTTTTTTTTTCCAAAATCAGACTTGACACCAGAGAGGCTGAATACCGCACTGAGTCAATGCGGTCTTAGCCTCTCTGGTCTCAACACTCTGTCTGATTTTGGATTTTTTTTTTTTTTTTCCAAAATCAGACTTGACACCAGAGAGGCTGAATACCGCCCTGAGTCAATGCGGTCTTAGCCTCTCTGGTGTCAACACTCTGTCTGATTTTGGATTTTTTATTTTTTTTCCAAAATCAGACTTGACACCAGAGAGGCTGAATACCGCACTGAGTCAATGCGGTCTTAGCCTCTCTGGTGTCAACACTCTGTCTGATTTTGGATTTTTTTTTTTTTTTTCCAAAATCAGACTTGACACCAGAGAGGCTGAATACCGCACTGAGTAAATGCGGTCTTAGCCTCTCTGGTCTCAACACTCTGTCTGATTTGGGATTTTATTTTTTATTTTTCCAAAATCAGACTTGACACCAGAGAGGCTGAATACCGCACTGAGTCAATGCGGTCTTAGCCTCTCTGGTGTCAACACTCTGTCTGATTTTGGATTTTTTTTTTTTTTTTCCTAAATCAGACTTGACACCAGAGAGGCTGAATACCGCAGTGAGTCAATGCGGTCTTAGCCTCTCTGGTCTCAACACTCTGTCTGATTTTGGATTTTTTTTTTTTTTTTTTCCAAAATCAGACTTGACACCAGAGAGGCTGAATACCGCACTGAGTCAATGCGGTCTTAGCCTCTCTGGTGTCAACACTCTGTCTGATTTTGGATTTTTTTTTTTTTTTCCCAAAATCAGACTTGACACCAGAGAGGCTGAATAACGCACTGAGTCAATGCGGTCTTAGCCTCTCTGGTCTCAACACTCTGTCTGATTTTGGATTTTTTTTTTTTTTTTTCCAAAATCAGACTTGACACCAGAGAGGCTGAATACCGCACTGAGTCAATGCGGTCTTAGCCCCTCTGGTCTCAACACTCTGTCTGATTTTGGATTTTTTTTTTTTTTTCCAAAATCAGACTTGACACCAGAGAGGCTGAATACCGCACTGAGTCAATGCAGTCTTAGCCTCTCTGGTCTCAACACTCTGTCTGATTTTGGATTTTTTTTTTTTTTTTCCAAAATCAGACTTGACACCAGAGAGGCTGAATACCGCCCTGAGTCAATGCGGTCTTAGCCTCTCTGGTGTCAACACTCTGTCTGATTTTGGATTTTTTTTTTTTTTTTCCCAAAATCAGACTTGACACCAGAGAGGCTGAATACCGCACTGAGTCAATGCGGTCTTAGCCTCTCTGGTGTCAACACTCTGTCTGATTTTGGATTTTTTTTTCAAAATCACACTTGACACCAGAGAGGCTGAATACCGCACTGAGTCAATGCGGTCTTAGCCTCTCTGGTGTCAACACTCTGTCTGATTTTGGATTTTTTATTTTTTTTCCAAAATCAGACTTGACACCAGAGAGGCTGAATACCGCACTGAGTCAATGCGGTCTTAGCCTCTCTGGTGTCAACACTCTGTCTGATTTTGGATTTTTTTTTTTTTTTTTTCCAAAATCAGACTTGACACCAGAGAGGCTGAATACCGCACTGAGTCAATGCGGTCTTAGCCTCTCTGGTGTCAACACTCTGTCTGATTTTGGATTTTTTTTTTTTTTTCCAAAATCAGACTTGACACCAGAGAGGCTGAATACCGCACTGAGTCAATGCGGTCTTACCCTCTCTGGTCTCAACACTCTGTCTGATTTGGGATTTTTTTTTTTTTTTCCAAAATCAGACTTGACACCAGAGAGGCTGAATACCGCCCTGAGTCAATGCGGTCTTAGCCTCTCTGGTGTCAACACTCTGTCTGATTTTGGATTTTTTTTTTTTTTTTCCCAAAATCAGACTTGACACCAGAGAGGCTGAATACTGCACTGAGTCAATGCGGTCTTAGCCTCTCTGGTCTCAACACTCTGTCTGATTTTGGATTTTTTTTTTTTTTTTCCCAAAATCAGACGACACCAGAGAGGCTGAATACCGCACTGAGTCAATGCGGTCTTAGCCTCTCTGGTCTCAACACTCTGTCTGATTTTGGATTTTTTTTTTTTTTTTCCAAAATCAGACTTGACACCAGAGAGGCTGAATACCGCACTGAGTCAATGCGGTCTTAGCCTCTCTGGTCTCAACACTCTGTCTGATTTTGGATTTTTTTTTTTTTTTTCCAAAATCAGACTTGACACCAGAGAGGCTGAATACCGCACTGAGTCAATGCGGTCTTAGCCTCTCTGGTGTCAACACTCTGTCTGATTTTGGATTTTTTTTTTTTTTTTCCCAAAATCAGACTTGACACCAGAGAGGCTGAATACCGCACTGAGTCAATGCGGTCTTAGCCTCTCTGGTGTCAACACTCTGTCTGATTTTGGATTTTTTTTTTCAAAATCAGACTTGACACCAGAGAGGCTGAATACCGCACTGAGTCAATGCGGTCTTAGCCTCTCTGGTGTCAACACTCTGTCTGATTTTGGATTTTTTATTTTTTTTCCAAAATCAGACTTGACACCAGAGAGGCTGAATACCGCACTGAGTCAATGCGGTCTTAGCCTCTCTGGTGTCAACACTCTGTCTGATTTTGGATTTTTTTTTTTTTTTTTTCCAAAATCAGACTTGACACCAGAGAGGCTGAATACCGCACTGAGTCAATGCGGTCTTAGCCTCTCTGGTGTCAACACTCTGTCTGATTTTGGATTTTTTTTTTTTTTTCAAAAATCAGACTTGACACCAGAGAGGCTGAATACCGCACTGAGTCAATGCGGTCTTACCCTCTCTGGTCTCAACACTCTGTCTGATTTGGGATTTTTTTTTTTTTTTCCAAAATCAGACTTGACACCAGAGAGGCTGAATACCGCCCTGAGTCAATGCGGTCTTAGCCTCTCTGGTGTCAACACTCTGTCTGATTTTGGATTTTTTTTTTTTTTTTCCCAAAATCAGACTTGACACCAGAGAGGCTGAATACTGCACTGAGTCAATGCGGTCTTAGCCTCTCTGGTCTCAACACTCTGTCTGATTTTGGATTTTTTTTTTTTTTTTCCAAAATCAGACTTGACACCAGAGAGGCTGAATACCGCACTGAGTCAATGCGGTCTTAGCCTCTCTGGTCTCAACACTCTGTCTGATTTTGGATTTTTTTTTTTTTTTTCCAAAATCAGACTTGACACCAGAGAGGCTGAATACCGCCCTGAGTCAATGCGGTCTTAGCCTCTCTGGTCTCAACACTCTGTCTGATTTGGGATTTTTTTTTTTTTTTTCCAAAATCAGACTTGACACCAGAGAGGCTGAATACCGCACTGAGTCAATGCGGTCTTAGCCTCTCTGGTGTCAACACTCTGTCTGATTTTGGATTTTTTATTTTTTTTCCAAAATCAGACTTGACACCAGAGAGGCTGAATACCGCACTGAGTCAATGCGGTCTTAGCCTCTCTGGTGTCAACACTCTGTCTGATTTTGGATTTTTTTTTTTTTTTCCCAAAATCAGACTTGACACCAGAGAGGCTGAATAACGCACTGAGTCAATGCGGTCTTAGCCTCTCTGGTCTCAACACTCTGAATGATTTTGGATTTTTTTTTTTTTTTTTCCAAAATCAGACTTGACACCAGAGAGGCTGAATACCGGCCTGAGTCAATGCGGTCTTAGCCTCTCTGGTGTCAACACTCTGTCTGATTTTGGATTTTTTTTTTTTTTTTTCCAAAATCAGACTTGACACCAGAGAGGCTGAATACCGCCCTGAGTCAATGCGGTCTTAGCCTCTCTGGTGTCAACACTCTGTCTGATTTTGGATTTTTTTTTTTTTTTTTCCCAAAATCAGACTTGACACCAGAGAGGCTGAATACCGCACTGAGTCAATGGGGTCTTAGCCTCTCTGGTGTCAACACTCTGTCTGATTTTGGATTTTTTTTTCAAAATCAGACTTGACACCAGAGAGGCTGAATACCGCACTGAGTCAATGCGGTCTTAGCCTCTCTGGTGTCAACACTCTGTCTGATTTTGGATTTTTTTTTTTTTTTCCCAAAATCAGACTTGACACCAGAGAGGCTGAATAACGCACTGAGTCAATGCGGTCTTAGCCTCTCTGGTCTCAACACTCTGAATGATTTTGGATTTTTTTTTTTTTTTTTCCAAAATCAGACTTGACACCAGAGAGGCTGAATACCGGCCTGAGTCAATGCGGTCTTAGCCTCTCTGGTGTCAACACTCTGTCTGATTTTGGATTTTTTTTTTTTTTTTTCCAAAATCAGACTTGACACCAGAGAGGCTGAATACCGCCCTGAGTCAATGCGGTCTTAGCCTCTCTGGTGTCAACACTCTGTCTGATTTTGGATTTTTTTTTTTTTTTTCCCAAAATCAGACTTGACACCAGAGAGGCTGAATACCGCACTGAGTCAATGGGGTCTTAGCCTCTCTGGTGTCAACACTCTGTCTGATTTTGGATTTTTTTTTCAAAATCAGACTTGACACCAGAGAGGCTGAATACCGCACTGAGTCAATGCGGTCTTAGCCTCTCTGGTGTCAACACTCTGTCTGATTTTGGATTTTTTATTTTTTTTCCAAAATCAGACTTGACACCAGAGAGGCTGAATACCGCACTGAGTCAATGCGGTCTTAGCCTCTCTGGTGTCAACACTCTGTCTGATTTTGGATTTTTTTTTTTTTTTTCCAAAATCAGACTTGACACCAGAGAGGCTGAATACCGCCCTGAGTCAATGCGGTCTTAGCCTCTCTGGTGTCAACACTCTGTCTGATTTTGGATTTTTTATTTTTTTTCCAAAATCAGACTTGACACCAGAGAGGCTGAATACCGCACTGAGTCAATGCGGTCTTAGCCTCTCTGGTGTCAACACTCTGTCTGATTTTGGATTTTTTTTTTTTTTTTCCAAAATCAGACTTGACACCAGAGAGGCTGAATACCGCACTGAGTAAATGCGGTCTTAGCCTCTCTGGTCTCAACACTCTGTCTGATTTGGGATTTTTTTTTTTTTTTTCCAAAATCAGACTTGACACCAGAGAGGCTGAATACCGCACTGAGTCAATGCGGTCTTAGCCTCTCTGGTGTCAACACTCTGTCTGATTTTGGATTTTTTATTTTTTTTCCAAAATCAGACTTGACACCAGAGAGGCTGAATACCGCACTGAGTCAATGCGGTCTTAGCCTCTCTGGTGTCAACACTCTGTCTGATTTTGGATTTTTTTTTTTTTTTCCCAAAATCAGACTTGACACCAGAGAGGCTGAATAACGCACTGAGTCAATGCGGTCTTAGCCTCTCTGGTCTCAACACTCTGAATGATTTTGGATTTTTTTTTTTTTTTTTCCAAAATCAGACTTGACACCAGAGAGGCTGAATACCGGCCTGAGTCAATGCGGTCTTAGCCTCTCTGGTGTCAACACTCTGTCTGATTTTGGATTTTTTTTTTTTTTTTTCCAAAATCAGACTTGACACCAGAGAGGCTGAATACCGCCCTGAGTCAATGCGGTCTTAGCCTCTCTGGTGTCAACACTCTGTCTGATTTTGGATTTTTTTTTTTTTTTTCCCAAAATCAGACTTGACACCAGAGAGGCTGAATACCGCACTGAGTCAATGGGGTCTTAGCCTCTCTGGTGTCAACACTCTGTCTGATTTTGGATTTTTTTTTCAAAATCAGACTTGACACCAGAGAGGCTGAATACCGCACTGAGTCAATGCGGTCTTAGCCTCTCTGGTGTCAACACTCTGTCTGATTTTGGATTTTTTTTTTTTTTTCCCAAAATCAGACTTGACACCAGAGAGGCTGAATAACGCACTGAGTCAATGCGGTCTTAGCCTCTCTGGTCTCAACACTCTGAATGATTTTGGATTTTTTTTTTTTTTTTTCCAAAATCAGACTTGACACCAGAGAGGCTGAATACCGGCCTGAGTCAATGCGGTCTTAGCCTCTCTGGTGTCAACACTCTGTCTGATTTTGGATTTTTTTTTTTTTTTTTCCAAAATCAGACTTGACACCAGAGAGGCTGAATACCGCCCTGAGTCAATGCGGTCTTAGCCTCTCTGGTGTCAACACTCTGTCTGATTTTGGATTTTTTTTTTTTTTTTCCCAAAATCAGACTTGACACCAGAGAGGCTGAATACCGCACTGAGTCAATGGGGTCTTAGCCTCTCTGGTGTCAACACTCTGTCTGATTTTGGATTTTTTTTTCAAAATCAGACTTGACACCAGAGAGGCTGAATACCGCACTGAGTCAATGCGGTCTTAGCCTCTCTGGTGTCAACACTCTGTCTGATTTTGGATTTTTTATTTTTTTTCCAAAATCAGACTTGACACCAGAGAGGCTGAATACCGCACTGAGTCAATGCGGTCTTAGCCTCTCTGGTGTCAACACTCTGTCTGATTTTGGATTTTTTTTTTTTTTTCCAAAATCAGACTTGACACCAGAGAGGCTGAATACCGCACTGAGTCAATGCGGTCTTACCCTCTCTGGTCTCAACACTCTGTCTGATTTGGGATTTTTTTTTTTTTTTCCAAAATCAGACTTGACACCAGAGAGGCTGAATACCGCCCTGAGTCAATGCGGTCTTAGCCTCTCTGGTGTCAACACTCTGTCTGATTTTGGATTTTTTTTTTTTTTTTCCCAAAATCAGACTTGACACCAGAGAGGCTGAATACTGCACTGAGTCAATGCGGTCTTAGCCTCTCTGGTCTCAACACTCTGTCTGATTTTGGATTTTTTTTTTTTTTTTCCCAAAATCAGACGACACCAGAGAGGCTGAATACCGCACTGAGTCAATGCGGTCTTAGCCTCTCTGGTGTCAACACTCTGTCTGATTTTGGATTATTTTATTTTTTTTCCAAAATCAGACTTGACACCAGAGAGGCTGAATACTGCACTGAGTCAATGCGGTCTTAGCCTCTCTGGTCTCAACACTCTGTCTGATTTTGGATTTTTTTTTTTTTTTTCCAAAATCAGACTTGACACCAGAGAGGCTGAATACCGCACTGAGTCAATGCGGTCTTAGCCTCTCTGGTCTCAACACTCTGTCTGATTTTGGATTTTTTTTTTTTTTTTCCAAAATCAGACTTGACACCAGAGAGGCTGAATACCGCCCTGAGTCAATGCGGTCTTAGCCTCTCTGGTGTCAACACTCTGTCTGATTTTGGATTTTTTATTTTTTTTCCAAAATCAGACTTGACACCAGAGAGGCTGAATACCGGCCTGAGTCAATGCGGTCTTAGCCTCTCTGGTGTCAACACTCTGTCTGATTTTGGATTTTTTTTTTTTTTTTTCCAAAATCAGACTTGACACCAGAGAGGCTGAATACCGCCCTGAGTCAATGCGGTCTTAGCCTCTCTGGTGTCAACACTCTGTCTGATTTTGGATTTTTTTTTTTTTTTTCCCAAAATCAGACTTGACACCAGAGAGGCTGAATACCGCACTGAGTCAATGGGGTCTTAGCCTCTCTGGTGTCAACACTCTGTCTGATTTTGGATTTTTTTTTCAAAATCAGACTTGACACCAGAGAGGCTGAATACCGCACTGAGTCAATGTGGTCTTAGCCTCTCTGGTGTCAACACTCTGTCTGATTTTGGATTTTTTTTTTTTTTTCCCAAAATCAGACTTGACACCAGAGAGGCTGAATAACGCACTGAGTCAATGCGGTCTTAGCCTCTCTGGTCTCAACACTCTGAATGATTTTGGATTTTTTTTTTTTTTTTTCCAAAATCAGACTTGACACCAGAGAGGCTGAATACCGGCCTGAGTCAATGCGGTCTTAGCCTCTCTGGTGTCAACACTCTGTCTGATTTTGGATTTTTTTTTTTTTTTTTCCAAAATCAGACTTGACACCAGAGAGGCTGAATACCGCCCTGAGTCAATGCGGTCTTAGCCTCTCTGGTGTCAACACTCTGTCTGATTTTGGATTTTTTTTTTTTTTTTCCCAAAATCAGACTTGACACCAGAGAGGCTGAATACCGCACTGAGTCAATGGGGTCTTAGCCTCTCTGGTGTCAACACTCTGTCTGATTTTGGATTTTTTTTTCAAAATCAGACTTGACACCAGAGAGGCTGAATACCGCACTGAGTCAATGCGGTCTTAGCCTCTCTGGTGTCAACACTCTGTCTGATTTTGGATTTTTTATTTTTTTTCCAAAATCAGACTTGACACCAGAGAGGCTGAATACCGCACTGAGTCAATGCGGTCTTAGCCTCTCTGGTGTCAACACTCTGTCTGATTTTGGATTTTTTTTTTTTTTTCCAAAATCAGACTTGACACCAGAGAGGCTGAATACCGCACTGAGTCAATGCGGTCTTACCCTCTCTGGTCTCAACACTCTGTCTGATTTGGGATTTTTTTTTTTTTTTCCAAAATCAGACTTGACACCAGAGAGGCTGAATACCGCCCTGAGTCAATGCGGTCTTAGCCTCTCTGGTGTCAACACTCTGTCTGATTTTGGATTTTTTTTTTTTTTTTCCCAAAATCAGACTTGACACCAGAGAGGCTGAATACTGCACTGAGTCAATGCGGTCTTAGCCTCTCTGGTCTCAACACTCTGTCTGATTTTGGATTTTTTTTTTTTTTTTCCCAAAATCAGACGACACCAGAGAGGCTGAATACCGCACTGAGTCAATGCGGTCTTAGCCTCTCTGGTGTCAACACTCTGTCTGATTTTGGATTATTTTATTTTTTTTCCAAAATCAGACTTGACACCAGAGAGGCTGAATACTGCACTGAGTCAATGCGGTCTTAGCCTCTCTGGTCTCAACACTCTGTCTGATTTTGGATTTTTTTTTTTTTTTTCCAAAATCAGACTTGACACCAGAGAGGCTGAATACCGCACTGAGTCAATGCGGTCTTAGCCTCTCTGGTCTCAACACTCTGTCTGATTTTGGATTTTTTTTTTTTTTTTCCAAAATCAGACTTGACACCAGAGAGGCTGAATACCGCCCTGAGTCAATGCGGTCTTAGCCTCTCTGGTGTCAACACTCTGTCTGATTTTGGATTTTTTATTTTTTTTCCAAAATCAGACTTGACACCAGAGAGGCTGAATACCGCACTGAGTCAATGCGGTCTTAGCCTCTCTGGTGTCAACACTCTGTCTGATTTTGGATTTTTTTTTTTTTTTTCCAAAATCAGACTTGACACCAGAGAGGCTGAATACCGCACTGAGTAAATGCGGTCTTAGCCTCTCTGGTCTCAACACTCTGTCTGATTTGGGATTTTTTTTTTTTTTTTTCCAAAATCAGACTTGACACCAGAGAGGCTGAATACCGCACTGAGTCAATGCGGTCTTAGCCTCTCTGGTGTCAACACTCTGTCTGATTTTGGATTTTTTTTTTTTTTTTCCTAAATCAGACTTGACACCAGAGAGGCTGAATACCGCAGTGAGTCAATGCGGTCTTAGCCTCTCTGGTCTCAACACTCTGTCTGATTTTGGATTTTTTTTTATTTTTTTTCCAAAATCAGACTTGACACCAGAGAGGCTGAATACCGCACTGAGTCAATGCGGTCTTAGCCTCTCTGGTGTCAACACTCTGTCTGATTTTGGATTTTTTTTTTTTTTTCCCAAAATCAGACTTGACACCAGAGAGGCTGAATAACGCACTGAGTCAATGCGGTCTTAGCCTCTCTGGTCTCAACACTCTGTCTGATTTTGGATTTTTTTTTTTTTTTTCCAAAATCAGACTTGACACCAGAGAGGCTGAATACCGCACTGAGTCAATGCGGTCTTAGCCCCTCTGGTCTCAACACTCTGTCTGATTTTGGATTTTTTTTTTTTTTTTCCAAAATCAGACTTGACACCAGAGAGGCTGAATACCGCACTGAGTCAATGCAGTCTTAGCCTCTCTGGTCTCAACACTCTGTCTGATTTTGGATTTTTTTTTTTTTTTTCCAAAATCAGACTTGACACCAGAGAGGCTGAATACCGCCCTGAGTCAATGCGGTCTTAGCCTCTCTGGTGTCAACACTCTGTCTGATTTTGGATTTTTTTTTTTTTTTTCCCAAAATCAGACTTGACACCAGAGAGGCTGAATACCGCACTGAGTCAATGCGGTCTTAGCCTCTCTGGTGTCAACACTCTGTCTGATTTTGGATTTTTTTTTCAAAATCACACTTGACACCAGAGAGGCTGAATACCGCACTGAGTCAATGCGGTCTTAGCCTCTCTGGTGTCAACACTCTGTCTGATTTTGGATTTTTTATTTTTTTTCCAAAATCAGACTTGACACCAGAGAGGCTGAATACCGCACTGAGTCAATGCGGTCTTAGCCTCTCTGGTGTCAACACTCTGTCTGATTTTGGATTTTTTTTTTTTTTTTTTCCAAAATCAGACTTGACACCAGAGAGGCTGAATACCGCACTGAGTCAATGCGGTCTTAGCCTCTCTGGTGTCAACACTCTGTCTGATTTTGGATTTTTTTTTTTTTTTCCAAAATCAGACTTGACACCAGAGAGGCTGAATACCGCACTGAGTCAATGCGGTCTTACCCTCTCTGGTCTCAACACTCTGTCTGATTTGGGATTTTTTTTTTTTTTTCCAAAATCAGACTTGACACCAGAGAGGCTGAATACCGCCCTGAGTCAATGCGGTCTTAGCCTCTCTGGTGTCAACACTCTGTCTGATTTTGGATTTTTTTTTTTTTTTTCCCAAAATCAGACTTGACACCAGAGAGGCTGAATACTGCACTGAGTCAATGCGGTCTTAGCCTCTCTGGTCTCAACACTCTGTCTGATTTTGGATTTTTTTTTTTTTTTCCCCAAAATCAGACGACACCAGAGAGGCTGAATACCGCACTGAGTCAATGCGGTCTTAGCCTCTCTGGTCTCAACACTCTGTCTGATTTTGGATTTTTTTTTTTTTTTTCCAAAATCAGACTTGACACCAGAGAGGCTGAATACCGCACTGAGTCAATGCGGTCTTAGCCTCTCTGGTCTCAACACTCTGTCTGATTTTGGATTTTTTTTTTTTTTTTCCAAAATCAGACTTGACACCAGAGAGGCTGAATACCGCACTGAGTCAATGCGGTCTTAGCCTCTCTGGTGTCAACACTCTGTCTGATTTTGGATTTTTTTTTTTTTTTTCCCAAAATCAGACTTGACACCAGAGAGGCTGAATACCGCACTGAGTCAATGCGGTCTTAGCCTCTCTGGTGTCAACACTCTGTCTGATTTTGGATTTTTTTTTCAAAATCAGACTTGACACCAGAGAGGCTGAATACCGCACTGAGTCAATGCGGTCTTAGCCTCTCTGGTGTCAACACTCTGTCTGATTTTGGATTTTTTATTTTTTTTCCAAAATCAGACTTGACACCAGAGAGGCTGAATACCGCACTGAGTCAATGCGGTCTTAGCCTCTCTGGTGTCAACACTCTGTCTGATTTTGGATTTTTTTTTTTTTTTTTTCCAAAATCAGACTTGACACCAGAGAGGCTGAATACCGCACTGAGTCAATGCGGTCTTAGCCTCTCTGGTGTCAACACTCTGTCTGATTTTGGATTTTTTTTTTTTTTTTCAAAAATCAGACTTGACACCAGAGAGGCTGAATACCGCACTGAGTCAATGCGGTCTTACCCTCTCTGGTCTCAACACTCTGTCTGATTTGGGATTTTTTTTTTTTTTTCCAAAATCAGACTTGACACCAGAGAGGCTGAATACCGCCCTGAGTCAATGCGGTCTTAGCCTCTCTGGTGTCAACACTCTGTCTGATTTTGGATTTTTTTTTTTTTTTTCCCAAAATCAGACTTGACACCAGAGAGGCTGAATACTGCACTGAGTCAATGCGGTCTTAGCCTCTCTGGTCTCAACACTCTGTCTGATTTTGGATTTTTTTTTTTTTTTTCCAAAATCAGACTTGACACCAGAGAGGCTGAATACCGCACTGAGTCAATGCGGTCTTAGCCTCTCTGGTCTCAACACTCTGTCTGATTTTGGATTTTTTTTTTTTTTTTCCAAAATCAGACTTGACACCAGAGAGGCTGAATACCGCCCTGAGTCAATGCGGTCTTAGCCTCTCTGGTCTCAACACTCTGTCTGATTTGGGATTTTTTTTTTTTTTTTCCAAAATCAGACTTGACACCAGAGAGGCTGAATACCGCACTGAGTCAATGCGGTCTTAGCCTCTCTGGTGTCAACACTCTGTCTGATTTTGGATTTTTTATTTTTTTTCCAAAATCAGACTTGACACCAGAGAGGCTGAATACCGCACTGAGTCAATGCGGTCTTAGCCTCTCTGGTGTCAACACTCTGTCTGATTTTGGATTTTTTTTTTTTTTTCCCAAAATCAGACTTGACACCAGAGAGGCTGAATAACGCACTGAGTCAATGCGGTCTTAGCCTCTCTGGTCTCAACACTCTGAATGATTTTGGATTTTTTTTTTTTTTTTTCCAAAATCAGACTTGACACCAGAGAGGCTGAATACCGGCCTGAGTCAATGCGGTCTTAGCCTCTCTGGTGTCAACACTCTGTCTGATTTTGGATTTTTTTTTTTTTTTTTCCAAAATCAGACTTGACACCAGAGAGGCTGAATACCGCCCTGAGTCAATGCGGTCTTAGCCTCTCTGGTGTCAACACTCTGTCTGATTTTGGATTTTTTTTTTTTTTTTCCCAAAATCAGACTTGACACCAGAGAGGCTGAATACCGCACTGAGTCAATGGGGTCTTAGCCTCTCTGGTGTCAACACTCTGTCTGATTTTGGATTTTTTTTTCAAAATCAGACTTGACACCAGAGAGGCTGAATACCGCACTGAGTCAATGCGGTCTTAGCCTCTCTGGTGTCAACACTCTGTCTGATTTTGGATTTTTTTTTTTTTTTCCCAAAATCAGACTTGACACCAGAGAGGCTGAATAACGCACTGAGTCAATGCGGTCTTAGCCTCTCTGGTCTCAACACTCTGAATGATTTTGGATTTTTTTTTTTTTTTTTCCAAAATCAGACTTGACACCAGAGAGGCTGAATACCGGCCTGAGTCAATGCGGTCTTAGCCTCTCTGGTGTCAACACTCTGTCTGATTTTGGATTTTTTTTTTTTTTTTTCCAAAATCAGACTTGACACCAGAGAGGCTGAATACCGCCCTGAGTCAATGCGGTCTTAGCCTCTCTGGTGTCAACACTCTGTCTGATTTTGGATTTTTTTTTTTTTTTTCCCAAAATCAGACTTGACACCAGAGAGGCTGAATACCGCACTGAGTCAATGGGGTCTTAGCCTCTCTGGTGTCAACACTCTGTCTGATTTTGGATTTTTTTTTCAAAATCAGACTTGACACCAGAGAGGCTGAATACCGCACTGAGTCAATGCGGTCTTAGCCTCTCTGGTGTCAACACTCTGTCTGATTTTGGATTTTTTATTTTTTTTCCAAAATCAGACTTGACACCAGAGAGGCTGAATACCGCACTGAGTCAATGCGGTCTTAGCCTCTCTGGTGTCAACACTCTGTCTGATTTTGGATTTTTTTTTTTTTTTTCCAAAATCAGACTTGACACCAGAGAGGCTGAATACCGCCCTGAGTCAATGCGGTCTTAGCCTCTCTGGTGTCAACACTCTGTCTGATTTTGGATTTTTTATTTTTTTTCCAAAATCAGACTTGACACCAGAGAGGCTGAATACCGCACTGAGTCAATGCGGTCTTAGCCTCTCTGGTGTCAACACTCTGTCTGATTTTGGATTTTTTTTTTTTTTTTCCAAAATCAGACTTGACACCAGAGAGGCTGAATACCGCACTGAGTAAATGCGGTCTTAGCCTCTCTGGTCTCAACACTCTGTCTGATTTGGGATTTTTTTTTTTTTTTTCCAAAATCAGACTTGACACCAGAGAGGCTGAATACCGCACTGAGTCAATGCGGTCTTAGCCTCTCTGGTGTCAACACTCTGTCTGATTTTGGATTTTTTATTTTTTTTCCAAAATCAGACTTGACACCAGAGAGGCTGAATACCGCACTGAGTCAATGCGGTCTTAGCCTCTCTGGTGTCAACACTCTGTCTGATTTTGGATTTTTTTTTTTTTTTCCCAAAATCAGACTTGACACCAGAGAGGCTGAATAACGCACTGAGTCAATGCGGTCTTAGCCTCTCTGGTCTCAACACTCTGAATGATTTTGGATTTTTTTTTTTTTTTTTCCAAAATCAGACTTGACACCAGAGAGGCTGAATACCGGCCTGAGTCAATGCGGTCTTAGCCTCTCTGGTGTCAACACTCTGTCTGATTTTGGATTTTTTTTTTTTTTTTTCCAAAATCAGACTTGACACCAGAGAGGCTGAATACCGCCCTGAGTCAATGCGGTCTTAGCCTCTCTGGTGTCAACACTCTGTCTGATTTTGGATTTTTTTTTTTTTTTTCCCAAAATCAGACTTGACACCAGAGAGGCTGAATACCGCACTGAGTCAATGGGGTCTTAGCCTCTCTGGTGTCAACACTCTGTCTGATTTTGGATTTTTTTTTCAAAATCAGACTTGACACCAGAGAGGCTGAATACCGCACTGAGTCAATGCGGTCTTAGCCTCTCTGGTGTCAACACTCTGTCTGATTTTGGATTTTTTTTTTTTTTTCCCAAAATCAGACTTGACACCAGAGAGGCTGAATAACGCACTGAGTCAATGCGGTCTTAGCCTCTCTGGTCTCAACACTCTGAATGATTTTGGATTTTTTTTTTTTTTTTTCCAAAATCAGACTTGACACCAGAGAGGCTGAATACCGGCCTGAGTCAATGCGGTCTTAGCCTCTCTGGTGTCAACACTCTGTCTGATTTTGGATTTTTTTTTTTTTTTTTCCAAAATCAGACTTGACACCAGAGAGGCTGAATACCGCCCTGAGTCAATGCGGTCTTAGCCTCTCTGGTGTCAACACTCTGTCTGATTTTGGATTTTTTTTTTTTTTTTCCCAAAATCAGACTTGACACCAGAGAGGCTGAATACCGCACTGAGTCAATGGGGTCTTAGCCTCTCTGGTGTCAACACTCTGTCTGATTTTGGATTTTTTTTTCAAAATCAGACTTGACACCAGAGAGGCTGAATACCGCACTGAGTCAATGCGGTCTTAGCCTCTCTGGTGTCAACACTCTGTCTGATTTTGGATTTTTTATTTTTTTTCCAAAATCAGACTTGACACCAGAGAGGCTGAATACCGCACTGAGTCAATGCGGTCTTAGCCTCTCTGGTGTCAACACTCTGTCTGATTTTGGATTTTTTTTTTTTTTTCCAAAATCAGACTTGACACCAGAGAGGCTGAATACCGCACTGAGTCAATGCGGTCTTACCCTCTCTGGTCTCAACACTCTGTCTGATTTGGGATTTTTTTTTTTTTTTCCAAAATCAGACTTGACACCAGAGAGGCTGAATACCGCCCTGAGTCAATGCGGTCTTAGCCTCTCTGGTGTCAACACTCTGTCTGATTTTGGATTTTTTTTTTTTTTTTCCCAAAATCAGACTTGACACCAGAGAGGCTGAATACTGCACTGAGTCAATGCGGTCTTAGCCTCTCTGGTCTCAACACTCTGTCTGATTTTGGATTTTTTTTTTTTTTTTCCCAAAATCAGACGACACCAGAGAGGCTGAATACCGCACTGAGTCAATGCGGTCTTAGCCTCTCTGGTGTCAACACTCTGTCTGATTTTGGATTATTTTATTTTTTTTCCAAAATCAGACTTGACACCAGAGAGGCTGAATACTGCACTGAGTCAATGCGGTCTTAGCCTCTCTGGTCTCAACACTCTGTCTGATTTTGGATTTTTTTTTTTTTTTTCCAAAATCAGACTTGACACCAGAGAGGCTGAATACCGCACTGAGTCAATGCGGTCTTAGCCTCTCTGGTCTCAACACTCTGTCTGATTTTGGATTTTTTTTTTTTTTTTCCAAAATCAGACTTGACACCAGAGAGGCTGAATACCGCCCTGAGTCAATGCGGTCTTAGCCTCTCTGGTGTCAACACTCTGTCTGATTTTGGATTTTTTATTTTTTTTCCAAAATCAGACTTGACACCAGAGAGGCTGAATACCGCACTGAGTCAATGCGGTCTTAGCCTCTCTGGTGTCAACACTCTGTCTGATTTTGGATTTTTTTTTTTTTTTTCCAAAATCAGACTTGACACCAGAGAGGCTGAATACCGCACTGAGTAAATGCGGTCTTAGCCTCTCTGGTCTCAACACTCTGTCTGATTTGGGATTTTTTTTTTTTTTTTCCAAAATCAGACTTGACACCAGAGAGGCTGAATACCGCACTGAGTCAATGCGGTCTTAGCCTCTCTGGTGTCAACACTCTGTCTGATTTTGGATTTTTTTTTTTTTTTTCCTAAATCAGACTTGACACCAGAGAGGCTGAATACCGCAGTGAGTCAATGCGGTCTTAGCCTCTCTGGTCTCAACACTCTGTCTGATTTTGGATTTTTTTTTTTTTTTTTTCCAAAATCAGACTTGACACCAGAGAGGCTGAATACCGCACTGAGTCAATGCGGTCTTAGCCTCTCTGGTGTCAACACTCTGTCTGATTTTGGATTTTTTTTTTTTTTTCCCAAAATCAGACTTGACACCAGAGAGGCTGAATAACGCACTGAGTCAATGCGGTCTTAGCCTCTCTGGTCTCAACACTCTGTCTGATTTTGGATTTTTTTTTTTTTTTTTCCAAAATCAGACTTGACACCAGAGAGGCTGAATACCGCACTGAGTCAATGCGGTCTTAGCCTCTCTGGTCTCAACACTCTGTCTGATTTTGGATTTTTTTTTTTTTTTCCAAAATCAGACTTGACACCAGAGAGGCTGAATACCGCACTGAGTCAATGCAGTCTTAGCCTCTCTGGTCTCAACACTCTGTCTGATTTTGGATTTTTTTTTTTTTTTTCCAAAATCAGACTTGACACCAGAGAGGCTGAATACCGCCCTGAGTCAATGCGGTCTTAGCCTCTCTCGTGTCAACACTCTGTCTGATTTTGGATTTTTTTTTTTTTTTTCCCAAAATCAGACTTGACACCAGAGAGGCTGAATACCGCACTGAGTCAATGCGGTCTTAGCCTCTCTGGTGTCAACACTCTGTCTGATTTTGGATTTTTTTTTCAAAATCACACTTGACACCAGAGAGGCTGAATACCGCACTGAGTCAATGCGGTCTTAGCCTCTCTGGTGTCAACACTCTGTCTGATTTTGGATTTTTTATTTTTTTTCCAAAATCAGACTTGACACCAGAGAGGCTGAATACCGCACTGAGTCAATGCGGTCTTAGCCTCTCTGGTGTCAACACTCTGTCTGATTTTGGATTTTTTTTTTTTTTTTTTCCAAAATCAGACTTGACACCAGAGAGGCTGAATACCGCACTGAGTCAATGCGGTCTTAGCCTCTCTGGTGTCAACACTCTGTCTGATTTTGGATTTTTTTTTTTTTTTCCAAAATCAGACTTGACACCAGAGAGGCTGAATACCGCACTGAGTCAATGCGGTCTTACCCTCTCTGGTCTCAACACTCTGTCTGATTTGGGATTTTTTTTTTTTTTTCCAAAATCAGACTTGACACCAGAGAGGCTGAATACCGCCCTGAGTCAATGCGGTCTTAGCCTCTCTGGTGTCAACACTCTGTCTGATTTTGGATTTTTTTTTTTTTTTTCCCAAAATCAGACTTGACACCAGAGAGGCTGAATACTGCACTGAGTCAATGCGGTCTTAGCCTCTCTGGTCTCAACACTCTGTCTGATTTTGGATTTTTTTTTTTTTTTTCCCAAAATCAGACGACACCAGAGAGGCTGAATACCGCACTGAGTCAATGCGGTCTTAGCCTCTCTGGTCTCAACACTCTGTCTGATTTTGGATTTTTTTTTTTTTTTTCCAAAATCAGACTTGACACCAGAGAGGCTGAATACCGCACTGAGTCAATGCGGTCTTAGCCTCTCTGGTCTCAACACTCTGTCTGATTTTGGATTTTTTTTTTTTTTTTCCAAAATCAGACTTGACACCAGAGAGGCTGAATACCGCACTGAGTCAATGCGGTCTTAGCCTCTCTGGTGTCAACACTCTGTCTGATTTTGGATTTTTTTTTTTTTTTCCCAAAATCAGACTTGACACCAGAGAGGCTGAATACCGCACTGAGTCAATGCGGTCTTAGCCTCTCTGGTGTCAACACTCTGTCTGATTTTGGATTTTTTTTTCAAAATCAGACTTGACACCAGAGAGGCTGAATACCGCACTGAGTCAATGCGGTCTTAGCCTCTCTGGTGTCAACACTCTGTCTGATTTTGGATTTTTTATTTTTTTTCCAAAATCAGACTTGACACCAGAGAGGCTGAATACCGCACTGAGTCAATGCGGTCTTAGCCTCTCTGGTGTCAACACTCTGTCTGATTTTGGATTTTTTTTTTTTTTTTTCCAAAATCAGACTTGACACCAGAGAGGCTGAATACCGCACTGAGTCAATGCGGTCTTAGCCTCTCTGGTGTCAACACTCTGTCTGATTTTGGATTTTTTTTTTTTTTTCAAAAATCAGACTTGACACCAGAGAGGCTGAATACCGCAGTGAGTCAATGCGGTCTTACCCTCTCTGGTCTCAACACTCTGTCTGATTTGGGATTTTTTTTTTTTTTTCCAAAATCAGACTTGACACCAGAGAGGCTGAATACCGCCCTGAGTCAATGCGGTCTTAGCCTCTCTGGTGTCAACACTCTGTCTGATTTTGGATTTTTTTTTTTTTTTTCCCAAAATCAGACTTGACACCAGAGAGGCTGAATACTGCACTGAGTCAATGCGGTCTTAGCCTCTCTGGTCTCAACACTCTGTCTGATTTTGGATTTTTTTTTTTTTTTCCAAAATCAGACTTGACACCAGAGAGGCTGAATACCGCACTGAGTCAATGCGGTCTTACCCTCTCTGGTCTCAACACTCTGTCTGATTTGGGATTTTTTTTTTTTTTTCCAAAATCAGACTTGACACCAGAGAGGCTGAATACCGCCCTGAGTCAATGCGGTCTTAGCCTCTCTGGTGTCAACACTCTGTCTGATTTTGGATTTTTTTTTTTTTTTTCCCAAAATCAGACTTGACACCAGAGAGGCTGAATACTGCACTGAGTCAATGCGGTCTTAGCCTCTCTGGTCTCAACACTCTGTCTGATTTTGGATTTTTTTTTTTTTTTTCCCAAAATCAGACGACACCAGAGAGGCTGAATACCGCACTGAGTCAATGCGGTCTTAGCCTCTCTGGTGTCAACACTCTGTCTGATTTTGGATTATTTTATTTTTTTTCCAAAATCAGACTTGACACCAGAGAGGCTGAATACTGCACTGAGTCAATGCGGTCTTAGCCTCTCTGGTCTCAACACTCTGTCTGATTTTGGATTTTTTTTTTTTTTTTTCCAAAATCAGACTTGACACCAGAGAGGCTGAATACCGCACTGAGTCAATGCGGTCTTAGCCTCTCTGGTCTCAACACTCTGTCTGATTTTGGATTTTTTTTTTTTTTTTCCAAAATCAGACTTGACACCAGAGAGGCTGAATACCGCACTGAGTCAATGCAGTCTTAGCCTCTCTGGTCTCAACACTCTGTCTGATTTTGGATTTTTTTTTTTTTTTTCCAAAATCAGACTTGACACCAGAGAGGCTGAATACCGCCCTGAGTCAATGCGGTCTTAGCCTCTCTCGTGTCAACACTCTGTCTGATTTTGGATTTTTTTTTTTTTTTTCCCAAAATCAGACTTGACACCAGAGAGGCTGAATACCGCACTGAGTCAATGCGGTCTTAGCCTCTCTGGTGTCAACACTCTGTCTGATTTTGGATTTTTTTTTCAAAATCACACTTGACACCAGAGAGGCTGAATACCGCACTGAGTCAATGCGGTCTTAGCCTCTCTGGTGTCAACACTCTGTCTGATTTTGGATTTTTTATTTTTTTTCCAAAATCAGACTTGACACCAGAGAGGCTGAATACCGCACTGAGTCAATGCGGTCTTAGCCTCTCTGGTGTCAACACTCTGTCTGATTTTGGATTTTTTTTTTTTTTTTTTCCAAAATCAGACTTGACACCAGAGAGGCTGAATACCGCACTGAGTCAATGCGGTCTTAGCCTCTCTGGTGTCAACACTCTGTCTGATTTTGGATTTTTTTTTTTTTTTCCAAAATCAGACTTGACACCAGAGAGGCTGAATACCGCACTGAGTCAATGCGGTCTTACCCTCTCTGGTCTCAACACTCTGTCTGATTTGGGATTTTTTTTTTTTTTTCCAAAATCAGACTTGACACCAGAGAGGCTGAATACCGCCCTGAGTCAATGCGGTCTTAGCCTCTCTGGTGTCAACACTCTGTCTGATTTTGGATTTTTTTTTTTTTTTTCCCAAAATCAGACTTGACACCAGAGAGGCTGAATACTGCACTGAGTCAATGCGGTCTTAGCCTCTCTGGTCTCAACACTCTGTCTGATTTTGGATTTTTTTTTTTTTTTTCCCAAAATCAGACGACACCAGAGAGGCTGAATACCGCACTGAGTCAATGCGGTCTTAGCCTCTCTGGTCTCAACACTCTGTCTGATTTTGGATTTTTTTTTTTTTTTTCCAAAATCAGACTTGACACCAGAGAGGCTGAATACCGCACTGAGTCAATGCGGTCTTAGCCTCTCTGGTCTCAACACTCTGTCTGATTTTGGATTTTTTTTTTTTTTTTCCAAAATCAGACTTGACACCAGAGAGGCTGAATACCGCACTGAGTCAATGCGGTCTTAGCCTCTCTGGTGTCAACACTCTGTCTGATTTTGGATTTTTTTTTTTTTTTCCCAAAATCAGACTTGACACCAGAGAGGCTGAATACCGCACTGAGTCAATGCGGTCTTAGCCTCTCTGGTGTCAACACTCTGTCTGATTTTGGATTTTTTTTTCAAAATCAGACTTGACACCAGAGAGGCTGAATACCGCACTGAGTCAATGCGGTCTTAGCCTCTCTGGTGTCAACACTCTGTCTGATTTTGGATTTTTTATTTTTTTTCCAAAATCAGACTTGACACCAGAGAGGCTGAATACCGCACTGAGTCAATGCGGTCTTAGCCTCTCTGGTGTCAACACTCTGTCTGATTTTGGATTTTTTTTTTTTTTTTTTCCAAAATCAGACTTGACACCAGAGAGGCTGAATACCGCACTGAGTCAATGCGGTCTTAGCCTCTCTGGTGTCAACACTCTGTCTGATTTTGGATTTTTTTTTTTTTTTCAAAAATCAGACTTGACACCAGAGAGGCTGAATACCGCAGTGAGTCAATGCGGTCTTACCCTCTCTGGTCTCAACACTCTGTCTGATTTGGGATTTTTTTTTTTTTTTCCAAAATCAGACTTGACACCAGAGAGGCTGAATACCGCCCTGAGTCAATGCGGTCTTAGCCTCTCTGGTGTCAACACTCTGTCTGATTTTGGATTTTTTTTTTTTTTTTCCCAAAATCAGACTTGACACCAGAGAGGCTGAATACTGCACTGAGTCAATGCGGTCTTAGCCTCTCTGGTCTCAACACTCTGTCTGATTTTGGATTTTTTTTTTTTTTTCCAAAATCAGACTTGACACCAGAGAGGCTGAATACCGCACTGAGTCAATGCGGTCTTACCCTCTCTGGTCTCAACACTCTGTCTGATTTGGGATTTTTTTTTTTTTTTCCAAAATCAGACTTGACACCAGAGAGGCTGAATACCGCCCTGAGTCAATGCGGTCTTAGCCTCTCTGGTGTCAACACTCTGTCTGATTTTGGATTTTTTTTTTTTTTTTCCCAAAATCAGACTTGACACCAGAGAGGCTGAATACTGCACTGAGTCAATGCGGTCTTAGCCTCTCTGGTCTCAACACTCTGTCTGATTTTGGATTTTTTTTTTTTTTTTCCCAAAATCAGACGACACCAGAGAGGCTGAATACCGCACTGAGTCAATGCGGTCTTAGCCTCTCTGGTGTCAACACTCTGTCTGATTTTGGATTATTTTATTTTTTTTCCAAAATCAGACTTGACACCAGAGAGGCTGAATACTGCACTGAGTCAATGCGGTCTTAGCCTCTCTGGTCTCAACACTCTGTCTGATTTTGGATTTTTTTTTTTTTTTTTCCAAAATCAGACTTGACACCAGAGAGGCTGAATACCGCACTGAGTCAATGCGGTCTTAGCCTCTCTGGTCTCAACACTCTGTCTGATTTTGGATTTTTTTTTTTTTTTTCCAAAATCAGACTTGACACCAGAGAGGCTGAATACCGCCCTGAGTCAATGCGGTCTTAGCCTCTCTGGTGTCAACACTCTGTCTGATTTTGGATTTTTTATTTTTTTTCCAAAATCAGACTTGACACCAGAGAGGCTGAATACCGCACTGAGTCAATGCGGTCTTAGCCTCTCTGGTGTCAACACTCTGTCTGATTTTGGATTTTTTTTTTTTTTTTCCAAAATCAGACTTGACACCAGAGAGGCTGAATACCGCACTGAGTAAATGCGGTCTTAGCCTCTCTGGTCTCAACACTCTGTCTGATTTGGGATTTTTTTTTTTTTTTTCCAAAATCAGACTTGACACCAGAGAGGCTGAATACCGCACTGAGTCAATGCGGTCTTAGCCTCTCTGGTGTCAACACTCTGTCTGATTTTGGATTTTTTTTTTTTTTTTCCTAAATCAGACTTGACACCAGAGAGGCTGAATACCGCAGTGAGTCAATGCGGTCTTAGCCTCTCTGGTCTCAACACTCTGTCTGATTTTGGATTTTTTTTTTTTTTTTTCCAAAATCAGACTTGACACCAGAGAGGCTGAATACCGCACTGAGTCAATGCGGTCTTAGCCTCTCTGGTGTCAACACTCTGTCTGATTTTGGATTTTTTTTTTTTTTTTCCCAAAATCAGACTTGACACCAGAGAGGCTGAATAACGCACTGAGTCAATGCGGTCTTAGCCTCTCTGGTCTCAACACTCTGTCTGATTTTGGATTTTTTTTTTTTTTTTCCCAAAATCAGACGACACCAGAGAGGCTGAATACCGCACTGAGTCAATGCGGTCTTAGCCTCTCTGGTGTCAACACTCTGTCTGATTTTGGATTATTTTATTTTTTTTCCAAAATCAGACTTGACACCAGAGAGGCTGAATACTGCACTGAGTCAATGCGGTCTTAGCCTCTCTGGTCTCAACACTCTGTCTGATTTTGGATTTTTTTTTTTTTTTTTCCAAAATCAGACTTGACACCAGAGAGGCTGAATACCGCACTGAGTCAATGCGGTCTTAGCCTCTCTGGTCTCAACACTCTGTCTGATTTTGGATTTTTTTTTTTTTTTTCCAAAATCAGACTTGACACCAGAGAGGCTGAATACCGCCCTGAGTCAATGCGGTCTTAGCCTCTCTGGTGTCAACACTCTGTCTGATTTTGGATTTTTTATTTTTTTTCCAAAATCAGACTTGACACCAGAGAGGCTGAATACCGCACTGAGTCAATGCGGTCTTAGCCTCTCTGGTGTCAACACTCTGTCTGATTTTGGATTTTTTTTTTTTTTTTCCAAAATCAGACTTGACACCAGAGAGGCTGAATACCGCACTGAGTAAATGCGGTCTTAGCCTCTCTGGTCTCAACACTCTGTCTGATTTGGGATTTTTTTTTTTTTTTTCCAAAATCAGACTTGACACCAGAGAGGCTGAATACCGCACTGAGTCAATGCGGTCTTAGCCTCTCTGGTGTCAACACTCTGTCTGATTTTGGATTTTTTTTTTTTTTTTCCTAAATCAGACTTGACACCAGAGAGGCTGAATACCGCAGTGAGTCAATGCGGTCTTAGCCTCTCTGGTCTCAACACTCTGTCTGATTTTGGATTTTTTTTTTTTTTTTTCCAAAATCAGACTTGACACCAGAGAGGCTGAATACCGCACTGAGTCAATGCGGTCTTAGCCTCTCTGGTGTCAACACTCTGTCTGATTTTGGATTTTTTTTTTTTTTTCCCAAAATCAGACTTGACACCAGAGAGGCTGAATAACGCACTGAGTCAATGCGGTCTTAGCCTCTCTGGTCTCAACACTCTGTCTGATTTTGGATTTTTTTTTTTTTTTTTCCAAAATCAGACTTGACACCAGAGAGGCTGAATACCGCACTGAGTCAATGCGGTCTTAGCCCCTCTGGTCTCAACACTCTGTCTGATTTTGGATTTTTTTTTTTTTTTCCAAAATCAGACTTGACACCAGAGAGGCTGAATACCGCCCTGAGTCAATGCGGTCTTAGCCTCTCTGGTGTCAACACTCTGTCTGATTTTGGATTTTTTTTTTTTTTTTCCCAAAATCAGACTTGACACCAGAGAGGCTGAATACCGCACTGAGTCAATGCGGTCTTAGCCTCTCTGGTGTCAACACTCTGTCTGATTTTGGATTTTTTTTTTTTTTTTTCCCAAAATCAGACGACACCAGAGAGGCTGAATACCGCACTGAGTCAATGCGGTCTTAGCCTCTCTGGTGTCAACACTCTGTCTGATTTTGGATTATTTATTTTTTTTTCCAAAATCAGACTTGACACCAGAGAGGCTGAATACTGCACTGAGTCAATGCGGTCTTAGCCTCTCTGGTGTCAACACTCTGTCTGATTTTGGATTTTTTTTTTTTTTTTCCAAAATCAGACTTGACACCAGAGAGGCTGAATACCGCACTGAGTCAATGCGGTCTTAGCCTCTCTGGTCTCAACACTCTGTCTGATTTTGGATTTTTTTTTTTTTTTTCCAAAATCAGACTTGACACCAGAGAGGCTGAATACCGCCCTGAGTCAATGCGGTCTTAGCCTCTCTGGTGTCAACACTCTGTCTGATTTTGGATTTTTTATTTTTTTTCCAAAATCAGACTTGACACCAGAGAGGCTGAATACCGCACTGAGTCAATGCGGTCTTAGCCTCTCTGGTGTCAACACTCTGTCTGATTTTGGATTTTTTATTTTTTTTCCAAAATCAGACTTGACACCAGAGAGGCTGAATACCGCACTGAGTCAATGCGGTCTTAGCCTCTCTGGTCTCAACACTCTGTCTGATTTTGGATTTTTTTTTTTTTTTTCCAAAATCAGACTTGACACCAGAGAGGCTGAATACCGCACTGAGTCAATGCGGTCTTAGCCTCTCTGGTCTCAACACTCTGTCTGATTTTGGATTTTTTTTTTTTTTTTCCAAAATCAGACTTGACACCAGAGAGGCTGAATACCGCCCTGAGTAAATGCGGTCTTAGCCTCTCTGGTGTCAACACTCTGTCTGATTTTGGATTATTATTTTTTTTTTCCAAAATCAGACTTGACACCAGAGAGGCTGAATACTGCACTGAGTCAATGCGGTCTTAGCCTCTCTGGTCTCAACACTCTGTCTGATTTTGGATTTTTTTTTTTTTTTTCCAAAATCAGACTTGACACCAGAGAGGCTGAATACTGCACTGAGTCAATGCGGTCTTAGCCTCTCTGGTCTCAACACTCTGTCTGATTTTGGATTTTTTTTTTTTTTTTCCAAAATCAGACTTGACACCAGAGAGGCTGAATACCGCACTGAGTCAATGCGGTCTTAGCCTCTCTGGTGTCAACACTCTGTCTGATTTTGGATTTTTTTTTTTTTTTTCCCAAAATCAGACTTGACACCAGAGAGGCTGAATACCGCACTGAGTCAATGCGGTCTTAGCCTCTCTGGTGTCAACACTCTGTCTGATTTTGGATTTTTTTTTCAAAATCAGACTTGACACCAGAGAGGCTGAATACCGCACTGAGTCAATGCGGTCTTAGCCTCTCTGGTGTCAACACTCTGTCTGATTTTGGATTTTTTATTTTTTTTCCAAAATCAGACTTGACACCAGAGAGGCTGAATACCGCACTGAGTCAATGCGGTCTTAGCCTCTCTGGTGTCAACACTCTGTCTGATTTTGGATTTTTTTTTTTTTTTTTTCCAAAATCAGACTTGACACCAGAGAGGCTGAATACCGCACTGAGTCAATGCGGTCTTAGCCTCTCTGGTGTCAACACTCTGTCTGATTTTGGATTTTTTTTTTTTTTTCAAAAATCAGACTTGACACCAGAGAGGCTGAATACCGCAGTGAGTCAATGCGGTCTTAGCCTCTCTGGTGTCAACACTCTGTCTGATTTTGGATTTTTTTTTTTTTTTCCCAAAATCAGACTTGACACCAGAGAGGCTGAATAACGCACTGAGTCAATGCGGTCTTAGCCTCTCTGGTGTCAACACTCTGTCTGATTTTGGATTTTTTTTTTTTTTTCCCAAAATCAGACTTGACACCAGAGAGGCTGAATAACGCACTGAGTCAATGCGGTCTTAGCCTCTCTGGTCTCAACACTCTGTCTGATTTTGGATTTTTTTTTTTTTTTTTCCAAAATCAGACTTGACACCAGAGAGGCTGAATACCGCACTGAGTCAATGCGGTCTTAGCCCCTCTGGTCTCAACACTCTGTCTGATTTTGGATTTTTTTTTTTTTTTCCAAAATCAGACTTGACACCAGAGAGGCTGAATACCGCCCTGAGTCAATGCGGTCTTAGCCTCTCTGGTGTCAACACTCTGTCTGATTTTGGATTTTTTTTTTTTTTTTCCCAAAATCAGACTTGACACCAGAGAGGCTGAATACCGCACTGAGTCAATGCGGTCTTAGCCTCTCTGGTGTCAACACTCTGTCTGATTTTGGATTTTTTTTTTTTTTTTTCCCAAAATCAGACGACACCAGAGAGGCTGAATACCGCACTGAGTCAATGCGGTCTTAGCCTCTCTGGTGTCAACACTCTGTCTGATTTTGGATTATTTTTTTTTTTTTCCAAAATCAGACTTGACACCAGAGAGGCTGAATACTGCACTGAGTCAATGCGGTCTTAGCCTCTCTGGTGTCAACACTCTGTCTGATTTTGGATTTTTTTTTTTTTTTTCCAAAATCAGACTTGACACCAGAGAGGCTGAATACCGCACTGAGTCAATGCGGTCTTAGCCTCTCTGGTCTCAACACTCTGTCTGATTTTGGATTTTTTTTTTTTTTTTCCAAAATCAGACTTGACACCAGAGAGGCTGAATACCGCCCTGAGTCAATGCGGTCTTAGCCTCTCTGGTGTCAACACTCTGTCTGATTTTGGATTTTTTATTTTTTTTCCAAAATCAGACTTGACACCAGAGAGGCTGAATACCGCACTGAGTCAATGCGGTCTTAGCCTCTCTGGTGTCAACACTCTGTCTGATTTTGGATTTTTTATTTTTTTTCCAAAATCAGACTTGACACCAGAGAGGCTGAATACCGCACTGAGTCAATGCGGTCTTAGCCTCTCTGGTCTCAACACTCTGTCTGATTTTGGATTTTTTTTTTTTTTTTCCAAAATCAGACTTGACACCAGAGAGGCTGAATACCGCACTGAGTCAATGCGGTCTTAGCCTCTCTGGTCTCAACACTCTGTCTGATTTTGGATTTTTTTTTTTTTTTTCCAAAATCAGACTTGACACCAGAGAGGCTGAATACCGCCCTGAGTAAATGCGGTCTTAGCCTCTCTGGTGTCAACACTCTGTCTGATTTTGGATTATTATTTTTTTTTTCCAAAATCAGACTTGACACCAGAGAGGCTGAATAACGCACTGAGTCAATGCGGTCTTAGCCTCTCTGGTCTCAACACTCTGTCTGATTTTGGATTTTTTTTTTTTTTTTTCCAAAATCAGACTTGACACCAGAGAGGCTGAATACCGCACTGAGTCAATGCGGTCTTAGCCCCTCTGGTCTCAACACTCTGTCTGATTTTGGATTTTTTTTTTTTTTTCCAAAATCAGACTTGACACCAGAGAGGCTGAATACCGCCCTGAGTCAATGCGGTCTTAGCCTCTCTGGTGTCAACACTCTGTCTGATTTTGGATTTTTTTTTTTTTTTTCCCAAAATCAGACTTGACACCAGAGAGGCTGAATACCGCACTGAGTCAATGCGGTCTTAGCCTCTCTGGTGTCAACACTCTGTCTGATTTTGGATTTTTTTTTTTTTTTTTCCCAAAATCAGACGACACCAGAGAGGCTGAATACCGCACTGAGTCAATGCGGTCTTAGCCTCTCTGGTGTCAACACTCTGTCTGATTTTGGATTATTTTTTTTTTTTTCCAAAATCAGACTTGACACCAGAGAGGCTGAATACTGCACTGAGTCAATGCGGTCTTAGCCTCTCTGGTGTCAACACTCTGTCTGATTTTGGATTTTTTTTTTTTTTTTCCAAAATCAGACTTGACACCAGAGAGGCTGAATACCGCACTGAGTCAATGCGGTCTTAGCCTCTCTGGTCTCAACACTCTGTCTGATTTTGGATTTTTTTTTTTTTTTTCCAAAATCAGACTTGACACCAGAGAGGCTGAATACCGCCCTGAGTCAATGCGGTCTTAGCCTCTCTGGTGTCAACACTCTGTCTGATTTTGGATTTTTTATTTTTTTTCCAAAATCAGACTTGACACCAGAGAGGCTGAATACCGCACTGAGTCAATGCGGTCTTAGCCTCTCTGGTGTCAACACTCTGTCTGATTTTGGATTTTTTATTTTTTTTCCAAAATCAGACTTGACACCAGAGAGGCTGAATACCGCACTGAGTCAATGCGGTCTTAGCCTCTCTGGTCTCAACACTCTGTCTGATTTTGGATTTTTTTTTTTTTTTTCCAAAATCAGACTTGACACCAGAGAGGCTGAATACCGCACTGAGTCAATGCGGTCTTAGCCTCTCTGGTCTCAACACTCTGTCTGATTTTGGATTTTTTTTTTTTTTTTCCAAAATCAGACTTGACACCAGAGAGGCTGAATACCGCCCTGAGTAAATGCGGTCTTAGCCTCTCTGGTGTCAACACTCTGTCTGATTTTGGATTATTATTTTTTTTTTCCAAAATCAGACTTGACACCAGAGAGGCTGAATACTGCACTGAGTCAATGCGGTCTTAGCCTCTCTGGTCTCAACACTCTGTCTGATTTTGGATTTTTTTTTTTTTTTTCCAAAATCAGACTTGACACCAGAGAGGCTGAATACTGCACTGAGTCAATGCGGTCTTAGCCTCTCTGGTCTCAACACTCTGTCTGATTTTGGATTTTTTTTTTTTTTTTCCAAAATCAGACTTGACACCAGAGAGGCTGAATACCGCACTGAGTCAATGCGGTCTTAGCCTCTCTGGTGTCAACACTCTGTCTGATTTTGGATTTTTTTTTTTTTTTTCCCAAAATCAGACTTGACACCAGAGAGGCTGAATACTGCACTGAGTCAATGCGGTCTTAGCCTCTCTGGTGTCAACACTCTGTCTGATTTTGGATTTTTTTTTCAAAATCAGACTTGACACCAGAGAGGCTGAATACCGCACTGAGTCAATGCGGTCTTAGCCTCTCTGGTGTCAACACTCTGTCTGATTTTGGATTTTTTATTTTTTTTCCAAAATCAGACTTGACACCAGAGAGGCTGAATACCGCACTGAGTCAATGCGGTCTTAGCCTCTCTGGTGTCAACACTCTGTCTGATTTTGGATTTTTTTTTTTTTTTTTTTCCAAAATCAGACTTGACACCAGAGAGGCTGAATACCGCACTGAGTCAATGCGGTCTTAGCCTCTCTGGTGTCAACACTCTGTCTGATTTTGGATTTTTTTTTTTTTTTCAAAAATCAGACTTGACACCAGAGAGGCTGAATACCGCAGTGAGTCAATGCGGTCTTACCCTCTCTGGTCTCAACACTCTGTCTGATTTGGGATTTTTTTTTTTTTTTCCAAAATCAGACTTGACACCAGAGAGGCTGAATACCGCCCTGAGTCAATGCGGTCTTAGCCTCTCTGGTGTCAACACTCTGTCTGATTTTGGATTTTTTTTTTTTTTTTCCCAAAATCAGACTTGACACCAGAGAGGCTGAATACTGCACTGAGTCAATGCGGTCTTAGCCTCTCTGGTCTCAACACTCTGTCTGATTTTGGATTTTTTTTTTTTTTTCCAAAATCAGACTTGACACCAGAGAGGCTGAATACCGCACTGAGTCAATGCGGTCTTACCCTCTCTGGTCTCAACACTCTGTCTGATTTGGGATTTTTTTTTTTTTTCCCAAAATCAGACTTGACACCAGAGAGGCTGAATACCGCACTGAGTCAATGCGGTCTTAGCCTCTCTGGTGTCAACACTCTGTCTGATTTTGGATTATTATTTTTTTTTTCCAAAATCAGACTTGACACCAGAGAGGCTGAATACTGCACTGAGTCAATGCGGTCTTAGCCTCTCTGGTCTCAACACTCTGTCTGATTTTGGATTTTTTTTTTTTTTTTCCAAAATCAGACTTGACACCAGAGAGGCTGAATACCGCACTGAGTCAATGCGGTCTTAGCCTCTCTGGTCTCAACACTCTGTCTGATTTTGGATTTTTTTTTTTTTTTTCCAAAATCAGACTTGACACCAGAGAGGCTGAATACCGCCCTGAGTCAATGCGGTCTTAGCCTCTCTGGTGTCAACACTCTGTCTGATTTTGGATTTTTTATTTTTTTTCCAAAATCAGACTTGACACCAGAGAGGCTGAATACCGCACTGAGTCAATGCGGTCTTAGCCTCTCTGGTGTCAACACTCTGTCTGATTTTGGATTTTTTATTTTTTTTCCAAAATCAGACTTGACACCAGAGAGGCTGAATACCGCACTGAGTCAATGCGGTCTTAGCCTCTCTGGTCTCAACACTCTGTCTGATTTTGGATTTTTTTTTTTTTTTTCCAAAATCAGACTTGACACCAGAGAGGCTGAATACCGCACTGAGTCAATGCGGTCTTAGCCTCTCTGGTCTCAACACTCTGTCTGATTTTGGATTTTTTTTTTTTTTTTCCAAAATCAGACTTGACACCAGAGAGGCTGAATACCGCCCTGAGTCAATGCGGTCTTAGCCTCTCTGGTGTCAACACTCTGTCTGATTTTGGATTATTATTTTTTTTTTCCAAAATCAGACTTGACACCAGAGAGGCTGAATACTGCACTGAGTCAATGCGGTCTTAGCCTCTCTGGTCTCAACACTCTGTCTGATTTTGGATTTTTTTTTTTTTTTTCCAAAATCAGACTTGACACCAGAGAGGCTGAATACCGCACTGAGTCAATGCGGTCTTAGCCTCTCTGGTCTCAACACTCTGTCTGATTTTGGATTTTTTTTTTTTTTTTCCAAAATCAGACTTGACACCAGAGAGGCTGAATACCGCACTGAGTCAATGCGGTCTTAGCCTCTCTGGTCTCAACACTCTGTCTGATTTTGGATTTTTTTTTTTTTTTTCCAAAATCAGACTTGACACCAGAGAGGCTGAATACCGCCCTGAGTCAATGCGGTCTTAGCCTCTCTGGTGTCAACACTCTGTCTGATTTTGGATTATTATTTTTTTTTTCCAAAATCAGACTTGACACCAGAGAGGCTGAATACTGCACTGAGTCAATGCGGTCTTAGCCTCTCTGGTCTCAACACTCTGTCTGATTTTGGATTTTTTTTTTTTTTTTCCAAAATCAGACTTGACACCAGAGAGGCTGAATACCGCACTGAGTCAATGCGGTCTTAGCCTCTCTGGTCTCAACACTCTGTCTGATTTTGGATTTTTTTTTTTTTTTTCCAAAATCAGACTTGACACCAGAGAGGCTGAATACCGCACTGAGTCAATGCGGTCTTAGCCTCTCTGGTGTCAACACTCTGTCTGATTTTGGATTATTTTTTTTTTTTTCCAAAATCAGACTTGACACCAGAGAGGCTGAATACTGCACTGAGTCAATGCGGTCTTAGCCTCTCTGGTCTCAACACTCTGTCTGATTTTGGATTTTTTTTTTTTTTTTCCAAAATCAGACTTGACACCAGAGAGGCTGAATACCGTACTGAGTCAATGCGGTCTTAGCCTCTCTGGTGTCAACACTCTGTCTGATTTTGGATTTTTTTTTTTTTTTTTTCCAAAATCAGACTTGACACCAGAGAGGCTGAATACCGTACTGAGTCAATGCGGTCTTAGCCTCTCTGGTGTCAACACTCTGTCTGATTTTGGATTTTTTTTTTTTTTTCCAAAATCAGACTTGACACCAGAGAGGCTGAATACCGTACTGAGTCAATGCGGTCTTAGCCTCTCTGGTGTCAACACTCTGTCTGATTTTGGATTTTTTTTTTTTTTTTTTTCCAAAATCAGACTTGACACCAGAGAGGCTGAATACCGTACTGAGTCAATGCGGTCTTAGCCTCTCTGGTGTCAACACTCTGTCTGATTTTGGATTATTTTTTTTTTTTTCCAAAATCAGACTTGACACCAGAGAGGCTGAATACCGCACTGAGTCAATGCGGTCTTAGCCTCTCTGGTCTCAACACTCTGTCTGATTTTGGATTTTTTTTTTTTTTTTCCAAAATCAGACTTGACACCAGAGAGGCTGAATACCGCCCTGAGTCAATGCGGTCTTAGCCTCTCTGGTGTCAACACTCTGTCTGATTTTGGATTTTTTTTTTTTTTTTCCCAAAATCAGACTTGACACCAGAGAGGCTGAATACCGCACTGAGTCAATGCGGTCTTAGCCTCTCTGGTGTCAACACTCTGTCTGATTTTGGATTTTTTTTTCAAAATCAGACTTGACACCAGAGAGGCTGAATACCGCACTGAGTCAATGCGGTCTTAGCCTCTCTGGTGTCAACACTCTGTCTGATTTTGGATTTTTTATTTTTTTTCCAAAATCAGACTTGACACCAGAGAGGCTGAATACCGCACTGAGTCAATGCGGTCTTAGCCTCTCTGGTGTCAACACTCTGTCTGATTTTGGATTTTTTTTTTTTTTTTTCCAAAATCAGACTTGACACCAGAGAGGCTGAATACCGCACTGAGTCAATGCGGTCTTAGCCTCTCTGGTGTCAACACTCTGTCTGATTTTGGATTTTTTTTTTTTTTTTCCAAAATCAGACTTGACACCAGAGAGGCTGAATACCGCACTGAGTCAATGCGGTCTTACCCTCTCTGGTCTCAACACTCTGTCTGATTTGGGATTTTTTTTTTTTTTTCCAAAATCAGACTTGACACCAGAGAGGCTGAATACCGCCCTGAGTCAATGCGGTCTTAGCCTCTCTGGTGTCAACACTCTGTCTGATTTTGGATTTTTTTTTTTTTTTTCCCAAAATCAGACTTGACACCAGAGAGGCTGAATACTGCACTGAGTCAATGCGGTCTTAGCCTCTCTGGTCTCAACACTCTGTCTGATTTTGGATTTTTTTTTTTTTTTTCCCAAAATCAGACGACACCAGAGAGGCTGAATACCGCACTGAGTCAATGCGGTCTTAGCCTCTCTGGTGTCAACACTCTGTCTGATTTTGGATTATTTTATTTTTTTTCCAAAATCAGACTTGACACCAGAGAGGCTGAATACTGCACTGAGTCAATGCGGTCTTAGCCTCTCTGGTCTCAACACTCTGTCTGATTTTGGATTTTTTTTTTTTTTTTCCAAAATCAGACTTGACACCAGAGAGGCTGAATACCGCACTGAGTCAATGCGGTCTTAGCCTCTCTGGTCTCAACACTCTGTCTGATTTTGGATTTTTTTTTTTTTTTTCCAAAATCAGACTTGACACCAGAGAGGCTGAATACCGCCCTGAGTCAATGCGGTCTTAGCCTCTCTGGTGTCAACACTCTGTCTGATTTTGGATTTTTTATTTTTTTTCCAAAATCAGACTTGACACCAGAGAGGCTGAATACCGCACTGAGTCAATGCGGTCTTAGCCTCTCTGGTGTCAACACTCTGTCTGATTTTGGATTTTTTTTTTTTTTTTTCCAAAATCAGACTTGACACCAGAGAGGCTGAATACCGCACTGAGTAAATGCGGTCTTAGCCTCTCTGGTCTCAACACTCTGTCTGATTTGGGATTTTTTTTTTTTTTTTTCCAAAATCAGACTTGACACCAGAGAGGCTGAATACCGCACTGAGTCAATGCGGTCTTAGCCTCTCTGGTGTCAACACTCTGTCTGATTTTGGATTTTTTTTTTTTTTTTCCTAAATCAGACTTGACACCAGAGAGGCTGAATACCGCAGTGAGTCAATGCGGTCTTAGCCTCTCTGGTCTCAACACTCTGTCTGATTTTGGATTTTTTTTTTTTTTTTTTCCAAAATCAGACTTGACACCAGAGAGGCTGAATACCGCACTGAGTCAATGCGGTCTTAGCCTCTCTGGTGTCAACACTCTGTCTGATTTTGGATTTTTTTTTTTTTTTCCCAAAATCAGACTTGACACCAGAGAGGCTGAATAACGCACTGAGTCAATGCGGTCTTAGCCTCTCTGGTCTCAACACTCTGTCTGATTTTGGATTTTTTTTTTTTTTTTTCCAAAATCAGACTTGACACCAGAGAGGCTGAATACCGCACTGAGTCAATGCGGTCTTAGCCCCTCTGGTCTCAACACTCTGTCTGATTTTGGATTTTTTTTTTTTTTTCCAAAATCAGACTTGACACCAGAGAGGCTGAATACTGCACTGAGTCAATGCGGTCTTAGCCTCTCTGGTCTCAACACTCTGTCTGATTTTGGATTTTTTTTTTTTTTTTCCAAAATCAGACTTGACACCAGAGAGGCTGAATACCGCACTGAGTCAATGCGGTCTTAGCCTCTCTGGTCTCAACACTCTGTCTGATTTTGGATTTTTTTTTTTTTTTTCCAAAATCAGACTTGACACCAGAGAGGCTGAATACCGCCCTGAGTCAATGCGGTCTTAGCCTCTCTGGTGTCAACACTCTGTCTGATTTTGGATTTTTTATTTTTTTTCCAAAATCAGACTTGACACCAGAGAGGCTGAATACCGCACTGAGTCAATGCGGTCTTAGCCTCTCTGGTGTCAACACTCTGTCTGATTTTGGATTTTTTATTTTTTTTCCAAAATCAGACTTGACACCAGAGAGGCTGAATACCGCACTGAGTCAATGCGGTCTTAGCCTCTCTGGTCTCAACACTCTGTCTGATTTTGGATTTTTTTTTTTTTTTTCCAAAATCAGACTTGACACCAGAGAGGCTGAATACCGCACTGAGTCAATGCGGTCTTAGCCTCTCTGGTCTCAACACTCTGTCTGATTTTGGATTTTTTTTTTTTTTTTCCAAAATCAGACTTGACACCAGAGAGGCTGAATACCGCCCTGAGTCAATGCGGTCTTAGCCTCTCTGGTGTCAACACTCTGTCTGATTTTGGATTATTATTTTTTTTTTCCAAAATCAGACTTGACACCAGAGAGGCTGAATACTGCACTGAGTCAATGCGGTCTTAGCCTCTCTGGTGTCAACACTCTGTCTGATTTTGGATTTTTTTTTTTTTTTCCAAAATCAGACTTGACACCAGAGAGGCTGAATACCGCACTGAGTCAATGCGGTCTTAGCCTCTCTGGTCTCAACACTCTGTCTGATTTTGGATTTTTTTTTTTTTTTTCCAAAATCAGACTTGACACCAGAGAGGCTGAATACCGCACTGAGTCAATGCGGTCTTAGCCTCTCTGGTCTCAACACTCTGTCTGATTTTGGATTTTTTTTTTTTTTTTCCAAAATCAGACTTGACACCAGAGAGGCTGAATACCGCACTGAGTCAATGCGGTCTTAGCCTCTCTGGTGTCAACACTCTGTCTGATTTTGGATTATTTTTTTTTTTTTCCAAAATCAGACTTGACACCAGAGAGGCTGAATACTGCACTGAGTCAATGCGGTCTTAGCCTCTCTGGTCTCAACACTCTGTCTGATTTTGGATTTTTTTTTTTTTTTTCCAAAATCAGACTTGACACCAGAGAGGCTGAATACCGTACTGAGTCAATGCGGTCTTAGCCTCTCTGGTGTCAACACTCTGTCTGATTTTGGATTTTTTTTTTTTTTTTTTCCAAAATCAGACTTGACACCAGAGAGGCTGAATACCGTACTGAGTCAATGCGGTCTTAGCCTCTCTGGTGTCAACACTCTGTCTGATTTTGGATTTTTTTTTTTTTTTTCCAAAATCAGACTTGACACCAGAGAGGCTGAATACCGTACTGAGTCAATGCGGTCTTAGCCTCTCTGGTGTCAACACTCTGTCTGATTTTGGATTTTTTTTTTTTTTTTTTCCAAAATCAGACTTGACACCAGAGAGGCTGAATACCGTACTGAGTCAATGCGGTCTTAGCCTCTCTGGTGTCAACACTCTGTCTGATTTTGGATTATTTTATTTTTTTTCCAAAATCAGACTTGACACCAGAGAGGCTGAATACTGCACTGAGTCAATGCGGTCTTAGCCTCTCTGGTCTCAACACTCTGTCTGATTTTGGATTTTTTTTTTTTTTTTCCAAAATCAGACTTGACACCAGAGAGGCTGAATACCGCACTGAGTCAATGCGGTCTTAGCCTCTCTGGTCTCAACACTCTGTCTGATTTTGGATTTTTTTTTTTTTTTTCCAAAATCAGACTTGACACCAGAGAGGCTGAATACCGCCCTGAGTCAATGCGGTCTTAGCCTCTCTGGTGTCAACACTCTGTCTGATTTTGGATTTTTTTTTTTTTTTTTCCCAAAATCAGACTTGACACCAGAGAGGCTGAATACCGCACTGAGTCAATGCGGTCTTAGCCTCTCTGGTGTCAACACTCTGTCTGATTTTGGATTTTTTTTTTCAAAATCAGACTTGACACCAGAGAGGCTGAATACCGCACTGAGTCAATGCGGTCTTAGCCTCTCTGGTGTCAACACTCTGTCTGATTTTGGATTTTTTATTTTTTTTCCAAAATCAGACTTGACACCAGAGAGGCTGAATACCGCACTGAGTCAATGCGGTCTTAGCCTCTCTGGTGTCAACACTCTGTCTGATTTTGGATTTTTTTTTTTTTTTTTCCAAAATCAGACTTGACACCAGAGAGGCTGAATACCGCACTGAGTCAATGCGGTCTTAGCCTCTCTGGTGTCAACACTCTGTCTGATTTTGGATTTTTTTTTTTTTTTCCAAAATCAGACTTGACACCAGAGAGGCTGAATACCGCACTGAGTCAATGCGGTCTTACCCTCTCTGGTCTCAACACTCTGTCTGATTTGGGATTTTTTTTTTTTTTTCCAAAATCAGACTTGACACCAGAGAGGCTGAATACCGCCCTGAGTCAATGCGGTCTTAGCCTCTCTGGTGTCAACACTCTGTCTGATTTTGGATTATTTTATTTTTTTTCCAAAATCAGACTTGACACCAGAGAGGCTGAATACTGCACTGAGTCAATGCGGTCTTAGCCTCTCTGGTCTCAACACTCTGTCTGATTTTGGATTTTTTTTTTTTTTTTCCAAAATCAGACTTGACACCAGAGAGGCTGAATACCGCACTGAGTCAATGCGGTCTTAGCCTCTCTGGTCTCAACACTCTGTCTGATTTTGGATTTTTTTTTTTTTTTTCCAAAATCAGACTTGACACCAGAGAGGCTGAATACCGCCCTGAGTCAATGCGGTCTTAGCCTCTCTGGTGTCAACACTCTGTCTGATTTTGGATTTTTTATTTTTTTTCCAAAATCAGACTTGACACCAGAGAGGCTGAATACCGCACTGAGTCAATGCGGTCTTAGCCTCTCTGGTGTCAACACTCTGTCTGATTTTGGATTTTTTTTTTTTTTTTCCAAAATCAGACTTGACACCAGAGAGGCTGAATACCGCACTGAGTAAATGCGGTCTTAGCCTCTCTGGTCTCAACACTCTGTCTGATTTGGGATTTTTTTTTTTTTTTTCCAAAATCAGACTTGACACCAGAGAGGCTGAATACCGCACTGAGTCAATGCGGTCTTAGCCTCTCTGGTGTCAACACTCTGTCTGATTTTGGATTTTTTTTTTTTTTTTCCTAAATCAGACTTGACACCAGAGAGGCTGAATACCGCAGTGAGTCAATGCAGTCTTAGCCTCTCTGGTCTCAACACTCTGTCTGATTTTGGATTTTTTTTTTTTTTTTTTCCAAAATCAGACTTGACACCAGAGAGGCTGAATACCGCACTGAGTCAATGCGGTCTTAGCCTCTCTGGTGTCAACACTCTGTCTGATTTTGGATTTTTTTTTTTTTTTCCCAAAATCAGACTTGACACCAGAGAGGCTGAATAACGCACTGAGTCAATGCGGTCTTAGCCTCTCTGGTCTCAACACTCTGTCTGATTTTGGATTTTTTTTTTTTTTTTTCCAAAATCAGACTTGACACCAGAGAGGCTGAATACCGCACTGAGTCAATGCGGTCTTAGCCCCTCTGGTCTCAACACTCTGTCTGATTTTGGATTTTTTTTTTTTTTTCCAAAATCAGACTTGACACCAGAGAGGCTGAATACCGCACTGAGTCAATGCAGTCTTAGCCTCTCTGGTCTCAACACTCTGTCTGATTTTGGATTTTTTTTTTTTTTTTCCAAAATCAGACTTGACACCAGAGAGGCTGAATACCGCCCTGAGTCAATGCGGTCTTAGCCTCTCTGGTGTCAACACTCTGTCTGATTTTGGATTTTTTTTTTTTTTTTCCCAAAATCAGACTTGACACCAGAGAGGCTGAATACCGCACTGAGTCAATGCGGTCTTATCCTCTCTGGTGTCAACACTCTGTCTGATTTTGGATTTTTTTTTCAAAATCACACTTGACACCAGAGAGGCTGAATACCGCACTGAGTCAATGCGGTCTTAGCCTCTCTGGTGTCAACACTCTGTCTGATTTTGGATTTTTTATTTTTTTTCCAAAATCAGACTTGACACCAGAGAGGCTGAATACCGCACTGAGTCAATGCGGTCTTAGCCTCTCTGGTGTCAACACTCTGTCTGATTTTGGATTTTTTTTTTTTTTTTTTCCAAAATCAGACTTGACACCAGAGAGGCTGAATACCGCACTGAGTCAATGCGGTCTTAGCCTCTCTGGTGTCAACACTCTGTCTGATTTTGGATTTTTTTTTTTTTTTCCAAAATCAGACTTGACACCAGAGAGGCTGAATACCGCACTGAGTCAATGCGGTCTTACCCTCTCTGGTCTCAACACTCTGTCTGATTTGGGATTTTTTTTTTTTTTTCCAAAATCAGACTTGACACCAGAGAGGCTGAATACCGCCCTGAGTCAATGCGGTCTTAGCCTCTCTGGTGTCAACACTCTGTCTGATTTTGGATTTTTTTTTTTTTTTTCCCAAAATCAGACTTGACACCAGAGAGGCTGAATACTGCACTGAGTCAATGCGGTCTTAGCCTCTCTGGTCTCAACACTCTGTCTGATTTTGGATTTTTTTTTTTTTTTTCCCAAAATCAGACGACACCAGAGAGGCTGAATACCGCACTGAGTCAATGCGGTCTTAGCCTCTCTGGTCTCAACACTCTGTCTGATTTTGGATTTTTTTTTTTTTTTTCCAAAATCAGACTTGACACCAGAGAGGCTGAATACCGCACTGAGTCAATGCGGTCTTAGCCTCTCTGGTCTCAACACTCTGTCTGATTTTGGATTTTTTTTTTTTTTTTCCAAAATCAGACTTGACACCAGAGAGGCTGAATACCGCACTGAGTCAATGCGGTCTTAGCCTCTCTGGTGTCAACACTCTGTCTGATTTTGGATTTTTTTTTTTTTTTTCCCAAAATCAGACTTGACACCAGAGAGGCTGAATACCGCACTGAGTCAATGCGGTCTTAGCCTCTCTGGTGTCAACACTCTGTCTGATTTTGGATTTTTTTTTCAAAATCAGACTTGACACCAGAGAGGCTGAATACCGCACTGAGTCAATGCGGTCTTAGCCTCTCTGGTGTCAACACTCTGTCTGATTTTGGATTTTTTATTTTTTTTCCAAAATCAGACTTGACACCAGAGAGGCTGAATACCGCACTGAGTCAATGCGGTCTTAGCCTCTCTGGTGTCAACACTCTGTCTGATTTTGGATTTTTTTTTTTTTTTTTTCCAAAATCAGACTTGACACCAGAGAGGCTGAATACCGCACTGAGTCAATGCGGTCTTAGCCTCTCTGGTGTCAACACTCTGTCTGATTTTGGATTTTTTTTTTTTTTTCAAAAATCAGACTTGACACCAGAGAGGCTGAATACCGCACTGAGTCAATGCGGTCTTACCCTCTCTGGTCTCAACACTCTGTCTGATTTGGGATTTTTTTTTTTTTTTCCAAAATCAGACTTGACACCAGAGAGGCTGAATACCGCCCTGAGTCAATGCGGTCTTAGCCTCTCTGGTGTCAACACTCTGTCTGATTTTGGATTTTTTTTTTTTTTTTCCCAAAATCAGACTTGACACCAGAGAGGCTGAATACTGCACTGAGTCAATGCGGTCTTAGCCTCTCTGGTCTCAACACTCTGTCTGATTTTGGATTTTTTTTTTTTTTTTCCAAAATCAGACTTGACACCAGAGAGGCTGAATACCGCACTGAGTCAATGCGGTCTTAGCCTCTCTGGTCTCAACACTCTGTCTGATTTTGGATTTTTTTTTTTTTTTTCCAAAATCAGACTTGACACCAGAGAGGCTGAATACCGCCCTGAGTCAATGCGGTCTTAGCCTCTCTGGTCTCAACACTCTGTCTGATTTGGGATTTTTTTTTTTTTTTTCCAAAATCAGACTTGACACCAGAGAGGCTGAATACCGCACTGAGTCAATGCGGTCTTAGCCTCTCTGGTGTCAACACTCTGTCTGATTTTGGATTTTTTATTTTTTTTCCAAAATCAGACTTGACACCAGAGAGGCTGAATACCGCACTGAGTCAATGCGGTCTTAGCCTCTCTGGTGTCAACACTCTGTCTGATTTTGGATTTTTTTTTTTTTTTCCCAAAATCAGACTTGACACCAGAGAGGCTGAATAACGCACTGAGTCAATGCGGTCTTAGCCTCTCTGGTCTCAACACTCTGAATGATTTTAGATTTTTTTTTTTTTTTTTCCAAAATCAGACTTGACACCAGAGAGGCTGAATACCGGCCTGAGTCAATGCGGTCTTAGCCTCTCTGGTGTCAACACTCTGTCTGATTTTGGATTTTTTTTTTTTTTTTTCCAAAATCAGACTTGACACCAGAGAGGCTGAATACCGCCCTGAGTCAATGCGGTCTTAGCCTCTCTGGTGTCAACACTCTGTCTGATTTTGGATTTTTTTTTTTTTTTTCCCAAAATCAGACTTGACACCAGAGAGGCTGAATACCGCACTGAGTCAATGGGGTCTTAGCCTCTCTGGTGTCAACACTCTGTCTGATTTTGGATTTTTTTTTCAAAATCAGACTTGACACCAGAGAGGCTGAATACCGCACTGAGTCAATGCGGTCTTAGCCTCTCTGGTGTCAACACTCTGTCTGATTTTGGATTTTTTTTTTTTTTTCCCAAAATCAGACTTGACACCAGAGAGGCTGAATAACGCACTGAGTCAATGCGGTCTTAGCCTCTCTGGTCTCAACACTCTGAATGATTTTGGATTTTTTTTTTTTTTTTTCCAAAATCAGACTTGACACCAGAGAGGCTGAATACCGGCCTGAGTCAATGCGGTCTTAGCCTCTCTGGTGTCAACACTCTGTCTGATTTTGGATTTTTTTTTTTTTTTTTCCAAAATCAGACTTGACACCAGAGAGGCTGAATACCGCCCTGAGTCAATGCGGTCTTAGCCTCTCTGGTGTCAACACTCTGTCTGATTTTGGATTTTTTTTTTTTTTTTCCCAAAATCAGACTTGACACCAGAGAGGCTGAATACCGCACTGAGTCAATGGGGTCTTAGCCTCTCTGGTGTCAACACTCTGTCTGATTTTGGATTTTTTTTTCAAAATCAGACTTGACACCAGAGAGGCTGAATACCGCACTGAGTCAATGCGGTCTTAGCCTCTCTGGTGTCAACACTCTGTCTGATTTTGGATTTTTTATTTTTTTTCCAAAATCAGACTTGACACCAGAGAGGCTGAATACCGCACTGAGTCAATGCGGTCTTAGCCTCTCTGGTGTCAACACTCTGTCTGATTTTGGATTTTTTTTTTTTTTTTCCAAAATCAGACTTGACACCAGAGAGGCTGAATACCGCACTGAGTAAATGCGGTCTTAGCCTCTCTGGTCTCAACACTCTGTCTGATTTGGGATTTTTTTTTTTTTTTTCCAAAATCAGACTTGACACCAGAGAGGCTGAATACCGCACTGAGTCAATGCGGTCTTAGCCTCTCTGGTGTCAACACTCTGTCTGATTTTGGATTTTTTATTTTTTTTCCAAAATCAGACTTGACACCAGAGAGGCTGAATACCGCACTGAGTCAATGCGGTCTTAGCCTCTCTGGTGTCAACACTCTGTCTGATTTTGGATTTTTTTTTTTTTTTTCCCAAAATCAGACTTGACACCAGAGAGGCTGAATAACGCACTGAGTCAATGCGGTCTTAGCCTCTCTGGTCTCAACACTCTGAATGATTTTGGATTTTTTTTTTTTTTTTTCCAAAATCAGACTTGACACCAGAGAGGCTGAATACCGGCCTGAGTCAATGCGGTCTTAGCCTCTCTGGTGTCAACACTCTGTCTGATTTTGGATTTTTTTTTTTTTTTTTCCAAAATCAGACTTGACACCAGAGAGGCTGAATACCGCCCTGAGTCAATGCGGTCTTAGCCTCTCTGGTGTCAACACTCTGTCTGATTTTGGATTTTTTTTTTTTTTTTCCCAAAATCAGACTTGACACCAGAGAGGCTGAATACCGCACTGAGTCAATGGGGTCTTAGCCTCTCTGGTGTCAACACTCTGTCTGATTTTGGATTTTTTTTTCAAAATCAGACTTGACACCAGAGAGGCTGAATACCGCACTGAGTCAATGCGGTCTTAGCCTCTCTGGTGTCAACACTCTGTCTGATTTTGGATTTTTTTTTTTTTTTCCCAAAATCAGACTTGACACCAGAGAGGCTGAATAACGCACTGAGTCAATGCGGTCTTAGCCTCTCTGGTCTCAACACTCTGAATGATTTTGGATTTTTTTTTTTTTTTTTCCAAAATCAGACTTGACACCAGAGAGGCTGAATACCGGCCTGAGTCAATGCGGTCTTAGCCTCTCTGGTGTCAACACTCTGTCTGATTTTGGATTTTTTTTTTTTTTTTTCCAAAATCAGACTTGACACCAGAGAGGCTGAATACCGCCCTGAGTCAATGCGGTCTTAGCCTCTCTGGTGTCAACACTCTGTCTGATTTTGGATTTTTTTTTTTTTTTTCCCAAAATCAGACTTGACACCAGAGAGGCTGAATACCGCACTGAGTCAATGGGGTCTTAGCCTCTCTGGTGTCAACACTCTGTCTGATTTTGGATTTTTTTTTCAAAATCAGACTTGACACCAGAGAGGCTGAATACCGCACTGAGTCAATGCGGTCTTAGCCTCTCTGGTGTCAACACTCTGTCTGATTTTGGATTTTTTATTTTTTTTCAAAAATCAGACTTGACACCAGAGAGGCTGAATACCGCACTGAGTCAATGCGGTCTTAGCCTCTCTGGTGTCAACACTCTGTCTGATTTTGGATTTTTTTTTTTTTTTCCAAAATCAGACTTGACACCAGAGAGGCTGAATACCGCACTGAGTCAATGCGGTCTTACCCTCTCTGGTCTCAACACTCTGTCTGATTTGGGATTTTTTTTTTTTTTCCAAAATCAGACTTGACACCAGAGAGGCTGAATACCGCCCTGAGTCAATGCGGTCTTAGCCTCTCTGGTGTCAACACTCTGTCTGATTTTGGATTTTTTTTTTTTTTTTCCCAAAATCAGACTTGACACCAGAGAGGCTGAATACTGCACTGAGTCAATGCGGTCTTAGCCTCTCTGGTCTCAACACTCTGTCTGATTTTGGATTTTTTTTTTTTTTTTCCCAAAATCAGACGACACCAGAGAGGCTGAATACCGCACTGAGTCAATGCGGTCTTAGCCTCTCTGGTGTCAACACTCTGTCTGATTTTGGATTATTTTATTTTTTTTCCAAAATCAGACTTGACACCAGAGAGGCTGAATACTGCACTGAGTCAATGCGGTCTTAGCCTCTCTGGTCTCAACACTCTGTCTGATTTTGGATTTTTTTTTTTTTTTTCCAAAATCAGACTTGACACCAGAGAGGCTGAATACCGCACTGAGTCAATGCGGTCTTAGCCTCTCTGGTCTCAACACTCTGTCTGATTTTGGATTTTTTTTTTTTTTTTCCAAAATCAGACTTGACACCAGAGAGGCTGAATACCGCCCTGAGTCAATGCGGTCTTAGCCTCTCTGGTGTCAACACTCTGTCTGATTTTGGATTTTTTATTTTTTTTCCAAAATCAGACTTGACACCAGAGAGGCTGAATACCGCACTGAGTCAATGCGGTCTTAGCCTCTCTGGTGTCAACACTCTGTCTGATTTTGGATTTTTTTTTTTTTTTTCCAAAATCAGACTTGACACCAGAGAGGCTGAATACCGCACTGAGTAAATGCGGTCTTAGCCTCTCTGGTCTCAACACTCTGTCTGATTTGGGATTTTTTTTTTTTTTTTCCAAAATCAGACTTGACACCAGAGAGGCTGAATACCGCACTGAGTCAATGCGGTCTTAGCCTCTCTGGTGTCAACACTCTGTCTGATTTTGGATTTTTTTTTTTTTTTTCCTAAATCAGACTTGACACCAGAGAGGCTGAATACCGCAGTGAGTCAATGCGGTCTTAGCCTCTCTGGTCTCAACACTCTGTCTGATTTTGGATTTTTTTTTTTTTTTTTTCCAAAATCAGACTTGACACCAGAGAGGCTGAATACCGCACTGAGTCAATGCGGTCTTAGCCTCTCTGGTGTCAACACTCTGTCTGATTTTGGATTTTTTTTTTTTTTTCCCAAAATCAGACTTGACACCAGAGAGGCTGAATAACGCACTGAGTCAATGCGGTCTTAGCCTCTCTGGTCTCAACACTCTGTCTGATTTTGGATTTTTTTTTTTTTTTTTCCAAAATCAGACTTGACACCAGAGAGGCTGAATACCGCACTGAGTCAATGCGGTCTTAGCCTCTCTGGTCTCAACACTCTGTCTGATTTTGGATTTTTTTTTTTTTTTCCAAAATCAGACTTGACACCAGAGAGGCTGAATACCGCACTGAGTCAATGCAGTCTTAGCCTCTCTGGTCTCAACACTCTGTCTGATTTTGGATTTTTTTTTTTTTTTTCCAAAATCAGACTTGACACCAGAGAGGCTGAATACCGCCCTGAGTCAATGCGGTCTTAGCCTCTCTCGTGTCAACACTCTGTCTGATTTTGGATTTTTTTTTTTTTTTTCCCAAAATCAGACTTGACACCAGAGAGGCTGAATACCGCACTGAGTCAATGCGGTCTTAGCCTCTCTGGTGTCAACACTCTGTCTGATTTTGGATTTTTTTTTCAAAATCACACTTGACACCAGAGAGGCTGAATACCGCACTGAGTCAATGCGGTCTTAGCCTCTCTGGTGTCAACACTCTGTCTGATTTTGGATTTTTTATTTTTTTTCCAAAATCAGACTTGACACCAGAGAGGCTGAATACCGCACTGAGTCAATGCGGTCTTAGCCTCTCTGGTGTCAACACTCTGTCTGATTTTGGATTTTTTTTTTTTTTTTTTCCAAAATCAGACTTGACACCAGAGAGGCTGAATACCGCACTGAGTCAATGCGGTCTTAGCCTCTCTGGTGTCAACACTCTGTCTGATTTTGGATTTTTTATTTTTTTTCCAAAATCAGACTTGACACCAGAGAGGCTGAATACCGCACTGAGTCAATGCGGTCTTACCCTCTCTGGTCTCAACACTCTGTCTGATTTGGGATTTTTTTTTTTTTTCCAAAATCAGACTTGACACCAGAGAGGCTGAATACCGCCCTGAGTCAATGCGGTCTTAGCCTCTCTGGTGTCAACACTCTGTCTGATTTTGGATTTTTTTTTTTTTTTTCCCAAAATCAGACTTGACACCAGAGAGGCTGAATACTGCACTGAGTCAATGCGGTCTTAGCCTCTCTGGTCTCAACACTCTGTCTGATTTTGGATTTTTTTTTTTTTTTTCCCAAAATCAGACGACACCAGAGAGGCTGAATACCGCACTGAGTCAATGCGGTCTTAGCCTCTCTGGTGTCAACACTCTGTCTGATTTTGGATTATTTTATTTTTTTTCCAAAATCAGACTTGACACCAGAGAGGCTGAATACTGCACTGAGTCAATGCGGTCTTAGCCTCTCTGGTCTCAACACTCTGTCTGATTTTGGATTTTTTTTTTTTTTTTCCAAAATCAGACTTGACACCAGAGAGGCTGAATACCGCACTGAGTCAATGCGGTCTTAGCCTCTCTGGTCTCAACACTCTGTCTGATTTTGGATTTTTTTTTTTTTTTTCCAAAATCAGACTTGACACCAGAGAGGCTGAATACCGCCCTGAGTCAATGCGGTCTTAGCCTCTCTGGTGTCAACACTCTGTCTGATTTTGGATTTTTTATTTTTTTTCCAAAATCAGACTTGACACCAGAGAGGCTGAATACCGCACTGAGTCAATGCGGTCTTAGCCTCTCTGGTGTCAACACTCTGTCTGATTTTGGATTTTTTTTTTTTTTTTCCAAAATCAGACTTGACACCAGAGAGGCTGAATACCGCACTGAGTAAATGCGGTCTTAGCCTCTCTGGTCTCAACACTCTGTCTGATTTGGGATTTTTTTTTTTTTTTTCCAAAATCAGACTTGACACCAGAGAGGCTGAATACCGCACTGAGTCAATGCGGTCTTAGCCTCTCTGGTGTCAACACTCTGTCTGATTTTGGATTTTTTTTTTTTTTTTCCTAAATCAGACTTGACACCAGAGAGGCTGAATACCGCAGTGAGTCAATGCGGTCTTAGCCTCTCTGGTCTCAACACTCTGTCTGATTTTGGATTTTTTTTTTTTTTTTTTCCAAAATCAGACTTGACACCAGAGAGGCTGAATACCGCACTGAGTCAATGCGGTCTTAGCCTCTCTGGTGTCAACACTCTGTCTGATTTTGGATTTTTTTTTTTTTTTCCCAAAATCAGACTTGACACCAGAGAGGCTGAATAACGCACTGAGTCAATGCGGTCTTAGCCTCTCTGGTCTCAACACTCTGTCTGATTTTGGATTTTTTTTTTTTTTTTTCCAAAATCAGACTTGACACCAGAGAGGCTGAATACCGCACTGAGTCAATGCGGTCTTAGCCTCTCTGGTCTCAACACTCTGTCTGATTTTGGATTTTTTTTTTTTTTTCCAAAATCAGACTTGACACCAGAGAGGCTGAATACCGCACTGAGTCAATGCAGTCTTAGCCTCTCTGGTCTCAACACTCTGTCTGATTTTGGATTTTTTTTTTTTTTTTCCAAAATCAGACTTGACACCAGAGAGGCTGAATACCGCCCTGAGTCAATGCGGTCTTAGCCTCTCTCGTGTCAACACTCTGTCTGATTTTGGATTTTTTTTTTTTTTTTCCCAAAATCAGACTTGACACCAGAGAGGCTGAATACCGCACTGAGTCAATGCGGTCTTAGCCTCTCTGGTGTCAACACTCTGTCTGATTTTGGATTTTTTTTTCAAAATCACACTTGACACCAGAGAGGCTGAATACCGCACTGAGTCAATGCGGTCTTAGCCTCTCTGGTGTCAACACTCTGTCTGATTTTGGATTTTTTATTTTTTTTCCAAAATCAGACTTGACACCAGAGAGGCTGAATACCGCACTGAGTCAATGCGGTCTTAGCCTCTCTGGTGTCAACACTCTGTCTGATTTTGGATTTTTTTTTTTTTTTTTTCCAAAATCAGACTTGACACCAGAGAGGCTGAATACCGCACTGAGTCAATGCGGTCTTAGCCTCTCTGGTGTCAACACTCTGTCTGATTTTGGATTTTTTTTTTTTTTTCCAAAATCAGACTTGACACCAGAGAGGCTGAATACCGCACTGAGTCAATGCGGTCTTACCCTCTCTGGTCTCAACACTCTGTCTGATTTGGGATTTTTTTTTTTTTTTCCAAAATCAGACTTGACACCAGAGAGGCTGAATACCGCCCTGAGTCAATGCGGTCTTAGCCTCTCTGGTGTCAACACTCTGTCTGATTTTGGATTTTTTTTTTTTTTTTCCCAAAATCAGACTTGACACCAGAGAGGCTGAATACTGCACTGAGTCAATGCGGTCTTAGCCTCTCTGGTCTCAACACTCTGTCTGATTTTGGATTTTTTTTTTTTTTTTCCCAAAATCAGACGACACCAGAGAGGCTGAATACCGCACTGAGTCAATGCGGTCTTAGCCTCTCTGGTCTCAACACTCTGTCTGATTTTGGATTTTTTTTTTTTTTTTCCAAAATCAGACTTGACACCAGAGAGGCTGAATACCGCACTGAGTCAATGCGGTCTTAGCCTCTCTGGTCTCAACACTCTGTCTGATTTTGGATTTTTTTTTTTTTTTTCCAAAATCAGACTTGACACCAGAGAGGCTGAATACCGCACTGAGTCAATGCGGTCTTAGCCTCTCTGGTGTCAACACTCTGTCTGATTTTGGATTTTTTTTTTTTTTTTCCCAAAATCAGACTTGACACCAGAGAGGCTGAATACCGCACTGAGTCAATGCGGTCTTAGCCTCTCTGGTGTCAACACTCTGTCTGATTTTGGATTTTTTTTTCAAAATCAGACTTGACACCAGAGAGGCTGAATACCGCACTGAGTCAATGCGGTCTTAGCCTCTCTGGTGTCAACACTCTGTCTGATTTTGGATTTTTTATTTTTTTTCCAAAATCAGACTTGACACCAGAGAGGCTGAATACCGCACTGAGTCAATGCGGTCTTAGCCTCTCTGGTGTCAACACTCTGTCTGATTTTGGATTTTTTTTTTTTTTTTTTCCAAAATCAGACTTGACACCAGAGAGGCTGAATACCGCACTGAGTCAATGCGGTCTTAGCCTCTCTGGTGTCAACACTCTGTCTGATTTTGGATTTTTTTTTTTTTTTCAAAAATCAGACTTGACACCAGAGAGGCTGAATACCGCAGTGAGTCAATGCGGTCTTACCCTCTCTGGTCTCAACACTCTGTCTGATTTGGGATTTTTTTTTTTTTTTCCAAAATCAGACTTGACACCAGAGAGGCTGAATACCGCCCTGAGTCAATGCGGTCTTAGCCTCTCTGGTGTCAACACTCTGTCTGATTTTGGATTTTTTTTTTTTTTTTCCCAAAATCAGACTTGACACCAGAGAGGCTGAATACTGCACTGAGTCAATGCGGTCTTAGCCTCTCTGGTCTCAACACTCTGTCTGATTTTGGATTTTTTTTTTTTTTTCCAAAATCAGACTTGACACCAGAGAGGCTGAATACCGCACTGAGTCAATGCGGTCTTACCCTCTCTGGTCTCAACACTCTGTCTGATTTGGGATTTTTTTTTTTTTTTCCAAAATCAGACTTGACACCAGAGAGGCTGAATACCGCCCTGAGTCAATGCGGTCTTAGCCTCTCTGGTGTCAACACTCTGTCTGATTTTGGATTTTTTTTTTTTTTTTCCCAAAATCAGACTTGACACCAGAGAGGCTGAATACTGCACTGAGTCAATGCGGTCTTAGCCTCTCTGGTCTCAACACTCTGTCTGATTTTGGATTTTTTTTTTTTTTTTCCCAAAATCAGACGACACCAGAGAGGCTGAATACCGCACTGAGTCAATGCGGTCTTAGCCTCTCTGGTGTCAACACTCTGTCTGATTTTGGATTATTTTTTTTTTTTTCCAAAATCAGACTTGACACCAGAGAGGCTGAATACTGCACTGAGTCAATGCGGTCTTAGCCTCTCTGGTCTCAACACTCTGTCTGATTTTGGATTTTTTTTTTTTTTTTTCCAAAATCAGACTTGACACCAGAGAGGCTGAATACCGCACTGAGTCAATGCGGTCTTAGCCTCTCTGGTCTCAACACTCTGTCTGATTTTGGATTTTTTTTTTTTTTTTCCAAAATCAGACTTGACACCAGAGAGGCTGAATACCGCCCTGAGTCAATGCGGTCTTAGCCTCTCTGGTGTCAACACTCTGTCTGATTTTGGATTTTTTATTTTTTTTCCAAAATCAGACTTGACACCAGAGAGGCTGAATACCGCACTGAGTCAATGCGGTCTTAGCCTCTCTGGTGTCAACACTCTGTCTGATTTTGGATTTTTTTTTTTTTTTTCCAAAATCAGACTTGACACCAGAGAGGCTGAATACCGCACTGAGTAAATGCGGTCTTAGCCTCTCTGGTCTCAACACTCTGTCTGATTTGGGATTTTTTTTTTTTTTTTCCAAAATCAGACTTGACACCAGAGAGGCTGAATACCGCACTGAGTCAATGCGGTCTTAGCCTCTCTGGTGTCAACACTCTGTCTGATTTTGGATTTTTTTTTTTTTTTTCCTAAATCAGACTTGACACCAGAGAGGCTGAATACCGCAGTGAGTCAATGCGGTCTTAGCCTCTCTGGTCTCAACACTCTGTCTGATTTTGGATTTTTTTTTTTTTTTTTCCAAAATCAGACTTGACACCAGAGAGGCTGAATACCGCACTGAGTCAATGCGGTCTTAGCCTCTCTGGTGTCAACACTCTGTCTGATTTTGGATTTTTTTTTTTTTTTCCCAAAATCAGACTTGACACCAGAGAGGCTGAATAACGCACTGAGTCAATGCGGTCTTAGCCTCTCTGGTCTCAACACTCTGTCTGATTTTGGATTTTTTTTTTTTTTTTCCCAAAATCAGACGACACCAGAGAGGCTGAATACCGCACTGAGTCAATGCGGTCTTAGCCTCTCTGGTGTCAACACTCTGTCTGATTTTGGATTATTTTATTTTTTTTCCAAAATCAGACTTGACACCAGAGAGGCTGAATACTGCACTGAGTCAATGCGGTCTTAGCCTCTCTGGTCTCAACACTCTGTCTGATTTTGGATTTTTTTTTTTTTTTTTCCAAAATCAGACTTGACACCAGAGAGGCTGAATACCGCACTGAGTCAATGCGGTCTTAGCCTCTCTGGTCTCAACACTCTGTCTGATTTTGGATTTTTTTTTTTTTTTCCAAAATCAGACTTGACACCAGAGAGGCTGAATACCGCACTGAGTCAATGCAGTCTTAGCCTCTCTGGTCTCAACACTCTGTCTGATTTTGGATTTTTTTTTTTTTTTTCCAAAATCAGACTTGACACCAGAGAGGCTGAATACCGCCCTGAGTCAATGCGGTCTTAGCCTCTCTCGTGTCAACACTCTGTCTGATTTTGGATTTTTTTTTTTTTTTTCCCAAAATCAGACTTGACACCAGAGAGGCTGAATACCGCACTGAGTCAATGCGGTCTTAGCCTCTCTGGTGTCAACACTCTGTCTGATTTTGGATTTTTTTTTCAAAATCACACTTGACACCAGAGAGGCTGAATACCGCACTGAGTCAATGCGGTCTTAGCCTCTCTGGTGTCAACACTCTGTCTGATTTTGGATTTTTTATTTTTTTTCCAAAATCAGACTTGACACCAGAGAGGCTGAATACCGCACTGAGTCAATGCGGTCTTAGCCTCTCTGGTGTCAACACTCTGTCTGATTTTGGATTTTTTTTTTTTTTTTTTCCAAAATCAGACTTGACACCAGAGAGGCTGAATACCGCACTGAGTCAATGCGGTCTTAGCCTCTCTGGTGTCAACACTCTGTCTGATTTTGGATTTTTTTTTTTTTTTCCAAAATCAGACTTGACACCAGAGAGGCTGAATACCGCACTGAGTCAATGCGGTCTTACCCTCTCTGGTCTCAACACTCTGTCTGATTTGGGATTTTTTTTTTTTTTTCCAAAATCAGACTTGACACCAGAGAGGCTGAATACCGCCCTGAGTCAATGCGGTCTTAGCCTCTCTGGTGTCAACACTCTGTCTGATTTTGGATTTTTTTTTTTTTTTTCCCAAAATCAGACTTGACACCAGAGAGGCTGAATACTGCACTGAGTCAATGCGGTCTTAGCCTCTCTGGTCTCAACACTCTGTCTGATTTTGGATTTTTTTTTTTTTTTTCCCAAAATCAGACGACACCAGAGAGGCTGAATACCGCACTGAGTCAATGCGGTCTTAGCCTCTCTGGTCTCAACACTCTGTCTGATTTTGGATTTTTTTTTTTTTTTTCCAAAATCAGACTTGACACCAGAGAGGCTGAATACCGCACTGAGTCAATGCGGTCTTAGCCTCTCTGGTCTCAACACTCTGTCTGATTTTGGATTTTTTTTTTTTTTTTCCAAAATCAGACTTGACACCAGAGAGGCTGAATACCGCACTGAGTCAATGCGGTCTTAGCCTCTCTGGTGTCAACACTCTGTCTGATTTTGGATTTTTTTTTTTTTTTTCCCAAAATCAGACTTGACACCAGAGAGGCTGAATACCGCACTGAGTCAATGCGGTCTTAGCCTCTCTGGTGTCAACACTCTGTCTGATTTTGGATTTTTTTTTCAAAATCAGACTTGACACCAGAGAGGCTGAATACCGCACTGAGTCAATGCGGTCTTAGCCTCTCTGGTGTCAACACTCTGTCTGATTTTGGATTTTTTATTTTTTTTCCAAAATCAGACTTGACACCAGAGAGGCTGAATACCGCACTGAGTCAATGCGGTCTTAGCCTCTCTGGTGTCAACACTCTGTCTGATTTTGGATTTTTTTTTTTTTTTTTTCCAAAATCAGACTTGACACCAGAGAGGCTGAATACCGCACTGAGTCAATGCGGTCTTAGCCTCTCTGGTGTCAACACTCTGTCTGATTTTGGATTTTTTTTTTTTTTTCAAAAATCAGACTTGACACCAGAGAGGCTGAATACCGCAGTGAGTCAATGCGGTCTTACCCTCTCTGGTCTCAACACTCTGTCTGATTTGGGATTTTTTTTTTTTTTCCAAAATCAGACTTGACACCAGAGAGGCTGAATACCGCCCTGAGTCAATGCGGTCTTAGCCTCTCTGGTGTCAACACTCTGTCTGATTTTGGATTTTTTTTTTTTTTTTCCCAAAATCAGACTTGACACCAGAGAGGCTGAATACTGCACTGAGTCAATGCGGTCTTAGCCTCTCTGGTCTCAACACTCTGTCTGATTTTGGATTTTTTTTTTTTTTTCCAAAATCAGACTTGACACCAGAGAGGCTGAATACCGCACTGAGTCAATGCGGTCTTACCCTCTCTGGTCTCAACACTCTGTCTGATTTGGGATTTTTTTTTTTTTTTCCAAAATCAGACTTGACACCAGAGAGGCTGAATACCGCCCTGAGTCAATGCGGTCTTAGCCTCTCTGGTGTCAACACTCTGTCTGATTTTGGATTTTTTTTTTTTTTTTCCCAAAATCAGACTTGACACCAGAGAGGCTGAATACTGCACTGAGTCAATGCGGTCTTAGCCTCTCTGGTCTCAACACTCTGTCTGATTTTGGATTTTTTTTTTTTTTTTCCCAAAATCAGACGACACCAGAGAGGCTGAATACCGCACTGAGTCAATGCGGTCTTAGCCTCTCTGGTGTCAACACTCTGTCTGATTTTGGATTATTTTATTTTTTTTCCAAAATCAGACTTGACACCAGAGAGGCTGAATACCGCACTGAGTCAATGCGGTCTTACCCTCTCTGGTCTCAACACTCTGTCTGATTTGGGATTTTTTTTTTTTTTTCCAAAATCAGACTTGACACCAGAGAGGCTGAATACCGCCCTGAGTCAATGCGGTCTTAGCCTCTCTGGTGTCAACACTCTGTCTGATTTTGGATTTTTTTTTTTTTTTTCCCAAAATCAGACTTGACACCAGAGAGGCTGAATACTGCACTGAGTCAATGCGGTCTTAGCCTCTCTGGTCTCAACACTCTGTCTGATTTTGGATTTTTTTTTTTTTTTTCCCAAAATCAGACGACACCAGAGAGGCTGAATACCGCACTGAGTCAATGCGGTCTTAGCCTCTCTGGTGTCAACACTCTGTCTGATTTTGGATTATTTTATTTTTTTTCCAAAATCAGACTTGACACCAGAGAGGCTGAATACTGCACTGAGTCAATGCGGTCTTAGCCTCTCTGGTCTCAACACTCTGTCTGATTTTGGATTTTTTTTTTTTTTTTCCAAAATCAGACTTGACACCAGAGAGGCTGAATACCGCACTGAGTCAATGCGGTCTTAGCCTCTCTGGTCTCAACACTCTGTCTGATTTTGGATTTTTTTTTTTTTTTTCCAAAATCAGACTTGACACCAGAGAGGCTGAATACCGCACTGAGTCAATGCGGTCTTAGCCTCTCTGGTGTCAACACTCTGTCTGATTTTGGATTTTTTTTTTTTTTTTCCCAAAATCAGACTTGACACCAGAGAGGCTGAATACCGCACTGAGTCAATGCGGTCTTAGCCTCTCTGGTGTCAACACTCTGTCTGATTTTGGATTTTTTTTTCAAAATCAGACTTGACACCAGAGAGGCTGAATACCGCACTGAGTCAATGCGGTCTTAGCCTCTCTGGTGTCAACACTCTGTCTGATTTTGGATTTTTTATTTTTTTTCCAAAATCAGACTTGACACCAGAGAGGCTGAATACCGCACTGAGTCAATGCGGTCTTAGCCTCTCTGGTGTCAACACTCTGTCTGATTTTGGATTTTTTTTTTTTTTTTTTCCAAAATCAGACTTGACACCAGAGAGGCTGAATACCGCACTGAGTCAATGCGGTCTTAGCCTCTCTGGTGTCAACACTCTGTCTGATTTTGGATTTTTTTTTTTTTTTCAAAAATCAGACTTGACACCAGAGAGGCTGAATACCGCAGTGAGTCAATGCGGTCTTACCCTCTCTGGTCTCAACACTCTGTCTGATTTGGGATTTTTTTTTTTTTTTCCAAAATCAGACTTGACACCAGAGAGGCTGAATACCGCCCTGAGTCAATGCGGTCTTAGCCTCTCTGGTGTCAACACTCTGTCTGATTTTGGATTTTTTTTTTTTTTTCCCAAAATCAGACTTGACACCAGAGAGGCTGAATACTGCACTGAGTCAATGCGGTCTTAGCCTCTCTGGTCTCAACACTCTGTCTGATTTTGGATTTTTTTTTTTTTTTCCAAAATCAGACTTGACACCAGAGAGGCTGAATACCGCACTGAGTCAATGCGGTCTTACCCTCTCTGGTCTCAACACTCTGTCTGATTTGGGATTTTTTTTTTTTTTTCCAAAATCAGACTTGACACCAGAGAGGCTGAATACCGCCCTGAGTCAATGCGGTCTTAGCCTCTCTGGTGTCAACACTCTGTCTGATTTTGGATTTTTTTTTTTTTTTTCCCAAAATCAGACTTGACACCAGAGAGGCTGAATACTGCACTGAGTCAATGCGGTCTTAGCCTCTCTGGTCTCAACACTCTGTCTGATTTTGGATTTTTTTTTTTTTTTTCCCAAAATCAGACGACACCAGAGAGGCTGAATACCGCACTGAGTCAATGCGGTCTTAGCCTCTCTGGTGTCAACACTCTGTCTGATTTTGGATTATTTTATTTTTTTTCCAAAATCAGACTTGACACCAGAGAGGCTGAATACTGCACTGAGTCAATGCGGTCTTAGCCTCTCTGGTCTCAACACTCTGTCTGATTTTGGATTTTTTTTTTTTTTTTTCCAAAATCAGACTTGACACCAGAGAGGCTGAATACCGCACTGAGTCAATGCGGTCTTAGCCTCTCTGGTCTCAACACTCTGTCTGATTTTGGATTTTTTTTTTTTTTTTCCAAAATCAGACTTGACACCAGAGAGGCTGAATACCGCCCTGAGTCAATGCGGTCTTAGCCTCTCTGGTGTCAACACTCTGTCTGATTTTGGATTTTTTATTTTTTTTCCAAAATCAGACTTGACACCAGAGAGGCTGAATACCGCACTGAGTCAATGCGGTCTTAGCCTCTCTGGTGTCAACACTCTGTCTGATTTTGGATTTTTTTTTTTTTTTTCCAAAATCAGACTTGACACCAGAGAGGCTGAATACCGCACTGAGTAAATGCGGTCTTAGCCTCTCTGGTCTCAACACTCTGTCTGATTTGGGATTTTTTTTTTTTTTTTCCAAAATCAGACTTGACACCAGAGAGGCTGAATACCGCACTGAGTCAATGCGGTCTTAGCCTCTCTGGTGTCAACACTCTGTCTGATTTTGGATTTTTTTTTTTTTTTTCCTAAATCAGACTTGACACCAGAGAGGCTGAATACCGCAGTGAGTCAATGCGGTCTTAGCCTCTCTGGTCTCAACACTCTGTCTGATTTTGGATTTTTTTTTTTTTTTTTCCAAAATCAGACTTGACACCAGAGAGGCTGAATACCGCACTGAGTCAATGCGGTCTTAGCCTCTCTGGTGTCAACACTCTGTCTGATTTTGGATTTTTTTTTTTTTTTCCCAAAATCAGACTTGACACCAGAGAGGCTGAATAACGCACTGAGTCAATGCGGTCTTAGCCTCTCTGGTCTCAACACTCTGTCTGATTTTGGATTTTTTTTTTTTTTTTCCCAAAATCAGACGACACCAGAGAGGCTGAATACCGCACTGAGTCAATGCGGTCTTAGCCTCTCTGGTGTCAACACTCTGTCTGATTTTGGATTATTTTATTTTTTTTCCAAAATCAGACTTGACACCAGAGAGGCTGAATACTGCACTGAGTCAATGCGGTCTTAGCCTCTCTGGTCTCAACACTCTGTCTGATTTTGGATTTTTTTTTTTTTTTTTCCAAAATCAGACTTGACACCAGAGAGGCTGAATACCGCACTGAGTCAATGCGGTCTTAGCCTCTCTGGTCTCAACACTCTGTCTGATTTTGGATTTTTTTTTTTTTTTTCCAAAATCAGACTTGACACCAGAGAGGCTGAATACCGCACTGAGTCAATGCGGTCTTAGCCTCTCTGGTGTCAACACTCTGTCTGATTTTGGATTTTTTTTTTTTTTTTCCAAAATCAGACTTGACACCAGAGAGGCTGAATACCGCACTGAGTAAATGCGGTCTTAGCCTCTCTGGTCTCAACACTCTGTCTGATTTGGGATTTTTTTTTTTTTTTTCCAAAATCAGACTTGACACCAGAGAGGCTGAATACCGCACTGAGTCAATGCGGTCTTAGCCTCTCTGGTGTCAACACTCTGTCTGATTTTGGATTTTTTTTTTTTTTTTCCTAAATCAGACTTGACACCAGAGAGGCTGAATACCGCAGTGAGTCAATGCGGTCTTAGCCTCTCTGGTCTCAACACTCTGTCTGATTTTGGATTTTTTTTTTTTTTTTTCCAAAATCAGACTTGACACCAGAGAGGCTGAATACCGCACTGAGTCAATGCGGTCTTAGCCTCTCTGGTGTCAACACTCTGTCTGATTTTGGATTTTTTTTTTTTTTTCCCAAAATCAGACTTGACACCAGAGAGGCTGAATAACGCACTGAGTCAATGCGGTCTTAGCCTCTCTGGTCTCAACACTCTGTCTGATTTTGGATTTTTTTTTTTTTTTTTCCAAAATCAGACTTGACACCAGAGAGGCTGAATACCGCACTGAGTCAATGCGGTCTTAGCCCCTCTGGTCTCAACACTCTGTCTGATTTTGGATTTTTTTTTTTTTTTCCAAAATCAGACTTGACACCAGAGAGGCTGAATACCGCCCTGAGTCAATGCGGTCTTAGCCTCTCTGGTGTCAACACTCTGTCTGATTTTGGATTTTTTTTTTTTTTTTCCCAAAATCAGACTTGACACCAGAGAGGCTGAATACCGCACTGAGTCAATGCGGTCTTAGCCTCTCTGGTGTCAACACTCTGTCTGATTTTGGATTTTTTTTTTTTTTTTTCCCAAAATCAGACGACACCAGAGAGGCTGAATACCGCACTGAGTCAATGCGGTCTTAGCCTCTCTGGTGTCAACACTCTGTCTGATTTTGGATTATTTTTTTTTTTTTCCAAAATCAGACTTGACACCAGAGAGGCTGAATACTGCACTGAGTCAATGCGGTCTTAGCCTCTCTGGTCTCAACACTCTGTCTGATTTTGGATTTTTTTTTTTTTTTTCCAAAATCAGACTTGACACCAGAGAGGCTGAATACCGCACTGAGTCAATGCGGTCTTAGCCTCTCTGGTGTCAACACTCTGTCTGATTTTGGATTTTTTATTTTTTTTCCAAAATCAGACTTGACACCAGAGAGGCTGAATACCGCACTGAGTCAATGCGGTCTTAGCCTCTCTGGTGTCAACACTCTGTCTGATTTTGGATTTTTTATTTTTTTTCCAAAATCAGACTTGACACCAGAGAGGCTGAATACCGCACTGAGTCAATGCGGTCTTAGCCTCTCTGGTCTCAACACTCTGTCTGATTTTGGATTTTTTTTTTTTTTTTCCAAAATCAGACTTGACACCAGAGAGGCTGAATACCGCACTGAGTCAATGCGGTCTTAGCCTCTCTGGTCTCAACACTCTGTCTGATTTTGGATTTTTTTTTTTTTTTTCCAAAATCAGACTTGACACCAGAGAGGCTGAATACCGCCCTGAGTAAATGCGGTCTTAGCCTCTCTGGTGTCAACACTCTGTCTGATTTTGGATTATTTTATTTTTTTTCCAAAATCAGACTTGACACCAGAGAGGCTGAATACTGCACTGAGTCAATGCGGTCTTAGCCTCTCTGGTCTCAACACTCTGTCTGATTTTGGATTTTTTTTTTTTTTTTCCAAAATCAGACTTGACACCAGAGAGGCTGAATACCGCACTGAGTCAATGCGGTCTTAGCCTCTCTGGTCTCAACACTCTGTCTGATTTTGGATTTTTTTTTTTTTTTTCCAAAATCAGACTTGACACCAGAGAGGCTGAATACCGCACTGAGTCAATGCGGTCTTAGCCTCTCTGGTGTCAACACTCTGTCTGATTTTGGATTTTTTTTTTTTTTTTCCCAAAATCAGACTTGACACCAGAGAGGCTGAATACCGCACTGAGTCAATGCGGTCTTAGCCTCTCTGGTGTCAACACTCTGTCTGATTTTGGATTTTTTTTTCAAAATCAGACTTGACACCAGAGAGGCTGAATACCGCACTGAGTCAATGCGGTCTTAGCCTCTCTGGTGTCAACACTCTGTCTGATTTTGGATTTTTTATTTTTTTTCCAAAATCAGACTTGACACCAGAGAGGCTGAATACCGCACTGAGTCAATGCGGTCTTAGCCTCTCTGGTGTCAACACTCTGTCTGATTTTGGATTTTTTTTTTTTTTTTTTCAAAAATCAGACTTGACACCAGAGAGGCTGAATACCGCAGTGAGTCAATGCGGTCTTACCCTCTCTGGTCTCAACACTCTGTCTGATTTGGGATTTTTTTTTTTTTTTCCAAAATCAGACTTGACACCAGAGAGGCTGAATACCGCCCTGAGTCAATGCGGTCTTAGCCTCTCTGGTGTCAAAACTCTGTCTGATTTTGGATTTTTTTTTTTTTTTTCCCAAAATCAGACTTGACACCAGAGAGGCTGAATACTGCACTGAGTCAATGCGGTCTTAGCCTCTCTGGTCTCAACACTCTGTCTGATTTTGGATTTTTTTTTTTTTTTCCAAAATCAGACTTGACACCAGAGAGGCTGAATACCGCACTGAGTCAATGCGGTCTTACCCTCTCTGGTCTCAACACTCTGTCTGATTTGGGATTTTTTTTTTTTTTTCCAAAATCAGACTTGACACCAGAGAGGCTGAATACCGCCCTGAGTCAATGCGGTCTTAGCCTCTCTGGTGTCAACACTCTGTCTGATTTTGGATTTTTTTTTTTTTTTTCCCAAAATCAGACTTGACACCAGAGAGGCTGAATACTGCACTGAGTCAATGCGGTCTTAGCCTCTCTGGTCTCAACACTCTGTCTGATTTTGGATTTTTTTTTTTTTTTTCCCAAAATCAGACGACACCAGAGAGGCTGAATACCGCACTGAGTCAATGCGGTCTTAGCCTCTCTGGTGTCAACACTCTGTCTGATTTTGGATTATTTTATTTTTTTTCCAAAATCAGACTTGACACCAGAGAGGCTGAATACTGCACTGAGTCAATGCGGTCTTAGCCTCTCTGGTCTCAACACTCTGTCTGATTTTGGATTTTTTTTTTTTTTTTTCCAAAATCAGACTTGACACCAGAGAGGCTGAATACCGCACTGAGTCAATGCGGTCTTAGCCTCTCTGGTCTCAACACTCTGTCTGATTTTGGATTTTTTTTTTTTTTTTCCAAAATCAGACTTGACACCAGAGAGGCTGAATACCGCCCTGAGTCAATGCGGTCTTAGCCTCTCTGGTGTCAACACTCTGTCTGATTTTGGATTTTTTATTTTTTTTCCAAAATCAGACTTGACACCAGAGAGGCTGAATACCGCACTGAGTCAATGCGGTCTTAGCCTCTCTGGTGTCAACACTCTGTCTGATTTTGGATTTTTTTTTTTTTTTTCCAAAATCAGACTTGACACCAGAGAGGCTGAATACCGCACTGAGTAAATGCGGTCTTAGCCTCTCTGGTCTCAACACTCTGTCTGATTTGGGATTTTTTTTTTTTTTTTCAAAAATCAGACTTGACACCAGAGAGGCTGAATACCGCACTGAGTCAATGCGGTCTTAGCCTCTCTGGTGTCAACACTCTGTCTGATTTTGGATTTTTTTTTTTTTTTTCCTAAATCAGACTTGACACCAGAGAGGCTGAATACCGCAGTGAGTCAATGCGGTCTTAGCCTCTCTGGTCTCAACACTCTGTCTGATTTTGGATTTTTTTTTTTTTTTTTCCAAAATCAGACTTGACACCAGAGAGGCTGAATACCGCACTGAGTCAATGCGGTCTTAGCCTCTCTGGTGTCAACACTCTGTCTGATTTTGGATTTTTTTTTTTTTTTCCCAAAATCAGACTTGACACCAGAGAGGCTGAATAACGCACTGAGTCAATGCGGTCTTAGCCTCTCTGGTCTCAACACTCTGTCTGATTTTGGATTTTTTTTTTTTTTTTCCAAAATCAGACTTGACACCAGAGAGGCTGAATACCGCACTGAGTCAATGCGGTCTTAGCCCCTCTGGTCTCAACACTCTGTCTGATTTTGGATTTTTTTTTTTTTTTCCAAAATCAGACTTGACACCAGAGAGGCTGAATACCGCACTGAGTCAATGCAGTCTTAGCCTCTCTGGTCTCAACACTCTGTCTGATTTTGGATTTTTTTTTTTTTTTTCCAAAATCAGACTTGACACCAGAGAGGCTGAATACCGCCCTGAGTCAATGCGGTCTTAGCCTCTCTGGTGTCAACACTCTGTCTGATTTTGGATTTTTTTTTTTTTTTTCCCAAAATCAGACTTGACACCAGAGAGGCTGAATACCGCACTGAGTCAATGCGGTCTTAGCCTCTCTGGTGTCAACACTCTGTCTGATTTTGGATTTTTTTTTTTTTTTTTCCCAAAATCAGACGACACCAGAGAGGCTGAATACCGCACTGAGTCAATGCGGTCTTAGCCTCTCTGGTGTCAACACTCTGTCTGATTTTGGATTTTTTTTTTTTTTTTCCAAAATCAGACTTGACACCAGAGAGGCTGAATACTGCACTGAGTCAATGCGGTCTTAGCCTCTCTGGTCTCAACACTCTGTCTGATTTTGGATTTTTTTTTTTTTTTTCCAAAATCAGACTTGACACCAGAGAGGCTGAATACCGCACTGAGTCAATGCGGTCTTAGCCTCTCTGGTCTCAACACTCTGTCTGATTTTGGATTTTTTTTTTTTTTTTCCAAAATCAGACTTGACACCAGAGAGGCTGAATACCGCCCTGAGTCAATGCGGTCTTAGCCTCTCTGGTGTCAACACTCTGTCTGATTTTGGATTTTTTATTTTTTTTCCAAAATCAGACTTGACACCAGAGAGGCTGAATACCGCACTGAGTCAATGCGGTCTTAGCCTCTCTGGTGTCAACACTCTGTCTGATTTTGGATTTTTTATTTTTTTTCCAAAATCAGACTTGACACCAGAGAGGCTGAATACCGCACTGAGTCAATGCGGTCTTAGCCTCTCTGGTCTCAACACTCTGTCTGATTTTGGATTTTTTTTTTTTTTTTCCAAAATCAGACTTGACACCAGAGAGGCTGAATACCGCACTGAGTCAATGCGGTCTTAGCCTCTCTGGTCTCAACACTCTGTCTGATTTTGGATTTTTTTTTTTTTTTTCCAAAATCAGACTTGACACCAGAGAGGCTGAATACCGCCCTGAGTAAATGCGGTCTTAGCCTCTCTGGTGTCAACACTCTGTCTGATTTTGGATTATTATTATTTTTTTCCAAAATCAGACTTGACACCAGAGAGGCTGAATACTGCACTGAGTCAATGCGGTCTTAGCCTCTCTGGTCTCAACACTCTGTCTGATTTTGGATTTTTTTTTTTTTTTTCCAAAATCAGACTTGACACCAGAGAGGCTGAATACCGCACTGAGTCAATGCGGTCTTAGCCTCTCTGGTGTCAACACTCTGTCTGATTTTGGATTTTTTTTTTTTTTTCCAAAATCAGACTTGACACCAGAGAGGCTGAATACCGCACTGAGTCAATGCGGTCTTACCCTCTCTGGTCTCAACACTCTGTCTGATTTGGGATTTTTTTTTTTTTTTCCAAAATCAGACTTGACACCAGAGAGGCTGAATACCGCCCTGAGTCAATGCGGTCTTAGCCTCTCTGGTGTCAACACTCTGTCTGATTTTGGATTTTTTTTTTTTTTTTCCCAAAATCAGACTTGACACCAGAGAGGCTGAATACTGCACTGAGTCAATGCGGTCTTAGCCTCTCTGGTCTCAACACTCTGTCTGATTTTGGATTTTTTTTTTTTTTTTCCCAAAATCAGACGACACCAGAGAGGCTGAATACCGCACTGAGTCAATGCGGTCTTAGCCTCTCTGGTCTCAACACTCTGTCTGATTTTGGATTTTTTTTTTTTTTTCCAAAATCAGACTTGACACCAGAGAGGCTGAATACCGCACTGAGTCAATGCGGTCTTAGCCTCTCTGGTCTCAACACTCTGTCTGATTTTGGATTTTTTTTTTTTTTTTCCAAAATCAGACTTGACACCAGAGAGGCTGAATACCGCACTGAGTCAATGCGGTCTTAGCCTCTCTGGTGTCAACACTCTGTCTGATTTTGGATTTTTTTTTTTTTTTTCCCAAAATCAGACTTGACACCAGAGAGGCTGAATACCGCACTGAGTCAATGCGGTCTTAGCCTCTCTGGTGTCAACACTCTGTCTGATTTTGGATTTTTTTTTCAAAATCAGACTTGACACCAGAGAGGCTGAATACCGCACTGAGTCAATGCGGTCTTAGCCTCTCTGGTGTCAACACTCTGTCTGATTTTGGATTTTTTTTTTTTTTTTCCCAAAATCAGACTTGACACCAGAGAGGCTGAATACTGCACTGAGTCAATGCGGTCTTAGCCTCTCTGGTCTCAACACTCTGTCTGATTTTGGATTTTTTTTTTTTTTTCCAAAATCAGACTTGACACCAGAGAGGCTGAATACCGCACTGAGTCAATGCGGTCTTACCCTCTCTGGTCTCAACACTCTGTCTGATTTGGGATTTTTTTTTTTTTTTCCAAAATCAGACTTGACACCAGAGAGGCTGAATACCGCCCTGAGTCAATGCGGTCTTAGCCTCTCTGGTGTCAACACTCTGTCTGATTTTGGATTTTTTTTTTTTTTTTCCCAAAATCAGACTTGACACCAGAGAGGCTGAATACTGCACTGAGTCAATGCGGTCTTAGCCTCTCTGGTCTCAACACTCTGTCTGATTTTGGATTTTTTTTTTTTTTTTCCCAAAATCAGACGACACCAGAGAGGCTGAATACCGCACTGAGTCAATGCGGTCTTAGCCTCTCTGGTGTCAACACTCTGTCTGATTTTGGATTATTTTATTTTTTTTCCAAAATCAGACTTGACACCAGAGAGGCTGAATACTGCACTGAGTCAATGCGGTCTTAGCCTCTCTGGTCTCAACACTCTGTCTGATTTTGGATTTTTTTTTTTTTTTTTCCAAAATCAGACTTGACACCAGAGAGGCTGAATACCGCACTGAGTCAATGCGGTCTTAGCCTCTCTGGTCTCAACACTCTGTCTGATTTTGGATTTTTTTTTTTTTTTTCCAAAATCAGACTTGACACCAGAGAGGCTGAATACCGCCCTGAGTCAATGCGGTCTTAGCCTCTCTGGTGTCAACACTCTGTCTGATTTTGGATTTTTTATTTTTTTTCCAAAATCAGACTTGACACCAGAGAGGCTGAATACCGCACTGAGTCAATGCGGTCTTAGCCTCTCTGGTGTCAACACTCTGTCTGATTTTGGATTTTTTTTTTTTTTTTCCAAAATCAGACTTGACACCAGAGAGGCTGAATACCGCACTGAGTAAATGCGGTCTTAGCCTCTCTGGTCTCAACACTCTGTCTGATTTGGGATTTTTTTTTTTTTTTTCCAAAATCAGACTTGACACCAGAGAGGCTGAATACCGCACTGAGTCAATGCGGTCTTAGCCTCTCTGGTGTCAACACTCTGTCTGATTTTGGATTTTTTTTTTTTTTTTCCTAAATCAGACTTGACACCAGAGAGGCTGAATACCGCAGTGAGTCAATGCGGTCTTAGCCTCTCTGGTCTCAACACTCTGTCTGATTTTGGATTTTTTTTTTTTTTTTTCCAAAATCAGACTTGACACCAGAGAGGCTGAATACCGCACTGAGTCAATGCGGTCTTAGCCTCTCTGGTGTCAACACTCTGTCTGATTTTGGATTTTTTTTTTTTTTTCCCAAAATCAGACTTGACACCAGAGAGGCTGAATAACGCACTGAGTCAATGCGGTCTTAGCCTCTCTGGTCTCAACACTCTGTCTGATTTTGGATTTTTTTTTTTTTTTTTCCAAAATCAGACTTGACACCAGAGAGGCTGAATACCGCACTGAGTCAATGCGGTCTTAGCCCCTCTGGTCTCAACACTCTGTCTGATTTTGGATTTTTTTTTTTTTTTCCAAAATCAGACTTGACACCAGAGAGGCTGAATACCGCACTGAGTCAATGCAGTCTTAGCCTCTCTGGTCTCAACACTCTGTCTGATTTTGGATTTTTTTTTTTTTTTTCCAAAATCAGACTTGACACCAGAGAGGCTGAATACCGCCCTGAGTCAATGCGGTCTTAGCCTCTCTGGTGTCAACACTCTGTCTGATTTTGGATTTTGGATTTTTTTTTCCCAAAATCAGACTTGACACCAGAGAGGCTGAATACCGCACTGAGTCAATGCGGTCTTAGCCTCTCTGGTGTCAACACTCTGTCTGATTTTGGATTTTTTTTTTTTTTTTTCCCAAAATCAGACGACACCAGAGAGGCTGAATACCGCACTGAGTCAATGCGGTCTTAGCCTCTCTGGTGTCAACACTCTGTCTGATTTTGGATTATTTTTTTTTTTTTCCAAAATCAGACTTGACACCAGAGAGGCTGAATACTGCACTGAGTCAATGCGGTCTTAGCCTCTCTGGTCTCAACACTCTGTCTGATTTTGGATTTTTTTTTTTTTTTTCCAAAATCAGACTTGACACCAGAGAGGCTGAATACCGCACTGAGTCAATGCGGTCTTAGCCTCTCTGGTCTCAACACTCTGTCTGATTTTGGATTTTTTTTTTTTTTTTCCAAAATCAGACTTGACACCAGAGAGGCTGAATACCGCCCTGAGTCAATGCGGTCTTAGCCTCTCTGGTGTCAACACTCTGTCTGATTTTGGATTTTTTATTTTTTTTCCAAAATCAGACTTGACACCAGAGAGGCTGAATACCGCACTGAGTCAATGCGGTCTTAGCCTCTCTGGTGTCAACACTCTGTCTGATTTTGGATTTTTTATTTTTTTTCCAAAATCAGACTTGACACCAGAGAGGCTGAATACCGCACTGAGTCAATGCGGTCTTAGCCTCTCTGGTCTCAACACTCTGTCTGATTTTGGATTTTTTTTTTTTTTTTCCAAAATCAGACTTGACACCAGAGAGGCTGAATACCGCACTGAGTCAATGCGGTCTTAGCCTCTCTGGTCTCAACACTCTGTCTGATTTTGGATTTTTTTTTTTTTTTTCCAAAATCAGACTTGACACCAGAGAGGCTGAATACCGCCCTGAGTAAATGCGGTCTTAGCCTCTCTGGTGTCAACACTCTGTCTGATTTTGGATTATTATTTTTTTTTTCCAAAATCAGACTTGACACCAGAGAGGCTGAATACTGCACTGAGTCAATGCGGTCTTAGCCTCTCTGGTCTCAACACTCTGTCTGATTTTGGATTTTTTTTTTTTTTTTCCAAAATCAGACTTGACACCAGAGAGGCTGAATACCGCACTGAGTCAATGCGGTCTTAGCCTCTCTGGTCTCAACACTCTGTCTGATTTTGGATTTTTTTTTTTTTTTTCCAAAATCAGACTTGACACCAGAGAGGCTGAATACCGCACTGAGTCAATGCGGTCTTAGCCTCTCTGGTGTCAACACTCTGTCTGATTTTGGATTATTTTATTTTTTTTCCAAAATCAGACTTGACACCAGAGAGGCTGAATACTGCACTGAGTCAATGCGGTCTTAGCCTCTCTGGTCTCAACACTCTGTCTGATTTTGGATTTTTTTTTTTTTTTTCCAAAATCAGACTTGACACCAGAGAGGCTGAATACCGTACTGAGTCAATGCGGTCTTAGCCTCTCTGGTGTCAACACTCTGTCTGATTTTGGATTTTTTTTTTTTTTTTTTCCAAAATCAGACTTGACACCAGAGAGGCTGAATACCGTACTGAGTCAATGCGGTCTTAGCCTCTCTGGTGTCAACACTCTGTCTGATTTTGGATTTTTTTTTTTTTTTTCCAAAATCAGACTTGACACCAGAGAGGCTGAATACCGTACTGAGTCAATGCGGTCTTAGCCTCTCTGGTGTCAACACTCTGTCTGATTTTGGATTTTTTTTTTTTTTTTTTCCAAAATCAGACTTGACACCAGAGAGGCTGAATACCGTACTGAGTCAATGCGGTCTTAGCCTCTCTGGTGTCAACACTCTGTCTGATTTTGGATTATTTTATTTTTTTTCCAAAATCAGACTTGACACCAGAGAGGCTGAATACTGCACTGAGTCAATGCGGTCTTAGCCTCTCTGGTCTCAACACTCTGTCTGATTTTGGATTTTTTTTTTTTTTTTCCAAAATCAGACTTGACACCAGAGAGGCTGAATACCGCACTGAGTCAATGCGGTCTTAGCCTCTCTGGTCTCAACACTCTGTCTGATTTTGGATTTTTTTTTTTTTTTTCCAAAATCAGACTTGACACCAGAGAGGCTGAATACCGCCCTGAGTCAATGCGGTCTTAGCCTCTCTGGTGTCAACACTCTGTCTGATTTTGGATTTTTTTTTTTCTTTTTCCCAAAATCAGACTTGACACCAGAGAGGCTGAATACCGCACTGAGTCAATGCGGTCTTAGCCTCTCTGGTGTCAACACTCTGTCTGATTTTGGATTTTTTTTTCAAAATCAGACTTGACACCAGAGAGGCTGAATACCGCACTGAGTCAATGCGGTCTTAGCCTCTCTGGTGTCAACACTCTGTCTGATTTTGGATTTTTTATTTTTTTTCCAAAATCAGACTTGACACCAGAGAGGCTGAATACCGCACTGAGTCAATGCGGTCTTAGCCTCTCTGGTGTCAACACTCTGTCTGATTTTGGATTTTTTTTTTTTTTTTTTCCAAAATCAGACTTGACACCAGAGAGGCTGAATACCGCACTGAGTCAATGCGGTCTTAGCCTCTCTGGTGTCAACACTCTGTCTGATTTTGGATTTTTTTTTTTTTTTCCAAAATCAGACTTGACACCAGAGAGGCTGAATACCGCACTGAGTCAATGCGGTCTTACCCTCTCTGGTCTCAACACTCTGTCTGATTTGGGATTTTTTTTTTTTTTTCCAAAATCAGACTTGACACCAGAGAGGCTGAATACCGCCCTGAGTCAATGCGGTCTTAGCCTCTCTGGTGTCAACACTCTGTCTGATTTTGGATTTTTTTTTTTTTTTTCCCAAAATCAGACTTGACACCAGAGAGGCTGAATACTGCACTGAGTCAATGCGGTCTTAGCCTCTCTGGTCTCAACACTCTGTCTGATTTTGGATTTTTTTTTTTTTTTTCCCAAAATCAGACGACACCAGAGAGGCTGAATACCGCACTGAGTCAATGCGGTCTTAGCCTCTCTGGTGTCAACACTCTGTCTGATTTTGGATTATTTTATTTTTTTTCCAAAATCAGACTTGACACCAGAGAGGCTGAATACTGCACTGAGTCAATGCGGTCTTAGCCTCTCTGGTCTCAACACTCTGTCTGATTTTGGATTTTTTTTTTTTTTTTCCAAAATCAGACTTGACACCAGAGAGGCTGAATACCGCACTGAGTCAATGCGGTCTTAGCCTCTCTGGTCTCAACACTCTGTCTGATTTTGGATTTTTTTTTTTTTTTTCCAAAATCAGACTTGACACCAGAGAGGCTGAATACCGCCCTGAGTCAATGCGGTCTTAGCCTCTCTGGTGTCAACACTCTGTCTGATTTTGGATTTTTTATTTTTTTTCCAAAATCAGACTTGACACCAGAGAGGCTGAATACCGCACTGAGTCAATGCGGTCTTAGCCTCTCTGGTGTCAACACTCTGTCTGATTTTGGATTTTTTTTTTTTTTTTCCAAAATCAGACTTGACACCAGAGAGGCTGAATACCGCACTGAGTAAATGCGGTCTTAGCCTCTCTGGTCTCAACACTCTGTCTGATTTGGGATTTTTTTTTTTTTTTTCCAAAATCAGACTTGACACCAGAGAGGCTGAATACCGCACTGAGTCAATGCGGTCTTAGCCTCTCTGGTGTCAACACTCTGTCTGATTTTGGATTTTTTTTTTTTTTTTCCTAAATCAGACTTGACACCAGAGACGCTGAATACCGCAGTGAGTCAATGCGGTCTTAGCCTCTCTGGTCTCAACACTCTGTCTGATTTTGGATTTTTTTTTTTTTTTTTTCCAAAATCAGACTTGACACCAGAGAGGCTGAATACCGCACTGAGTCAATGCGGTCTTAGCCTCTCTGGTGTCAACACTCTGTCTGATTTTGGATTTTTTTTTTTTTTTCCCAAAATCAGACTTGACACCAGAGAGGCTGAATAACGCACTGAGTCAATGCGGTCTTAGCCTCTCTGGTCTCAACACTCTGTCTGATTTTGGATTTTTTTTTTTTTTTTTCCAAAATCAGACTTGACACCAGAGAGGCTGAATACCGCACTGAGTCAATGCGGTCTTAGCCCCTCTGGTCTCAACACTCTGTCTGATTTTGGATTTTTTTTTTTTTTTCCAAAATCAGACTTGACACCAGAGAGGCTGAATACCGCACTGAGTCAATGCAGTCTTAGCCTCTCTGGTCTCAACACTCTGTCTGATTTTGGATTTTTTTTTTTTTTTTCCAAAATCAGACTTGACACCAGAGAGGCTGAATACCGCCCTGAGTCAATGCGGTCTTAGCCTCTCTGGTGTCAACACTCTGTCTGATTTTGGATTTTTTTTTTTTTTTTCCCAAAATCAGACTTGACACCAGAGAGGCTGAATACCGCACTGAGTCAATGCGGTCTTAGCCTCTCTGGTGTCAACACTCTGTCTGATTTTGGATTTTTTTTTCAAAATCACACTTGACACCAGAGAGGCTGAATACCGCACTGAGTCAATGCGGTCTTAGCCTCTCTGGTGTCAACACTCTGTCTGATTTTGGATTTTTTATTTTTTTTCCAAAATCAGACTTGACACCAGAGAGGCTGAATACCGCACTGAGTCAATGCGGTCTTAGCCTCTCTGGTGTCAACACTCTGTCTGATTTTGGATTTTTTTTTTTTTTTTTTCCAAAATCAGACTTGACACCAGAGAGGCTGAATACCGCACTGAGTCAATGCGGTCTTAGCCTCTCTGGTGTCAACACTCTGTCTGATTTTGGATTTTTTTTTTTTTTTCCAAAATCAGACTTGACACCAGAGAGGCTGAATACCGCACTGAGTCAATGCGGTCTTACCCTCTCTGGTCTCAACACTCTGTCTGATTTGGGATTTTTTTTTTTTTTTCCAAAATCAGACTTGACACCAGAGAGGCTGAATACCGCCCTGAGTCAATGCGGTCTTAGCCTCTCTGGTGTCAACACTCTGTCTGATTTTGGATTTTTTTTTTTTTTTTCCCAAAATCAGACTTGACACCAGAGAGGCTGAATACTGCACTGAGTCAATGCGGTCTTAGCCTCTCTGGTCTCAACACTCTGTCTGATTTTGGATTTTTTTTTTTTTTTTCCCAAAATCAGACGACACCAGAGAGGCTGAATACCGCACTGAGTCAATGCGGTCTTAGCCTCTCTGGTCTCAACACTCTGTCTGATTTTGGATTTTTTTTTTTTTTTTCCAAAATCAGACTTGACACCAGAGAGGCTGAATACCGCACTGAGTCAATGCGGTCTTAGCCTCTCTGGTCTCAACACTCTGTCTGATTTTGGATTTTTTTTTTTTTTTTCCAAAATCAGACTTGACACCAGAGAGGCTGAATACCGCACTGAGTCAATGCGGTCTTAGCCTCTCTGGTGTCAACACTCTGTCTGATTTTGGATTTTTTTTTTTTTTTTCCCAAAATCAGACTTGACACCAGAGAGGCTGAATACCGCACTGAGTCAATGCGGTCTTAGCCTCTCTGGTGTCAACACTCTGTCTGATTTTGGATTTTTTTTTTCAAAATCAGACTTGACACCAGAGAGGCTGAATACCGCACTGAGTCAATGCGGTCTTAGCCTCTCTGGTGTCAACACTCTGTCTGATTTTGGATTTTTTATTTTTTTTCCAAAATCAGACTTGACACCAGAGAGGCTGAATACCGCACTGAGTCAATGCGGTCTTAGCCTCTCTGGTGTCAACACTCTGTCTGATTTTGGATTTTTTTTTTTTTTTTTTCCAAAATCAGACTTGACACCAGAGAGGCTGAATACCGCACTGAGTCAATGCGGTCTTAGCCTCTCTGGTGTCAACACTCTGTCTGATTTTGGATTTTTTTTTTTTTTTCAAAAATCAGACTTGACACCAGAGAGGCTGAATACCGCACTGAGTCAATGCGGTCTTACCCTCTCTGGTCTCAACACTCTGTCTGATTTGGGATTTTTTTGTTTTTTTCCAAAATCAGACTTGACACCAGAGAGGCTGAATACCGCCCTGAGTCAATGCGGTCTTAGCCTCTCTGGTGTCAACACTCTGTCTGATTTTGGATTTTTTTTTTTTTTTCCCAAAATCAGACTTGACACCAGAGAGGCTGAATACTGCACTGAGTCAATGCGGTCTTAGCCTCTCTGGTCTCAACACTCTGTCTGATTTTGGATTTTTTTTTTTTTTTTCCAAAATCAGACTTGACACCAGAGAGGCTGAATACCGCACTGAGTCAATGCGGTCTTAGCCTCTCTGGTCTCAACACTCTGTCTGATTTTGGATTTTTTTTTTTTTTTTCCAAAATCAGACTTGACACCAGAGAGGCTGAATACCGCCCTGAGTCAATGCGGTCTTAGCCTCTCTGGTCTCAACACTCTGTCTGATTTGGGATTTTTTTTTTTTTTTCCAAAATCAGACTTGACACCAGAGAGGCTGAATACCGCACTGAGTCAATGCGGTCTTAGCCTCTCTGGTGTCAACACTCTGTCTGATTTTGGATTTTTTATTTTTTTTCCAAAATCAGACTTGACACCAGAGAGGCTGAATACCGCACTGAGTCAATGCGGTCTTAGCCTCTCTGGTGTCAACACTCTGTCTGATTTTGGATTTTTTTTTTTTTTTCCCAAAATCAGACTTGACACCAGAGAGGCTGAATAACGCACTGAGTCAATGCGGTCTTAGCCTCTCTGGTCTCAACACTCTGAATGATTTTGGATTTTTTTTTTTTTTTTTCCAAAATCAGACTTGACACCAGAGAGGCTGAATACCGGCCTGAGTCAATGCGGTCTTAGCCTCTCTGGTGTCAACACTCTGTCTGATTTTGGATTTTTTTTTTTTTTTTTCCAAAATCAGACTTGACACCAGAGAGGCTGAATACCGCCCTGAGTCAATGCGGTCTTAGCCTCTCTGGTGTCAACACTCTGTCTGATTTTGGATTTTTTTTTTTTTTTTCCCAAAATCAGACTTGACACCAGAGAGGCTGAATACCGCACTGAGTCAATGGGGTCTTAGCCTCTCTGGTGTCAACACTCTGTCTGATTTTGGATTTTTTTTTCAAAATCAGACTTGACACCAGAGAGGCTGAATACCGCACTGAGTCAATGCGGTCTTAGCCTCTCTGGTGTCAACACTCTGTCTGATTTTGGATTTTTTTTTTTTTTTCCCAAAATCAGACTTGACACCAGAGAGGCTGAATAACGCACTGAGTCAATGCGGTCTTAGCCTCTCTGGTCTCAACACTCTGAATGATTTTGGATTTTTTTTTTTTTTTTTCCAAAATCAGACTTGACACCAGAGAGGCTGAATACCGGCCTGAGTCAATGCGGTCTTAGCCTCTCTGGTGTCAACACTCTGTCTGATTTTGGATTTTTTTTTTTTTTTTTCCAAAATCAGACTTGACACCAGAGAGGCTGAATACCGCCCTGAGTCAATGCGGTCTTAGCCTCTCTGGTGTCAACACTCTGTCTGATTTTGGATTTTTTTTTTTTTTTTCCCAAAATCAGACTTGACACCAGAGAGGCTGAATACCGCACTGAGTCAATGGGGTCTTAGCCTCTCTGGTGTCAACACTCTGTCTGATTTTGGATTTTTTTTTCAAAATCAGACTTGACACCAGAGAGGCTGAATACCGCACTGAGTCAATGCGGTCTTAGCCTCTCTGGTGTCAACACTCTGTCTGATTTTGGATTTTTTATTTTTTTTCCAAAATCAGACTTGACACCAGAGAGGCTGAATACCGCACTGAGTCAATGCGGTCTTAGCCTCTCTGGTGTCAACACTCTGTCTGATTTTGGATTTTTTTTTTTTTTTTCCAAAATCAGACTTGACACCAGAGAGGCTGAATACCGCCCTGAGTCAATGCGGTCTTAGCCTCTCTGGTGTCAACACTCTGTCTGATTTTGGATTTTTTATTTTTTTTCCAAAATCAGACTTGACACCAGAGAGGCTGAATACCGCACTGAGTCAATGCGGTCTTAGCCTCTCTGGTGTCAACACTCTGTCTGATTTTGGATTTTTTTTTTTTTTTTCCAAAATCAGACTTGACACCAGAGAGGCTGAATACCGCACTGAGTAAATGCGGTCTTAGCCTCTCTGGTCTCAACACTCTGTCTGATTTGGGATTTTTTTTTTTTTTTTCCAAAATCAGACTTGACACCAGAGAGGCTGAATACCGCACTGAGTCAATGCGGTCTTAGCCTCTCTGGTGTCAACACTCTGTCTGATTTTGGATTTTTTATTTTTTTTCCAAAATCAGACTTGACACCAGAGAGGCTGAATACCGCACTGAGTCAATGCGGTCTTAGCCTCTCTGGTGTCAACACTCTGTCTGATTTTGGATTTTTTTTTTTTTTTCCCAAAATCAGACTTGACACCAGAGAGGCTGAATAACGCACTGAGTCAATGCGGTCTTAGCCTCTCTGGTCTCAACACTCTGAATGATTTTGGATTTTTTTTTTTTTTTTTCCAAAATCAGACTTGACACCAGAGAGGCTGAATACCGGCCTGAGTCAATGCGGTCTTAGCCTCTCTGGTGTCAACACTCTGTCTGATTTTGGATTTTTTTTTTTTTTTTTCCAAAATCAGACTTGACACCAGAGAGGCTGAATACCGCCCTGAGTCAATGCGGTCTTAGCCTCTCTGGTGTCAACACTCTGTCTGATTTTGGATTTTTTTTTTTTTTTTCCCAAAATCAGACTTGACACCAGAGAGGCTGAATACCGCACTGAGTCAATGGGGTCTTAGCCTCTCTGGTGTCAACACTCTGTCTGATTTTGGATTTTTTTTTCAAAATCAGACTTGACACCAGAGAGGCTGAATACCGCACTGAGTCAATGCGGTCTTAGCCTCTCTGGTGTCAACACTCTGTCTGATTTTGGATTTTTTTTTTTTTTTCCCAAAATCAGACTTGACACCAGAGAGGCTGAATAACGCACTGAGTCAATGCGGTCTTAGCCTCTCTGGTCTCAACACTCTGAATGATTTTGGATTTTTTTTTTTTTTTTTCCAAAATCAGACTTGACACCAGAGAGGCTGAATACCGGCCTGAGTCAATGCGGTCTTAGCCTCTCTGGTGTCAACACTCTGTCTGATTTTGGATTTTTTATTTTTTTTCCAAAATCAGACTTGACACCAGAGAGGCTGAATACCGCACTGAGTCAATGCGGTCTTAGCCTCTCTGGTGTCAACACTCTGTCTGATTTTGGATTTTTTTTTTTTTTTTCCAAAATCAGACTTGACACCAGAGAGGCTGAATACCGCACTGAGTAAATGCGGTCTTAGCCTCTCTGGTCTCAACACTCTGTCTGATTTGGGATTTTTTTTTTTTTTTTCCAAAATCAGACTTGACACCAGAGAGGCTGAATACCGCACTGAGTCAATGCGGTCTTAGCCTCTCTGGTGTCAACACTCTGTCTGATTTTGGATTTTTTTTTTTTTTTTCCTAAATCAGACTTGACACCAGAGAGGCTGAATACCGCAGTGAGTCAATGCGGTCTTAGCCTCTCTGGTCTCAACACTCTGTCTGATTTTGGATTTTTTTTTTTTTTTTTTCCAAAATCAGACTTGACACCAGAGAGGCTGAATACCGCACTGAGTCAATGCGGTCTTAGCCTCTCTGGTGTCAACACTCTGTCTGATTTTGGATTTTTTTTTTTTTTTCCCAAAATCAGACTTGACACCAGAGAGGCTGAATAACGCACTGAGTCAATGCGGTCTTAGCCTCTCTGGTCTCAACACTCTGTCTGATTTTGGATTTTTTTTTTTTTTTTTCCAAAATCAGACTTGACACCAGAGAGGCTGAATACCGCACTGAGTCAATGCGGTCTTAGCCTCTCTGGTCTCAACACTCTGTCTGATTTTGGATTTTTTTTTTTTTTTCCAAAATCAGACTTGACACCAGAGAGGCTGAATACCGCACTGAGTCAATGCAGTCTTAGCCTCTCTGGTCTCAACACTCTGTCTGATTTTGGATTTTTTTTTTTTTTTTCCAAAATCAGACTTGACACCAGAGAGGCTGAATACCGCCCTGAGTCAATGCGGTCTTAGCCTCTCTCGTGTCAACACTCTGTCTGATTTTGGATTTTTTTTTTTTTTTTCCCAAAATCAGACTTGACACCAGAGAGGCTGAATACCGCACTGAGTCAATGCGGTCTTAGCCTCTCTGGTGTCAACACTCTGTCTGATTTTGGATTTTTTTTTCAAAATCACACTTGACACCAGAGAGGCTGAATACCGCACTGAGTCAATGCGGTCTTAGCCTCTCTGGTGTCAACACTCTGTCTGATTTTGGATTTTTTATTTTTTTTCCAAAATCAGACTTGACACCAGAGAGGCTGAATACCGCACTGAGTCAATGCGGTCTTAGCCTCTCTGGTGTCAACACTCTGTCTGATTTTGGATTTTTTTTTTTTTTTTTTCCAAAATCAGACTTGACACCAGAGAGGCTGAATACCGCACTGAGTCAATGCGGTCTTAGCCTCTCTGGTGTCAACACTCTGTCTGATTTTGGATTTTTTTTTTTTTTTCCAAAATCAGACTTGACACCAGAGAGGCTGAATACCGCACTGAGTCAATGCGGTCTTACCCTCTCTGGTCTCAACACTCTGTCTGATTTGGGATTTTTTTTTTTTTTTCCAAAATCAGACTTGACACCAGAGAGGCTGAATACCGCCCTGAGTCAATGCGGTCTTAGCCTCTCTGGTGTCAACACTCTGTCTGATTTTGGATTTTTTTTTTTTTTTTCCCAAAATCAGACTTGACACCAGAGAGGCTGAATACTGCACTGAGTCAATGCGGTCTTAGCCTCTCTGGTCTCAACACTCTGTCTGATTTTGGATTTTTTTTTTTTTTTTCCCAAAATCAGACGACACCAGAGAGGCTGAATACCGCACTGAGTCAATGCGGTCTTAGCCTCTCTGGTCTCAACACTCTGTCTGATTTTGGATTTTTTTTTTTTTTTTCCAAAATCAGACTTGACACCAGAGAGGCTGAATACCGCACTGAGTCAATGCGGTCTTAGCCTCTCTGGTCTCAACACTCTGTCTGATTTTGGATTTTTTTTTTTTTTTTCCAAAATCAGACTTGACACCAGAGAGGCTGAATACCGCACTGAGTCAATGCGGTCTTAGCCTCTCTGGTGTCAACACTCTGTCTGATTTTGGATTTTTTTTTTTTTTTTCCCAAAATCAGACTTGACACCAGAGAGGCTGAATACCGCACTGAGTCAATGCGGTCTTAGCCTCTCTGGTGTCAACACTCTGTCTGATTTTGGATTTTTTTTTTCAAAATCAGACTTGACACCAGAGAGGCTGAATACCGCACTGAGTCAATGCGGTCTTAGCCTCTCTGGTGTCAACACTCTGTCTGATTTTGGATTTTTTATTTTTTTTCCAAAATCAGACTTGACACCAGAGAGGCTGAATACCGCACTGAGTCAATGCGGTCTTAGCCTCTCTGGTGTCAACACTCTGTCTGATTTTGGATTTTTTTTTTTTTTTTTCCAAAATCAGACTTGACACCAGAGAGGCTGAATACCGCACTGAGTCAATGCGGTCTTAGCCTCTCTGGTGTCAACACTCTGTCTGATTTTGGATTTTTTTTTTTTTTTCAAAAATCAGACTTGACACCAGAGAGGCTGAATACCGCAGTGAGTCAATGCGGTCTTACCCTCTCTGGTCTCAACACTCTGTCTGATTTGGGATTTTTTTTTTTTTTTCCAAAATCAGACTTGACACCAGAGAGGCTGAATACCGCCCTGAGTCAATGCGGTCTTAGCCTCTCTGGTGTCAACACTCTGTCTGATTTTGGATTTTTTTTTTTTTTTTCCCAAAATCAGACTTGACACCAGAGAGGCTGAATACTGCACTGAGTCAATGCGGTCTTAGCCTCTCTGGTCTCAACACTCTGTCTGATTTTGGATTTTTTTTTTTTTTTTCCCAAAATCAGACGACACCAGAGAGGCTGAATACCGCACTGAGTCAATGCGGTCTTAGCCTCTCTGTTGTCAACACTCTGTCTGATTTTGGATTATTTTATTTTTTTTCCAAAATCAGACTTGACACCAGAGAGGCTGAATACTGCACTGAGTCAATGCGGTCTTAGCCTCTCTGGTCTCAACACTCTGTCTGATTTTGGATTTTTTTTTTTTTTTTCCAAAATCAGACTTGACACCAGAGAGGCTGAATACCGCACTGAGTCAATGCGGTCTTAGCCTCTCTGGTGTCAACACTCTGTCTGATTTTGGATTTTTTATTTTTTTTCCAAAATCAGACTTGACACCAGAGAGGCTGAATACCGCACTGAGTCAATGCGGTCTTAGCCTCTCTGGTGTCAACACTCTGTCTGATTTTGGATTTTTTTTTTTTTTTTTTCCAAAATCAGACTTGACACCAGAGAGGCTGAATACCGCACTGAGTCAATGCGGTCTTAGCCTCTCTGGTGTCAACACTCTGTCTGATTTTGGATTTTTTTTTTTTTTTCAAAAATCAGACTTGACACCAGAGAGGCTGAATACCGCAGTGAGTCAATGCGGTCTTACCCTCTCTGGTCTCAACACTCTGTCTGATTTGGGATTTTTTTTTTTTTTTCCAAAATCAGACTTGACACCAGAGAGGCTGAATACCGCCCTGAGTCAATGCGGTCTTAGCCTCTCTGGTGTCAACACTCTGTCTGATTTTGGATTTTTTTTTTTTTTTTCCCAAAATCAGACTTGACACCAGAGAGGCTGAATACTGCACTGAGTCAATGCGGTCTTAGCCTCTCTGGTCTCAACACTCTGTCTGATTTTGGATTTTTTTTTTTTTTTTCCCAAAATCAGACGACACCAGAGAGGCTGAATACCGCACTGAGTCAATGCGGTCTTAGCCTCTCTGTTGTCAACACTCTGTCTGATTTTGGATTATTTTATTTTTTTTCCAAAATCAGACTTGACACCAGAGAGGCTGAATACTGCACTGAGTCAATGCGGTCTTAGCCTCTCTGGTCTCAACACTCTGTCTGATTTTGGATTTTTTTTTTTTTTTTCCAAAATCAGACTTGACACCAGAGAGGCTGAATACCGCACTGAGTCAATGCGGTCTTAGCCTCTCTGGTCTCAACACTCTGTCTGATTTTGGATTTTTTTTTTTTTTTTCCAAAATCAGACTTGACACCAGAGAGGCTGAATACCGCACTGAGTCAATGCGGTCTTAGCCTCTCTGGTCTCAACACTCTGTCTGATTTTGGATTTTTTTTTTTTTTTTCCAAAATCAGACTTGACACCAGAGAGGCTGAATACCGCACTGAGTCAATGCGGTCTTAGCCTCTCTGGTGTCAACACTCTGTCTGATTTTGGATTTTTTTTTTTTTTTTCCCAAAATCAGACTTGACACCAGAGAGGCTGAATACCGCACTGAGTCAATGCGGTCTTAGCCTCTCTGGTGTCAACACTCTGTCTGATTTTGGATTTTTTTTTTCAAAATCAGACTTGACACCAGAGAGGCTGAATACCGCACTGAGTCAATGCGGTCTTAGCCTCTCTGGTGTCAACACTCTGTCTGATTTTGGATTTTTTATTTTTTTTCCAAAATCAGACTTGACACCAGAGAGGCTGAATACCGCACTGAGTCAATGCGGTCTTAGCCTCTCTGGTGTCAACACTCTGTCTGATTTTGGATTTTTTTTTTTTTTTTTTCCAAAATCAGACTTGACACCAGAGAGGCTGAATACCGCACTGAGTCAATGCGGTCTTAGCCTCTCTGGTGTCAACACTCTGTCTGATTTTGGATTTTTTTTTTTTTTTCAAAAATCAGACTTGACACCAGAGAGGCTGAATACCGCAGTGAGTCAATGCGGTCTTACCCTCTCTGGTCTCAACACTCTGTCTGATTTGGGATTTTTTTTTTTTTTTCCAAAATCAGACTTGACACCAGAGAGGCTGAATACCGCCCTGAGTCAATGCGGTCTTAGCCTCTCTGGTGTCAACACTCTGTCTGATTTTGGATTTTTTTTTTTTTTTTCCCAAAATCAGACTTGACACCAGAGAGGCTGAATACTGCACTGAGTCAATGCGGTCTTAGCCTCTCTGGTCTCAACACTCTGTCTGATTTTGGATTTTTTTTTTTTTTTTCCCAAAATCAGACGACACCAGAGAGGCTGAATACCGCACTGAGTCAATGCGGTCTTAGCCTCTCTGTTGTCAACACTCTGTCTGATTTTGGATTATTTTATTTTTTTTCCAAAATCAGACTTGACACCAGAGAGGCTGAATACTGCACTGAGTCAATGCGGTCTTAGCCTCTCTGGTCTCAACACTCTGTCTGATTTTGGATTTTTTTTTTTTTTTTCCAAAATCAGACTTGACACCAGAGAGGCTGAATACCGCACTGAGTCAATGCGGTCTTAGCCTCTCTGGTCTCAACACTCTGTCTGATTTTGGATTTTTTTTTTTTTTTTCCAAAATCAGACTTGACACCAGAGAGGCTGAATACCGCCCTGAGTCAATGCGGTCTTAGCCTCTCTGGTGTCAACACTCTGTCTGATTTTGGATTTTTTATTTTTTTTCCAAAATCAGACTTGACACCAGAGAGGCTGAATACCGCACTGAGTCAATGCGGTCTTAGCCTCTCTGGTGTCAACACTCTGTCTGATTTTGGATTTTTTTTTTTTTTTTCCAAAATCAGACTTGACACCAGAGAGGCTGAATACCGCACTGAGTAAATGCGGTCTTAGCCTCTCTGGTCTCAACACTCTGTCTGATTTGGGATTTTTTTTTTTTTTTTCCAAAATCAGACTTGACACCAGAGAGGCTGAATACCGCACTGAGTCAATGCGGTCTTAGCCTCTCTGGTGTCAACACTCTGTCTGATTTTGGATTTTTTATTTTTTTTCCAAAATCAGACTTGACACCAGAGAGGCTGAATACCGCACTGAGTCAATGCGGTCTTAGCCTCTCTGGTGTCAACACTCTGTCTGATTTTGGATTTTTTTTTTTTTTTCCCAAAATCAGACTTGACACCAGAGAGGCTGAATAACGCACTGAGTCAATGCGGTCTTAGCCTCTCTGGTCTCAACACTCTGAATGATTTTGGATTTTTTTTTTTTTTTTTCCAAAATCAGACTTGACACCAGAGAGGCTGAATACCGGCCTGAGTCAATGCGGTCTTAGCCTCTCTGGTGTCAACACTCTGTCTGATTTTGGATTTTTTTTTTTTTTTTTCCAAAATCAGACTTGACACCAGAGAGGCTGAATACCGCCCTGAGTCAATGCGGTCTTAGCCTCTCTGGTGTCAACACTCTGTCTGATTTTGGATTTTTTTTTTTTTTTTCCCAAAATCAGACTTGACACCAGAGAGGCTGAATACCGCACTGAGTCAATGGGGTCTTAGCCTCTCTGGTGTCAACACTCTGTCTGATTTTGGATTTTTTTTTCAAAATCAGACTTGACACCAGAGAGGCTGAATACCGCACTGAGTCAATGCGGTCTTAGCCTCTCTGGTGTCAACACTCTGTCTGATTTTGGATTTTTTATTTTTTTTCCAAAATCAGACTTGACACCAGAGAGGCTGAATACCGCACTGAGTCAATGCGGTCTTAGCCTCTCTGGTGTCAACACTCTGTCTGATTTTGGATTTTTTATTTTTTTTCCAAAATCAGACTTGACACCAGAGAGGCTGAATACCGCACTGAGTCAATGCGGTCTTAGCCTCTCTGGTCTCAACACTCTGTCTGATTTTGGATTTTTTTTTTTTTTTTCCAAAATCAGACTTGACACCAGAGAGGCTGAATACCGCCCTGACTCAATGCGGTCTTAGCCTCTCTGGTGTCAACACTCTGTCTGATTTTGGATTTTTTATTTTTTTTCCAAAATCAGACTTGACACCAGAGAGGCTGAATACCGCACTGAGTCAATGCGGTCTTAGCCTCTCTGGTGTCAACACTCTGTCTGATTTTGGATTTTTTTTTTTTTTTTCCAAAATCAGACTTGACACCAGAGAGGCTGAATACCGCACTGAGTCAATGCGGTCTTAGCCTCTCTGGTGTCAACACTCTGTCTGATTTTGGATTTTTTTTTTTTTTTCCCAAAATCAGACTTGACACCAGAGAGGCTGAATAACGCACTGAGTCAATGCGGTCTTAGCCTCTCTGGTCTCAACACTCTGAATGATTTTGGATTTTTTTTTTTTTTTTTCCAAAATCAGACTTGACACCAGAGAGGCTGAATACCGGCCTGAGTCAATGCGGTCTTAGCCTCTCTGGTGTCAACACTCTGTCTGATTTTGGATTTTTTTTTTTTTTTTTCCAAAATCAGACTTGACACCAGAGAGGCTGAATACCGCCCTGAGTCAATGCGGTCTTAGCCTCTCTGGTGTCAACACTCTGTCTGATTTTGGATTTTTTTTTTTTTTTTCCCAAAATCAGACTTGACACCAGAGAGGCTGAATACCGCACTGAGTCAATGGGGTCTTAGCCTCTCTGGTGTCAACACTCTGTCTGATTTTGGATTTTTTTTTCAAAATCAGACTTGACACCAGAGAGGCTGAATACCGCACTGAGTCAATGCGGTCTTAGCCTCTCTGGTGTCAACACTCTGTCTGATTTTGGATTTTTTATTTTTTTTCCAAAATCAGACTTGACACCAGAGAGGCTGAATACCGCACTGAGTCAATGCGGTCTTAGCCTCTCTGGTGTCAACACTCTGTCTGATTTTGGATTTTTTATTTTTTTTCCAAAATCAGACTTGACACCAGAGAGGCTGAATACCGCACTGAGTCAATGCGGTCTTAGCCTCTCTGGTCTCAACACTCTGTCTGATTTTGGATTTTTTTTTTTTTTTTCCAAAATCAGACTTGACACCAGAGAGGCTGAATACCGCCCTGACTCAATGCGGTCTTAGCCTCTCTGGTGTCAACACTCTGTCTGATTTTGGATTTTTTATTTTTTTTCCAAAATCAGACTTGACACCAGAGAGGCTGAATACCGCACTGAGTCAATGCGGTCTTAGCCTCTCTGGTGTCAACACTCTGTCTGATTTTGGATTTTTTTTTTTTTTTTCCAAAATCAGACTTGACACCAGAGAGGCTGAATACCGCACTGAGTCAATGCGGTCTTAGCCTCTCTGGTGTCAACACTCTGTCTGATTTTGGATTTTTTTTTTTTTTTTCCTAAATCAGACTTGACACCAGAGAGGCTGAATACCGCAGTGAGTCAATGCGGTCTTAGCCTCTCTGGTCTCAACACTCTGTCTGATTTTGGATTTTTTTTTTTTTTTTTTCCAAAATCAGACTTGACACCAGAGAGGCTGAATACCGCACTGAGTCAATGCGGTCTTAGCCTCTCTGGTGTCAACACTCTGTCTGATTTTGGATTTTTTTTTTTTTTTCCCAAAATCAGACTTGACACCAGAGAGGCTGAATAACGCACTGAGTCAATGCGGTCTTAGCCTCTCTGGTCTCAACACTCTGTCTGATTTGGGATTTTTTTTTTTTTTTTTCCAAAATCAGACTTGACACCAGAGAGGCTGAATACCGCACTGAGTCAATGCGGTCTTAGCCTCTCTGGTCTCAACACTCTGTCTGATTTTGGATTTTTTTTTTTTTTTCCAAAATCAGACTTGACACCAGAGAGGCTGAATACCGCACTGAGTCAATGCAGTCTTAGCCTCTCTGGTCTCAACACTCTGTCTGATTTTGGATTTTTTTTTTTTTTTTCCAAAATCAGACTTGACACCAGAGAGGCTGAATACCGCCCTGAGTCAATGCGGTCTTAGCCTCTCTGGTGTCAACACTCTGTCTGATTTTGGATTTTTTTTTTTTTTTTCCCAAAATCAGACTTGACACCAGAGAGGCTGAATACCGCACTGAGTCAATGCGGTCTTAGCCTCTCTGGTGTCAACACTCTGTCTGATGTTGGATTTTTTTTTCAAAATCAGACTTGACACCAGAGAGGCTGAATACCGCACTGAGTCAATGCGGTCTTAGCCTCTCTGGTGTCAACACTCTGTCTGATTTTGGATTTTTTTTTTTTTTTCCAAAATCAGACTTGACACCAGAGAGGCTGAATACCGCACTGAGTCAATGCGGTCTTAGCCTCTCTGGTGTCAACACTCTGTCTGATTTTGGATTTTTTTTTTTTTTTTTCCAAAATCAGACTTGACACCAGAGAGGCTGAATACCGCACTGAGTCAATGCGGTCTTAGCCTCTCTGGTGTCAACACTCTGTCTGATTTTGGATTTTTTTTTTTTTTTCCAAAATCAGACTTGACACCAGAGAGGCTGAATACCGCACTGAGTCAATGCGGTCTTACCCTCTCTGGTCTCAACACTCTGTCTGATTTGGGATTTTTTTTTTTTTTTCCAAAATCAGACTTGACACCAGAGAGGCTGAATACCGCCCTGAGTCAATGCGGTCTTAGCCTCTCTGGTGTCAACACTCTGTCTGATTTTGGATGTTTTTTTTTTTTTTCCCAAAATCAGACTTGACACCAGAGAGGCTGTATACCGCCCTGAGTCAATGCGGTCTTAGCCTCTCTGGTCTCAACACTCTGTCTGATTTTGGATTTTTTTTTTTTTTTTCCAAAATCAGACTTGACACCAGAGAGGCTGAATACCGCCCTGAGTCAATGCGGTCTTAGCCTCTCTGGTGTCAACACTCTGTCTGATTTTGGATTTTTTTTTTTTTTTCCCCAAAATCAGACTTGACACCAGAGAGGCTGAATACCGCACTGAGTCAATGCGGTCTTAGCCTCTCTGGTGTCAACACTCTGTCTGATTTTGGATTTTTTTTTCAAAATCAGACTTGACACCAGAGAGGCTGAATACCGCACTGAGTCAATGCGGTCTTAGCCTCTCTGGTGTCAACACTCTGTCTGATTTTGGATTTTTTTTTTTTTTTTTTCCAAAATCAGACTTGACACCAGAGAGGCTGAATACCGCACAGAGTCAATGCAGTCTTAGCCTCTCTGGTGTCAACACTCTGTCTGATTTTGGATTTTTTTTTCAAAATCAGACTTGACACCAGAGAGGCTGAATACCGCACTGAGTCAATGCGGTCTTAGCCTCTCTGGTGTCAACACTCTGTCTGATTTTGGATTTTTTTTTCAAAATCAGACTTGACACCAGAGAGGCTGAATACCGCACTGAGTCAATGCGGTCTTAGCCTCTCTGGTGTCAACACTCTGTCTGATTTTGGATTTTTTATTTTTTTTCCAAAATCAGACTTGACACCAGAGAGGCTGAATACCGCACTGAGTCAATGCGGTCTTAGCCTCTCTGGTGTCAACACTCTGTCTGATTTTGGATTTTTTTTTTTTTTTTTTCCAAAATCAGACTTGACACCAGAGAGGCTGAATACCGCACTGAGTCAATGCGGTCTTAGCCTCTCTGGTGTCAACACTCTGTCTGATTTTGGATTTTTTTTTTTTTTTCCAAAATCAGACTTGACACCAGAGAGGCTGAATACCGCACTGAGTCAATGCGGTCTTACCCTCTCTGGTCTCAACACTCTGTCTGATTTGGGATTTTTTTTTTTTTTTCCAAAATCAGACTTGACACCAGAGAGGCTGAATACCGCCCTGAGTCAATGCGGTCTTAGCCTCTCTGGTGTCAACACTCTGTCTGATTTTGGATGTTTTTTTTTTTTTTCCCAAAATCAGACTTGACACCAGAGAGGCTGTATACCGCCCTGAGTCAATGCGGTCTTAGCCTCTCTGGTCTCAACACTCTGTCTGATTTTGGATTTTTTTTTTTTTTTTCCAAAATCAGACTTGACACCAGAGAGGCTGAATACCGCCCTGAGTCAATGCGGTCTTAGCCTCTCTGGTGTCAACACTCTGTCTGATTTTGGATTTTTTTTTTTTTTTTCCCAAAATCAGACTTGACACCAGAGAGGCTGAATACCGCACTGAGTCAATGCGGTCTTAGCCTCTCTGGTGTCAACACTCTGTCTGATTTTGGATTTTTTTTTTCAAAATCAGACTTGACACCAGAGAGGCTGAATACCGCACTGAGTCAATGCGGTCTTAGCCTCTCTGGTGTCAACACTCTGTCTGATTTTGGATTTTTTTTTTTTTTTTTTCCAAAATCAGACTTGACACCAGAGAGGCTGAATACCGCACAGAGTCAATGCGGTCTTAGCCTCTCTGGTGTCAACACTCTGTCTGATTTTGGATTTTTTTTTTTTTTTTCCAAAATCAGACTTGACACCAGAGAGGCTGAATACCGCACTGAGTCAATGCGGTCTTAGCCTCTCTGGTGTCAACACTCTGTCTGATTTTGGATTTTTTTTTTTTTTTTTCCAAAATCAGACTTGACACCAGAGAGGCTGAATACCGCACTGAGTCAATGCGGTCTTAGCCTCTCTGGTGTCAACACTCTGTCTGATTTTGGATTTTTTTTTTTTTTTTTTCCAAAATCAGACTTGACACCAGAGAGGCTGAATACCGCACTGAGTCAATGCGGTCTTAGCCTCTCTGGTGTCAACACTCTGTCTGATTTTGGATTTTTTTTTTTTTTTTTCCAAAATCAGACTTGACACCAGAGAGGCTGAATACCGCACTGAGTCAATGCGGTCTTAGCCTCTCTGGTGTCAACACTCTGTCTGATTTTGGATTTTTTTTTTCAAAATCAGACTTGACACCAGAGAGGCTGAATACCGCACTGAGTCAATGCGGTCTTAGCCTCTCTGGTGTCAACACTCTGTCTGATTTTGGATTTTTTATTTTTTTTCCAAAATCAGACTTGACACCAGAGAGGCTGAATACCGCACTGAGTCAATGCGGTCTTAGCCTCTCTGGTGTCAACACTCTGTCTGATTTTGGATTTTTTTTTTTTTTTTTTCCAAAATCAGACTTGACACCAGAGAGGCTGAATACCGCACTGAGTCAATGCGGTCTTAGCCTCTCTGGTGTCAACACTCTGTCTGATTTTGGATTTTTTTTTTTTTTTCCAAAATCAGACTTGACACCAGAGAGGCTGAATACCGCACTGAGTCAATGCGGTCTTACCCTCTCTGGTCTCAACACTCTGTCTGATTTGGGATTTTTTTTTTTTTTTCCAAAATCAGACTTGACACCAGAGAGGCTGAATACCGCCCTGAGTCAATGCGGTCTTAGCCTCTCTGGTGTCAACACTCTGTCTGATTTTGGATTTTTTTTTTTTTTTTCCCAAAATCAGACTTGACACCAGAGAGGCTGAATACTGCACTGAGTCAATGCGGTCTTAGCCTCTCTGGTCTCAACACTCTGTCTGATTTTGGATTTTTTTTTTTTTTTTCCCAAAATCAGACGACACCAGAGAGGCTGAATACCGCACTGAGTCAATGCGGTCTTAGCCTCTCTGGTGTCAACACTCTGTCTGATTTTGGATTATTTTATTTTTTTTCCAAAATCAGACTTGACACCAGAGAGGCTGAATACTGCACTGAGTCAATGCGGTCTTAGCCTCTCTGGTCTCAACACTCTGTCTGATTTTGGATTTTTTTTTTTTTTTTTTCCAAAATCAGACTTGACACCAGAGAGGCTGAATACCGCACTGAGTCAATGCGGTCTTAGCCTCTCTGGTGTCAACACTCTGTCTGATTTTGGATTTTTTTTTTTTTTTCCAAAATCAGACTTGACACCAGAGAGGCTGAATACCGCACTGAGTCAATGCGGTCTTAGCCTCTCTGGTGTCAACACTCTGTCTGATTTTGGATTTTTTTTTTTTTTTTTTCCAAAATCAGACTTGACACCAGAGAGGCTGAATACCGCACTGAGTCAATGCGGTCTTAGCCTCTCTGGTGTCAACACTCTGTCTGATTTTGGATTTTTTTTTTTTTTTTTCCAAAATCAGACTTGACACCAGAGAGGCTGAATACCGCACTGAGTCAATGCGGTCTTAGCCTCTCTGGTGTCAACACTCTGTCTGATTTTGGATTTTTTATTTTTTTTCCAAAATCAGACTTGACACCAGAGAGGCTGAATACCGCACTGAGTCAATGCGGTCTTACCCTCTCTGGTCTCAACACTCTGTCTGATTTGGGATTTTTTTTTTTTTTTCCAAAATCAGACTTGACACCAGAGAGGCTGAATACCGCCCTGAGTCAATGCGGTCTTAGCCTCTCTGGTGTCAACACTCTGTCTGATTTTGGATGTTTTTTTTTTTTTTCCCAAAATCAGACTTGACACCAGAGAGGCTGTATACCGCCCTGAGTCAATGCGGTCTTAGCCTCTCTGGTCTCAACACTCTGTCTGATTTTGGATTTTTTTTTTTTTTTTCCAAAATCAGACTTGACACCAGAGAGGCTGAATACCGCCCTGAGTCATTGCGGTCTTAGCCTCTCTGGTGTCAACACTCTGTCTGATTTTGGATTTTTTTTTTTTTTTCCCCAAAATCAGACTTGACACCAGAGAGGCTGAATACCGCACTGAGTCAATGCGGTCTTAGCCTCTCTGGTGTCAACACTCTGTCTGATTTTGGATTTTTTTTTCAAAATCAGACTTGACACCAGAGAGGCTGAATACCGCACTGAGTCAATGCGGTCTTAGCCTCTCTGGTGTCAACACTCTGTCTGATTTTGGATTTTTTTTTTTTTTTTTTCCAAAATCAGACTTGACACCAGAGAGGCTGAATACCGCACAGAGTCAATGCAGTCTTAGCCTCTCTGGTGTCAACACTCTGTCTGATTTTGGATTTTTTTTTCAAAATCAGACTTGACACCAGAGAGGCTGAATACCGCACTGAGTCAATGCGGTCTTAGCCTCTCTGGTGTCAACACTCTGTCTGATTTTGGATTTTTTTTTCAAAATCAGACTTGACACCAGAGAGGCTGAATACCGCACTGAGTCAATGCGGTCTTAGCCTCTCTGGTGTCAACACTCTGTCTGATTTTGGATTTTTTTTTTTTTTTCCAAAATCAGACTTGACACCAGAGAGGCTGAATACCGCACTGAGTCAATGCGGTCTTAGCCTCTCTGGTGTCAACACTCTGTCTGATTTTGGATTTTTTTTTTTTTTTTTTCCAAAATCAGACTTGACACCAGAGAGGCTGAATACCGCACTGAGTCAATGCGGTCTTAGCCTCTCTGGTGTCAACACTCTGTCTGATTTTGGATTTTTTTTTTTTTTTCCAAAATCAGACTTGACACCAGAGAGGCTGAATACCGCACTGAGTCAATGCGGTCTTACCCTCTCTGGTCTCAACACTCTGTCTGATTTGGGATTTTTTTTTTTTTTTCCAAAATCAGACTTGACACCAGAGAGGCTGAATACCGCCCTGAGTCAATGCGGTCTTAGCCTCTCTGGTGTCAACACACTGTCTGATTTTGGATGTTTTTTTTTTTTTTCCCAAAATCAGACTTGACACCAGAGAGGCTGTATACCGCCCTGAGTCAATGCGGTCTTAGCCTCTCTGGTCTCAACACTCTGTCTGATTTTGGATTTTTTTTTTTTTTTTCCAAAATCAGACTTGACACCAGAGAGGCTGAATACCGCCCTGAGTCAATGCGGTCTTAGCCTCTCTGGTGTCAACACTCTGTCTGATTTTGGATTTTTTTTTTTTTTTTCCCAAAATCAGACTTGACACCAGAGAGGCTGAATACCGCACTGAGTCAATGCGGTCTTAGCCTCTCTGGTGTCAACACTCTGTCTGATTTTGGATTTTTTTTTTCAAAATCAGACTTGACACCAGAGAGGCTGAATACCGCACTGAGTCAATGCGGTCTTAGCCTCTCTGGTGTCAACACTCTGTCTGATTTTGGATTTTTTTTTTTTTTTTTTCCAAAATCAGACTTGACACCAGAGAGGCTGAATACCGCACAGAGTCAATGCGGTCTTAGCCTCTCTGGTGTCAACACTCTGTCTGATTTTGGATTTTTTTTTTTTTTTTCCAAAATCAGACTTGACACCAGAGAGGCTGAATACCGCACTGAGTCAATGCGGTCTTAGCCTCTCTGGTGTCAACACTCTGTCTGATTTTGGATTTTTTTTTTTTTTTTTTCCAAAATCAGACTTGACACCAGAGAGGCTGAATACCGCACTGAGTCAATGCGGTCTTAGCCTCTCTGGTGTCAACACTCTGTCTGATTTTGGATTTTTTTTTTTTTTTTTTCCAAAATCAGACTTGACACCAGAGAGGCTGAATACCGCACTGAGTCAATGCGGTCTTAGCCTCTCTGGTGTCAACACTCTGTCTGATTTTGGATTTTTTTTTTTTTTTTTTCCAAAATCAGACTTGACACCAGAGAGGCTGAATACCGCACTGAGTCAATGCGGTCTTAGCCTCTCTGGTGTCAACACTCTGTCTGATTTTGGATTTTTTTTTCAAAATCAGACTTGACACCAGAGAGGCTGAATACCGCACTGAGTCAATGCGGTCTTAGCCTCTCTGGTGTCAACACTCTGTCTGATTTTGGATTTTTTATTTTTTTTCCAAAATCAGACTTGACACCAGAGAGGCTGAATACCGCACTGAGTCAATGCGGTCTTAGCCTCTCTGGTGTCAACACTCTGTCTGATTTTGGATTTTTTTTTTTTTTTTTTCCAAAATCAGACTTGACACCAGAGAGGCTGAATACCGCACTGAGTCAATGCGGTCTTAGCCTCTCTGGTGTCAACACTCTGTCTGATTTTGGATTTTTTTTTTTTTTTCCAAAATCAGACTTGACACCAGAGAGGCTGAATACCGCACTGAGTCAATGCGGTCTTACCCTCTCTGGTCTCAACACTCTGTCTGATTTGGGATTTTTTTTTTTTTTTCCAAAATCAGACTTGACACCAGAGAGGCTGAATACCGCCCTGAGTCAATGCGGTCTTAGCCTCTCTGGTGTCAACACTCTGTCTGATTTTGGATTTTTTTTTTTTTTTTCCCAAAATCAGACTTGACACCAGAGAGGCTGAATACTGCACTGAGTCAATGCGGTCTTAGCCTCTCTGGTCTCAACACTCTGTCTGATTTTGGATTTTTTTTTTTTTTTTCCCAAAATCAGACGACACCAGAGAGGCTGAATACCGCACTGAGTCAATGCGGTCTTAGCCTCTCTGGTGTCAACACTCTGTCTGATTTTGGATTATTTTATTTTTTTTCCAAAATCAGACTTGACACCAGAGAGGCTGAATACTGCACTGAGTCAATGCGGTCTTAGCCTCTCTGGTCTCAACACTCTGTCTGATTTTGGATTTTTTTTTTTTTTTTTTTCCAAAATCAGACTTGACACCAGAGAGGCTGAATACCGCACTGAGTCAATGCGGTCTTAGCCTCTCTGGTGTCAACACTCTGTCTGATTTTGGATTTTTTTTTTTTTTTCCAAAATCAGACTTGACACCAGAGAGGCTGAATACCGCACTGAGTCAATGCGGTCTTAGCCTCTCTGGTGTCAACACTCTGTCTGATTTTGGATTTTTTTTTTTTTTTTTTCCAAAATCAGACTTGACACCAGAGAGGCTGAATACCGCACTGAGTCAATGCGGTCTTAGCCTCTCTGGTGTCAACACTCTGTCTGATTTTGGATTTTTTTTTTTTTTTTTTCCAAAATCAGACTTGACACCAGAGAGGCTGAATACCGCACTGAGTCAATGCGGTCTTAGCCTCTCTGGTGTCAACACTCTGTCTGATTTTGGATTTTTTATTTTTTTTCCAAAATCAGACTTGACACCAGAGAGGCTGAATACCGCACTGAGTCAATGCGGTCTTAGCCTCTCTGGTGTCAACACTCTGTCTGATTTTGGATTTTTTTTTTTTTTTTTTTCCAAAATCAGACTTGACACCAGAGAGGCTGAATACCGCACTGAGTCAATGCGGTCTTAGCCTCTCTGGTGTCAACACTCTGTCTGATTTTGGATTTTTTTTTTTTTTTTTTCCAAAATCAGACTTGACACCAGAGAGGCTGAATACCGCACTGAGTCAATGCGGTCTTAGCCTCTCTGGTGTCAACACTCTGTCTGATTTTGGATTTTTTTTTTTTTTTCCAAAATCAGACTTGACACCAGAGAGGCTGAATACCGCACTGAGTCAATGCGGTCTTACCCTCTCTGGTCTCAACACTCTGTCTGATTTGGGATTTTTTTTTTTTTTTCCAAAATCAGACTTGACACCAGAGAGGCTGAATACCGCCCTGAGTCAATGCGGTCTTAGCCTCTCTGGTGTCAACACTCTGTCTGATTTTGGATTTTTTTTTTTTTTTTCCCAAAATCAGACTTGACACCAGAGAGGCTGAATACTGCACTGAGTCAATGCGGTCTTAGCCTCTCTGGTCTCAACACTCTGTCTGATTTTGGATTTTTTTTTTTTTTTCCCCAAAATCAGACGACACCAGAGAGGCTGAATACCGCACTGAGTCAATGCGGTCTTAGCCTCTCTGGTCTCAACACTCTGTCTGATTTTGGATTTTTTTTTTTTTTTTCCAAAATCAGACTTGACACCAGAGAGGCTGAATACCGCACTGAGTCAATGCGGTCTTACCCTCTCTGGTCTCAACACTCTGTCTGATTTGGGATTTTTTTTTTTTTTTCCAAAATCAGACTTGACACCAGAGAGGCTGAATACCGCCCTGAGTCAATGCGGTCTTAGCCTCTCTGGTGTCAACACTCTGTCTGATTTTGGATTTTTTTTTTTTTTTTCCCAAAATCAGACTTGACACCAGAGAGGCTGAATACTGCACTGAGTCAATGCGGTCTTAGCCTCTCTGGTCTCAACACTCTGTCTGATTTTGGATTTTTTTTTTTTTTTTCCAAAATCAGACTTGACACCAGAGAGGCTGAATACTGCACTGAGTCAATGCGGTCTTACCCTCTCTGGTCTCAACACTCTGTCTGATTTGGGATTTTTTTTTTTTTTTCCAAAATCAGACTTGACACCAGAGAGGCTGAATACTGCACTGAGTCAATGCGGTCTTAGCCTCTCTGGTCTCAACACTCTGTCTGATTTTGGATTTTTTTTTTTTTTTCCAAAATCAGACTTGACACCAGAGAGGCTGAATACCGCACTGAGTCAATGCGGTCTTAGCCTCTCTGGTCTCAACACTCTGTCTGATTTTGGATTTTTTTTTTTTTTTTCCAAAATCAGACTTGACACCAGAGAGGCTGAATACCGCCCTGAGTCAATGCGGTCTTAGCCTCTCTGGTGTCAACACTCTGTCTGATTTTGGATTTTTAATTTTTTTTCCAAAATCAGACTTGACACCAGAGAGGCTGAATACCGCACTGAGTCAATGCGGTCTTAGCCTCTCTGGTGTCAACACTCTGTCTGATTTTGGATTTTTTTTTTTTTTTTCCAAAATCAGACTTGACACCAGAGAGGCTGAATACCGCACTGAGTAAATGCGGTCTTAGCCTCTCTGGTCTCAACACTCTGTCTGATTTGGGATTTTTTTTTTTTTTTTCCAAAATCAGACTTGACACCAGAGAGGCTGAATACCGCACTGAGTCAATGCGGTCTTAGCCTCTCTGGTGTCAACACTCTGTCTGATATTGGATTTTTTTTTTTTGTTTCCTAAATCAGACTTGACACCAGAGAGGCTGAATACCGCAGTGAGTCAATGCGGTCTTAGCCTCTCTGGTCTCAACACTCTGTCTGATTTTGGATTTTTTTTTTTTTTTTTTCCAAAATCAGACTTGACACCAGAGAGGCTGAATACCGCACTGAGTCAATGCGGTCTTAGCCTCTCTGGTGTCAACACTCTGTCTGATTTTGGATTTTTTTTTTTTTTTCCCAAAATCAGACTTGACACCAGAGAGGCTGAATAACGCACTGAGTCAATGCGGTCTTAGCCTCTCTGGTCTCAACACTCTGTCTGATTTTGGATTTTTTTTTTTTTTTTTCCAAAATCAGACTTGACACCAGAGAGGCTGAATACCGCACTGAGTCAATGCGGTCTTAGCCTCTCTGGTCTCAACACTCTGTCTGATTTTGGATTTTTTTTTTTTTTTCCAAAATCAGACTTGACACCAGAGAGGCTGAATACCGCACTGAGTCAATGCGGTCTTAGCCTCTCTGGTCTCAACACTCTGTCTGATTTTGGATTTTTAATTTTTTTTCCAAAATCAGACTTGACACCAGAGAGGCTGAATACCGCACTGAGTCAATGCGGTCTTAGCCTCTCTGGTGTCAACACTCTGTCTGATTTTGGATTTTTTTTTTTTTTTTCCAAAATCAGACTTGACACCAGAGAGGCTGAATACCGCACTGAGTAAATGCGGTCTTAGCCTCTCTGGTCTCAACACTCTGTCTGATTTGGGATTTTTTTTTTTTTTTCCAAAATCAGACTTGACACCAGAGAGGCTGAATACCGCCCTGAGTCAATGCGGTCTTAGCCTCTCTGGTGTCAACACTCTGTCTGATTTTGGATTTTTTTTTTTTTTTTTTCCCAAAATCAGACTTGACACCAGAGAGGCTGAATACTGCACTGAGTCAATGCGGTCTTAGCCTCTCTGGTCTCAACACTCTGTCTGATTTTGGATTTTTTTTTTTTTTTTCCCAAAATCAGACGACACCAGAGAGGCTGAATACCGCACTGAGTCAATGCGGTCTTAGCCTCTCTGGTCTCAACACTCTGTCTGATTTTGGATTTTTTTTTTTTTTTTCCAAAATCAGACTTGACACCAGAGAGGCTGAATACCGCACTGAGTCAATGCGGTCTTACCCTCTCTGGTCTCAACACTCTGTCTGATTTGGGATTTTTTTTTTTTTTTCCAAAATCAGACTTGACACCAGAGAGGCTGAATACCGCCCTGAGTCAATGCGGTCTTAGCCTCTCTGGTGTCAACACTCTGTCTGATTTTGGATTTTTTTTTTTTTTTTCCCAAAATCAGACTTGACACCAGAGAGGCTGAATACTGCACTGAGTCAATGCGGTCTTAGCCTCTCTGGTCTCAACACTCTGTCTGATTTTGGATTTTTTTTTTTTTTTTCCAAAATCAGACTTGACACCAGAGAGGCTGAATACCGCACTGAGTCAATGCGGTCTTACCCTCTCTGGTCTCAACACTCTGTCTGATTTGGGATTTTTTTTTTTTTTTTCCAAAATCAGACTTGACACCAGAGAGGCTGAATACTGCACTGAGTCAATGCGGTCTTAGCCTCTCTGGTCTCAACACTCTGTCTGATTTTGGATTTTTTTTTTTTTTTCCAAAATCAGACTTGACACCAGAGAGGCTGAATACCGCACTGAGTCAATGCGGTCTTAGCCTCTCTGGTCTCAACACTCTGTCTGATTTTGGATTTTTTTTTTTTTTTTCCAAAATCAGACTTGACACCAGAGAGGCTGAATACCGCCCTGAGTCAATGCGGTCTTAGCCTCTCTGGTGTCAACACTCTGTCTGATTTTGGATTTTTAATTTTTTTTCCAAAATCAGACTTGACACCAGAGAGGCTGAATACCGCACTGAGTCAATGCGGTCTTAGCCTCTCTGGTGTCAACACTCTGTCTGATTTTGGATTTTTTTTTTTTTTTTCCAAAATCAGACTTGACACCAGAGAGGCTGAATACCGCACTGAGTAAATGCGGTCTTAGCCTCTCTGGTCTCAACACTCTGTCTGATTTGGGATTTTTTTTTTTTTTTTCCAAAATCAGACTTGACACCAGAGAGGCTGAATACCGCACTGAGTCAATGCGGTCTTAGCCTCTCTGGTGTCAACACTCTGTCTGATTTTGGATTTTTTTTTTTTTTTTTCCTAAATCAGACTTGACACCAGAGAGGCTGAATACCGCAGTGAGTCAATGCGGTCTTAGCCTCTCTGGTCTCAACACTCTGTCTGATTTTGGATTTTTTTTTTTTTTTTTCCAAAATCAGACTTGACACCAGAGAGGCTGAATACCGCACTGAGTCAATGCGGTCTTAGCCTCTCTGGTGTCAACACTCTGTCTGATTTTGGATTTTTTTTTTTTTTTCCCAAAATCAGACTTGACACCAGAGAGGCTGAATAACGCACTGAGTCAATGCAGTCTTAGCCTCTCTGGTCTCAACACTCTGTCTGATTTTGGATTTTTTTTTTTTTTTTCCAAAATCAGACTTGACACCAGAGAGGCTGAATACCGCACTGAGTCAATGCGGTCTTAGCCTCTCTGGTGTCAACACTCTGTCTGATTTTGGATTTTTTTTTTTTTTTCCAAAATCAGACTTGACACCAGAGAGGCTGAATACCGCACTGAGTCAATGCGGTCTTAGCCTCTCTGGTCTCAACACTCTGTCTGATTTTGGATTTTTAATTTTTTTTCCAAAATCAGACTTGACACCAGAGAGGCTGAATACCGCACTGAGTCAATGCGGTCTTAGCCTCTCTGGTGTCAACACTCTGTCTGATTTTGGATTTTTTTTTTTTTTCCAAAATCAGACTTGACACCAGAGAGGCTGAATACCGCACTGAGTAAATGCGGTCTTAGCCTCTCTGGTCTCAACACTCTGTCTGATTTGGGATTTTTTTTTTTTTTCCAAAATCAGACTTGACACCAGAGAGGCTGAATACCGCCCTGAGTCAATGCGGTCTTAGCCTCTCTGGTGTCAACACTCTGTCTGATTTTGGATTTTTTTTTTTTTTTTCCCAAAATCAGACTTGACACCAGAGAGGCTGAATACTGCACTGAGTCAATGCGGTCTTAGCCTCTCTGGTCTCAACACTCTGTCTGATTTTGGATTTTTTTTTTTTTTTCCAAAATCAGACTTGACACCAGAGAGGCTGAATACCGCACTGAGTCAATGCGGTCTTACCCTCTCTGGTCTCAACACTCTGTCTGATTTGGGATTTTTTTTTTTTTTCCAAAATCAGACTTGACACCAGAGAGGCTGAATACTGCACTGAGTCAATGCGGTCTTAGCCTCTCTGGTCTCAACACTCTGTCTGATTTTGGATTTTTTTTTTTTTTTCCAAAATCAGACTTGACACCAGAGAGGCTGAATACCGCACTGAGTCAATGCGGTCTTAGCCTCTCTGGTCTCAACACTCTGTCTGATTTTGGATTTTTTTTTTTTTTTTCCAAAATCAGACTTGACACCAGAGAGGCTGAATACCGCCCTGAGTCAATGCGGTCTTAGCCTCTCTGGTGTCAACACTCTGTCTGATTTTGGATTTTTAATTTTTTTTCCAAAATCAGACTTGACACCAGAGAGGCTGAATACCGCACTGAGTCAATGCGGTCTTAGCCTCTCTGGTGTCAACACTCTGTCTGATTTTGGATTTTTTTTTTTTTTTTCCAAAATCAGACTTGACACCAGAGAGGCTGAATACCGCACTGAGTAAATGCGGTCTTAGCCTCTCTGGTCTCAACACTCTGTCTGATTTGGGATTTTTTTTTTTTTTTTCCAAAATCAGACTTGACACCAGAGAGGCTGAATACCGCACTGAGTCAATGCGGTCTTAGCCTCTCTGGTGTCAACACTCTGTCTGATTTTGGATTTTTTTTTTTTTTTTCCTAAATCAGACTTGACACCAGAGAGGCTGAATACCGCAGTGAGTCAATGCGGTCTTAGCCTCTCTGGTCTCAACACTCTGTCTGATTTTGGATTTTTTTTTTTTTTTTTTCCAAAATCAGACTTGACACCAGAGAGGCTGAATACCGCACTGAGTCAATGCGGTCTTAGCCTCTCTGGTGTCAACACTCTGTCTGATTTTGGATTTTTTTTTTTTTTTCCCAAAATCAGACTTGACACCAGAGAGGCTGAATAACGCACTGAGTCAATGCGGTCTTAGCCTCTCTGGTCTCAACACTCTGTCTGATTTTGGATTTTTTTTTTTTTTTCCAAAATCAGACTTGACACCAGAGAGGCTGAATACCGCACTGAGTCAATGCGGTCTTACCCTCTCTGGTCTCAACACTCTGTCTGATTTGGGATTTTTTTTTTTTTTTCCAAAATCAGACTTGACACCAGAGAGGCTGAATACCGCCCTGAGTCAATGCGGTCTTAGCCTCTCTGGTGTCAACACTCTGTCTGATTTTGGATGTTTTTTTTTTTTTCCCCAAAATCAGACTTGACACCAGAGAGGCTGAATACCGCCCTGAGTCAATGCGGTCTTAGCCTCTCTGGTCTCAACACTCTGTCTGATTTTGGATTTTTTTTTTTTTTTTCCAAAATCAGACTTGACACCAGAGAGGCTGAATACCGCCCTGAGTCAATGCGGTCTTAGCCTCTCTGGTGTCAACACTCTGTCTGATTTTGGATTTTTTTTTTTTTTTTCCCAAAATCAGACTTGACACCAGAGAGGCTGAATACCGCACTGAGTCAATGCGGTCTTAGCCTCTCTGGTGTCAACACTCTGTCTGATTTTGGATTTTTTTTTTCAAAATCAGACTTGACACCAGAGAGGCTGAATACCGCACTGAGTCAATGCGGTCTTAGCCTCTCTGGTGTCAACACTCTGTCTGATTTTGGATTTTTTATTTTTTTTCCAAAATCAGACTTGACACCAGAGAGGCTGAATACCGCACTGAGTCAATGCGGTCTTAGCCTCTCTGGTGTCAACACTCTGTCTGATTTTGGATTTTTTTTTTTTTTTTTTCCAAAATCAGACTTGACACCAGAGAGGCTGAATACCGCACTGAGTCAATGCGGTCTTAGCCTCTCTGGTCTCAACACTCTGTCTGATTTTGGATTTTTTTTTTTTTTTTCCAAAATCAGACTTGACACCAGAGAGGCTGAATACCGCCCTGAGTCAATGCGGTCTTAGCCTCTCTGGTGTCAACACTCTGTCTGATTTTGGATTTTTTTTTTTTTTTTCCCAAAATCAGACTTGACACCAGAGAGGCTGAATACCGCACTGAGTCAATGCGGTCTTAGCCTCTCTGGTGTCAACACTCTGTCTGATTTTGGATTTTTTTTTTCAAAATCAGACTTGACACCAGAGAGGCTGAATACCGCACTGAGTCAATGCGGTCTTAGCCTCTCTGGTGTCAACACTCTGTCTGATTTTGGATTTTTTTTTTTTTTTCCAAAATCAGACTTGACACCAGAGAGGCTGAATACCGCACTGAGTCAATGCGGTCTTAGCCTCTCTGGTGTCAACACTCTGTCTGATTTTGGATTTTTTTTTTTTTTTTTTCCAAAATCAGACTTGACACCAGAGAGGCTGAATACCGCCCTGAGTCAATGCGGTCTTAGCCTCTCTGGTGTCAACACTCTGTCTGATTTTGGATTTTTTATTTTTTTTCCAAAATCAGACTTGACACCAGAGAGGCTGAATACCGCACTGAGTCAATGCGGTCTTAGCCTCTCTGGTGTCAACACTCTGTCTGATTTTGGATTTTTTTTTTTTTTTTTTCCAAAATCAGACTTGACACCAGAGAGGCTGAATACCGCACTGAGTCAATGCGGTCTTAGCCTCTCTGGTGTCAACACTCTGTCTGATTTTGGATTTTTTTTTTTTTTTCCAAAATCAGACTTGACACCAGAGAGGCTGAATACCGCACTGAGTCAATGCGGTCTTAGCCTCTCTGGTGTCAACACTCTGTCTGATTTTGGATTTTTTTTTTTTTTTTTTCCAAAATCAGACTTGACACCAGAGAGGCTGAATACCGCACTGAGTCAATGCGGTCTTAGCCTCTCTGGTCTCAACACTCTGTCTGATTTTGGATTTTTTTTTTTTTTTTCCAAAATCAGACTTGACACCAGAGAGGCTGAATACCGCACTGAGTAAATGCGGTCTTAGCCTCTCTGGTCTCAACACTCTGTCTGATTTGGGATTTTTTTTTTTTTTTCCAAAATCAGACTTGACACCAGAGAGGCTGAATACCGCCCTGAGTCAATGCGGTCTTAGCCTCTCTGGTGTCAACACTCTGTCTGATTTTGGATTTTTTTTTTTTTTTTCCCAAAATCAGACTTGACACCAGAGAGGCTGAATACTGCACTGAGTCAATGCGGTCTTAGCCTCTCTGGTCTCAACACTCTGTCTGATTTTGGATTTTTTATTTTTTTTTCCAAAATCAGACTTGACACCAGAGAGGCTGAATACCGCACTGAGTCAATGCGGTCTTACCCTCTCTGGTCTCAACACTCTGTCTGATTTGGGATTTTTTTTTTTTTTTCCAAAATCAGACTTGACACCAGAGAGGCTGAATACTGCACTGAGTCAATGCGGTCTTAGCCTCTCTGGTCTCAACACTCTGTCTGATTTTGGATTTTTTTTTTTTTTTCCAAAATCAGACTTGACACCAGAGAGGCTGAATACCGCACTGAGTCAATGCGGTCTTAGCCTCTCTGGTGTCAACACTCTGTCTGATTTTGGATTTTTTTTTTTTTTTTCCAAAATCAGACTTGACACCAGAGAGGCTGAATACCGCACTGAGTAAATGCGGTCTTAGCCTCTCTGGTCTCAACACTCTGTCTGATTTGGGATTTTTTTTTTTTTTTTCCAAAATCAGACTTGACACCAGAGAGGCTGAATACCGCACTGAGTCAATGCGGTCTTAGCCTCTCTGGTGTCAACACTCTGTCTGATTTTGGATTTTTTTTTTTTTTTTCCTAAATCAGACTTGACACCAGAGAGGCTGAATACCGCAGTGAGTCAATGCGGTCTTAGCCTCTCTGGTCTCAACACTCTGTCTGATTTTGGATTTTTTTTTTTTTTTTTTCCAAAATCAGACTTGACACCAGAGAGGCTGAATACCGCACTGAGTCAATGCGGTCTTAGCCTCTCTGGTGTCAACACTCTGTCTGATTTTGGATTTTTTTTTTTTTTTCCCAAAATCAGACTTGACACCAGAGAGGCTGAATAACGCACTGAGTCAATGCGGTCTTAGCCTCTCTGGTCTCAACACTCTGTCTGATTTTGGATTTTTTTTTTTTTTTTTCCAAAATCAGACTTGACACCAGAGAGGCTGAATACCGCACTGAGTCAATGCGGTCTTAGCCTCTCTGGTGTCAACACTCTGTCTGATTTTGGATTTTTTTTTTTTTTTCCAAAATCAGACTTGACACCAGAGAGGCTGAATACCGCACTGAGTCAATGCGGTCTTAGCCTCTCTGGTGTCAACACTCTGTCTGATTTTGGATTTTTTTTTTTTTTTTTCCAAAATCAGACTTGACACCAGAGAGGCTGAATACCGCACTGAGTCAATGCGGTCTTAGCCTCTCTGGTGTCAACACTCTGTCTGATTTTGGATTTTTTTTTTTTTTTTCCAAAATCAGACTTGACACCAGAGAGGCTGAATACCGCACTGAGTCAATGCGGTCTTACCCTCTCTGGTCTCAACACTCTGTCTGATTTGGGATTTTTTTTTTTTTTTCCAAAATCAGACTTGACACCAGAGAGGCTGAATACCGCCCTGAGTCAATGCGGTCTTAGCCTCTCTGGTGTCAACACTCTGTCTGATTTTGGATGTTTTTTTTTTTTTTTCCCAAAATCAGACTTGACACCAGAGAGGCTGAATACCGCCCTGAGTCAATGCGGTCTTAGCCTCTCTGGTCTCAACACTCTGTCTGATTTTGGATTTGTTTTGTTTTTTTCCAAAATCAGACTTGACACCAGAGAGGCTGAATACCGCCCTGAGTCAATGCGGTCTTAGCCTCTCTGGTGTCAACACTCTGTCTGATTTTGGATTTTTTTTTTTTTTTTCCCAAAATCAGACTTGACACCAGAGAGGCTGAATACCGCACTGAGTCAATGCGGTCTTAGCCTCTCTGGTGTCAACACTCTGTCTGATTTTGGATTTTTTTTTTCAAAATCAGACTTGACACCAGAGAGGCTGAATACCGCACTGAGTCAATGCGGTCTTAGCCTCTCTGGTGTCAACACTCTGTCTGATTTTGGATTTTTTATTTTTTTTCCAAAATCAGACTTGACACCAGAGAGGCTGAATACCGCACTGAGTCAATGCGGTCTTAGCCTCTCTGGTGTCAACACTCTGTCTGATTTTGGATTTTTTTTTTTTTTTTTTCCAAAATCAGACTTGACACCAGAGAGGCTGAATACCGCACTGAGTCAATGCGGTCTTAGCCTCTCTGGTGTCAACACTCTGTCTGATTTTGGATTTTTTTTTTTTTTTTCCAAAATCAGACTTGACACCAGAGAGGCTGAATACCGCACTGAGTCAATGCGGTCTTAGCCTCTCTGGTGTCAACACTCTGTCTGATTTTGGATTTTTTTTTTTTTTTTTTCCAAAATCAGACTTGACACCAGAGAGGCTGAATACCGCACTGAGTCAATGCGGTCTTAGCCTCTCTGGTGTCAACACTCTGTCTGATTTTGGATTTTTTTTTTTTTTTTTTCCAAAATCAGACTTGACACCAGAGAGGCTGAATACCGCACTGAGTCAATGCGGTCTTAGCCTCTCTGGTGTCAACACTCTGTCTGATTTTGGATTTTTTATTTTTTTTCCAAAATCAGACTTGACACCAGAGAGGCTGAATACCGCACTGAGTCAATGCGGTCTTAGCCTCTCTGGTGTCAACACTCTGTCTGATTTTGGATTTTTTTTTTTTTTTTTTCCAAAATCAGACTTGACACCAGAGAGGCTGAATACCGCACTGAGTCAATGCGGTCTTAGCCTCTCTGGTGTCAACACTCTGTCTGATTTTGGATTTTTTTTTTCAAAATCAGACTTGACACCAGAGAGGCTGAATACCGCACTGAGTCAATGCGGTCTTAGCCTCTCTGGTGTCAACACTCTGTCTGATTTTGGATTTTTTATTTTTTTTCCAAAATCAGACTTGACACCAGAGAGGCTGAATACCGCACTGAGTCAATGCGGTCTTAGCCTCTCTGGTGTCAACACTCTGTCTGATTTTGGATTTTTTTTTTTTTTTTTTCCAAAATCAGACTTGACACCAGAGAGGCTGAATACCGCACTGAGTCAATGCGGTCTTAGCCTCTCTGGTGTCAACACTCTGTCTGATTTTGGATTTTTTTTTTTTTTTCCAAAATCAGACTTGACACCAGAGAGGCTGAATACCGCACTGAGTCAATGCGGTCTTACCCTCTCTGGTCTCAACACTCTGTCTGATTTGGGATTTTTTTTTTTTTTTCCAAAATCAGACTTGACACCAGAGAGGCTGAATACCGCCCTGAGTCAATGCGGTCTTAGCCTCTCTGGTGTCAACACTCTGTCTGATTTTGGATTTTTTTTTTTTTTTTCCCAAAATCAGACTTGACACCAGAGAGGCTGAATACTGCACTGAGTCAATGCGGTCTTAGCCTCTCTGGTCTCAACACTCTGTCTGATTTTGGATTTTTTTTTTTTTTTCCCCAAAATCAGACGACACCAGAGAGGCTGAATACCGCACTGAGTCAATGCGGTCTTAGCCTCTCTGGTGTCAACACTCTGTCTGATTTTGGATTATTTTTTTTTTTTTCCAAAATCAGACTTGACACCAGAGAGGCTGAATACCGCACTGAGTAAATGCGGTCTTAGCCTCTCTGGTCTCAACACTCTGTCTGATTTGGGATTTTTTTTTTTTTTTCCAAAATCAGACTTGACACCAGAGAGGCTGAATACCGCCCTGAGTCAATGCGGTCTTAGCCTCTCTGGTGTCAACACTCTGTCTGATTTTGGATTTTTTTTTTTTTTTTCCCAAAATCAGACTTGACACCAGAGAGGCTGAATACTGCACTGAGTCAATGCGGTCTTAGCCTCTCTGGTCTCAACACTCTGTCTGATTTTGGATTTTTTATTTTTTTTTCCAAAATCAGACTTGACACCAGAGAGGCTGAATACCGCACTGAGTCAATGCGGTCTTACCCTCTCTGGTCTCAACACTCTGTCTGATTTGGGATTTTTTTTTTTTTTTCCAAAATCAGACTTGACACCAGAGAGGCTGAATACTGCACTGAGTCAATGCGGTCTTAGCCTCTCTGGTCTCAACACTCTGTCTGATTTTGGATTTTTTTTTTTTTTTCCAAAATCAGACTTGACACCAGAGAGGCTGAATACCGCACTGAGTCAATGCGGTCTTAGCCTCTCTGGTGTCAACACTCTGTCTGATTTTGGATTTTTTTTTTTTTTTTCCAAAATCAGACTTGACACCAGAGAGGCTGAATACCGCACTGAGTAAATGCGGTCTTAGCCTCTCTGGTCTCAACACTCTGTCTGATTTTGGATTTTTTTTTTTTTTTTCCAAAATCAGACTTGACACCAGAGAGGCTGAATACCGCACTGAGTCAATGCGGTCTTAGCCTCTCTGGTGTCAACACTCTGTCTGATTTTGGATTTTTTTTTTTTTTTTCCTAAATCAGACTTGACACCAGAGAGGCTGAATACCGCAGTGAGTCAATGCGGTCTTAGCCTCTCTGGTCTCAACACTCTGTCTGATTTTGGATTTTTTTTTTTTTTTTTTCCAAAATCAGACTTGACACCAGAGAGGCTGAATACCGCACTGAGTCAATGCGGTCTTAGCCTCTCTGGTGTCAACACTCTGTCTGATTTTGGATTTTTTTTTTTTTTTCCCAAAATCAGACTTGACACCAGAGAGGCTGAATAACGCACTGAGTCAATGCGGTCTTAGCCTCTCTGGTCTCAACACTCTGTCTGATTTTGGATTTTTTTTTTTTTTTTTCCAAAATCAGACTTGACACCAGAGAGGCTGAATACCGCACTGAGTCAATGCGGTCTTAGCCTCTCTGGTGTCAACACTCTGTCTGATTTTGGATTTTTTTTTTTTTTTCCAAAATCAGACTTGACACCAGAGAGGCTGAATACCGCACTGAGTCAATGCGGTCTTAGCCTCTCTGGTGTCAACACTCTGTCTGATTTTGGATTTTTTTTTTTTTTTTTCCAAAATCAGACTTGACACCAGAGAGGCTGAATACCGCACTGAGTCAATGCGGTCTTAGCCTCTCTGGTGTCAACACTCTGTCTGATTTTGGATTTTTTTTTTTTTTTCCAAAATCAGACTTGACACCAGAGAGGCTGAATACCGCACTGAGTCAATGCGGTCTTACCCTCTCTGGTCTCAACACTCTGTCTGATTTGGGATTTTTTTTTTTTTTTCCAAAATCAGACTTGACACCAGAGAGGCTGAATACCGCCCTGAGTCAATGCGGTCTTAGCCTCTCTGGTGTCAACACTCTGTCTGATTTTGGATGTTTTTTTTTTTTTTTCCCAAAATCAGACTTGACACCAGAGAGGCTGAATACCGCCCTGAGTCAATGCGGTCTTAGCCTCTCTGGTCTCAACACTCTGTCTGATTTTGGATTTGTTTTGTTTTTTTCCAAAATCAGACTTGACACCAGAGAGGCTGAATACCGCCCTGAGTCAATGCGGTCTTAGCCTCTCTGGTGTCAACACTCTGTCTGATTTTGGATTTTTTTTTTTTTTTTCCCAAAATCAGACTTGACACCAGAGAGGCTGAATACCGCACTGAGTCAATGCGGTCTTAGCCTCTCTGGTGTCAACACTCTGTCTGATTTTGGATTTTTTTTTTCAAAATCAGACTTGACACCAGAGAGGCTGAATACCGCACTGAGTCAATGCGGTCTTAGCCTCTCTGGTGTCAACACTCTGTCTGATTTTGGATTTTTTATTTTTTTTCCAAAATCAGACTTGACACCAGAGAGGCTGAATACCGCACTGAGTCAATGCGGTCTTAGCCTCTCTGGTGTCAACACTCTGTCTGATTTTGGATTTTTTTTTTTTTTTTTCCAAAATCAGACTTGACACCAGAGAGGCTGAATACCGCACTGAGTCAATGCGGTCTTAGCCTCTCTGGTGTCAACACTCTGTCTGATTTTGGATTTTTTTTTTTTTTTTTCCAAAATCAGACTTGACACCAGAGAGGCTGAATACCGCACTGAGTCAATGCGGTCTTAGCCTCTCTGGTGTCAACACTCTGTCTGATTTTGGATTTTTTTTTTTTTTTTTTTCCAAAATCAGACTTGACACCAGAGAGGCTGAATACCGCACTGAGTCAATGCGGTCTTAGCCTCTCTGGTGTCAACACTCTGTCTGATTTTGGATTTTTTTTTTTTTTTTTTCCAAAATCAGACTTGACACCAGAGAGGCTGAATACCGCACTGAGTCAATGCGGTCTTAGCCTCTCTGGTGTCAACACTCTGTCTGATTTTGGATTTTTTATTTTTTTTCCAAAATCAGACTTGACACCAGAGAGGCTGAATACCGCACTGAGTCAATGCGGTCTTAGCCTCTCTGGTGTCAACACTCTGTCTGATTTTGGATTTTTTTTTTTTTTTTTTCCAAAATCAGACTTGACACCAGAGAGGCTGAATACCGCACTGAGTCAATGCGGTCTTAGCCTCTCTGGTGTCAACACTCTGTCTGATTTTGGATTTTTTTTTTCAAAATCAGACTTGACACCAGAGAGGCTGAATACCGCACTGAGTCAATGCGGTCTTAGCCTCTCTGGTGTCAACACTCTGTCTGATTTTGGATTTTTTATTTTTTTTCCAAAATCAGACTTGACACCAGAGAGGCTGAATACCGCACTGAGTCAATGCGGTCTTAGCCTCTCTGGTGTCAACACTCTGTCTGATTTTGGATTTTTTTTTTTTTTTTTTCCAAAATCAGACTTGACACCAGAGAGGCTGAATACCGCACTGAGTCAATGCGGTCTTAGCCTCTCTGGTGTCAACACTCTGTCTGATTTTGGATTTTTTTTTTTTTTTTTTCCAAAATCAGACTTGACACCAGAGAGGCTGAATACCGCACTGAGTCAATGCGGTCTTAGCCTCTCTGGTGTCAACACTCTGTCTGATTTTGGATTTTTTTTTTTTTTTCCAAAATCAGACTTGACACCAGAGAGGCTGAATACCGCACTGAGTCAATGCGGTCTTAGCCTCTCTGGTGTCAACACTCTGTCTGATTTTGGATTTTTTTTTTTTTTTTCCCAAAATCAGACTTGACACCAGAGAGGCTGAATACTGCACTGAGTCAATGCGGTCTTAGCCTCTCTGGTCTCAACACTCTGTCTGATTTTGGATTTTTTTTTTTTTTTCCCCAAAATCAGACGACACCAGAGAGGCTGAATACCGCACTGAGTCAATGCGGTCTTAGCCTCTCTGGTGTCAACACTCTGTCTGATTTTGGATTATTATTTTTTTTTTCCAAAATCAGACTTGACACCAGAGAGGCTGAATACTGCACTGAGTCAATGCGGTCTTAGCCTCTCTGGTCTCAACACTCTGTCTGATTTTGGATTTTTTTTTTTTTTTTTTCCAAAATCAGACTTGACACCAGAGAGGCTGAATACCGCACTGAGTCAATGCGGTCTTAGCCTCTCTGGTGTCAACACTCTGTCTGATTTTGGATTTTTTTTTTTTTTTCCAAAATCAGACTTGACACCAGAGAGGCTGAATACCGCACTGAGTCAATGCGGTCTTAGCCTCTCTGGTGTCAACACTCTGTCTGATTTTGGATTTTTTTTTTTTTTTTTTCCAAAATCAGACTTGACACCAGAGAGGCTGAATACCGCACTGAGTCAATGCGGTCTTAGCCTCTCTGGTGTCAACACTCTGTCTGATTTTGGATTTTTTTTTTTTTTTTTCCAAAATCAGACTTGACACCAGAGAGGCTGAATACCGCACTGAGTCAATGCGGTCTTAGCCTCTCTGGTGTCAACACTCTGTCTGATTTTGGATTTTTTATTTTTTTTCCAAAATCAGACTTGACACCAGAGAGGCTGAATACCGCACTGAGTCAATGCGGTCTTAGCCTCTCTGGTGTCAACACTCTGTCTGATTTTGGATTTTTTTTTTTTTTTTTTCCAAAATCAGACTTGACACCAGAGAGGCTGAATACTGCACTGAGTCAATGCGGTCTTAGCCTCTCTGGTGTCAACACTCTGTCTGATTTTGGATTTTTTTTTTTTTTTTTTCCAAAATCAGACTTGACACCAGAGAGGCTGAATACCGCACTGAGTCAATGCGGTCTTAGCCTCTCTGGTGTCAACACTCTGTCTGATTTTGGATTTTTTTTTTTTTTTTCCAAAATCAGACTTGACACCAGAGAGGCTGAATACCGCACTGAGTCAATGCGGTCTTACCCTCTCTGGTCTCAACACTCTGTCTGATTTGGGATTTTTTTTTTTTTTTCCAAAATCAGACTTGACACCAGAGAGGCTGAATACCGCCCTGAGTCAATGCGGTCTTAGCCTCTCTGGTGTCAACACTCTGTCTGATTTTGGATTTTTTTTTTTTTTTTCCCAAAATCAGACTTGACACCAGAGAGGCTGAATACTGCACTGAGTCAATGCGGTCTTAGCCTCTCTGGTCTCAACACTCTGTCTGATTTTGGATTTTTTTTTTTTTTTTCCCAAAATCAGACGACACCAGAGAGGCTGAATACCGCACTGAGTCAATGCGGTCTTAGCCTCTCTGGTCTCAACACTCTGTCTGATTTTGGATTTTTTTTTTTTTTTTCCAAAATCAGACTTGACACCAGAGAGGCTGAATACCGCACTGAGTCAATGCGGTCTTAGCCTCTCTGGTGTCAACACTCTGTCTGATTTTGGATTTTTTTTTTTTTTTTTTCCAAAATCAGACTTGACACCAGAGAGGCTGAATACCGCACTGAGTCAATGCGGTCTTAGCCTCTCTGGTGTCAACACTCTGTCTGATTTTGGATTTTTTTTTTTTTTTCCAAAATCAGACTTGACACCAGAGAGGCTGAATACCGCACTGAGTCAATGCGGTCTTACCCTCTCTGGTCTCAACACTCTGTCTGATTTGGGATTTTTTTTTTTTTTTCCAAAATCAGACTTGACACCAGAGAGGCTGAATACCGCCCTGAGTCAATGCGGTCTTAGCCTCTCTGGTGTCAACACTCTGTCTGATTTTGGATTTTTTTTTTTTTTTTCCCAAAATCAGACTTGACACCAGAGAGGCTGAATACTGCACTGAGTCAATGCGGTCTTAGCCTCTCTGGTCTCAACACTCTGTCTGATTTTGGATTTTTTTTTTTTTTTCCCCAAAATCAGACGACACCAGAGAGGCTGAATACCGCACTGAGTCAATGCGGTCTTAGCCTCTCTGGTGTCAACACTCTGTCTGATTTTGGATTATTTTTTTTTTTTTCCAAAATCAGACTTGACACCAGAGAGGCTGAATACTGCACTGAGTCAATGCGGTCTTAGCCTCTCTGGTCTCAACACTCTGTCTGATTTTGGATTTTTTTTTTTTTTTTTTCCAAAATCAGACTTGACACCAGAGAGGCTGAATACCGCACTGAGTCAATGCGGTCTTAGCCTCTCTGGTGTCAACACTCTGTCTGATTTTGGATTTTTTTTTTTTTTTTCCAAAATCAGACTTGACACCAGAGAGGCTGAATACCGCACTGAGTCAATGCGGTCTTAGCCTCTCTGGTGTCAACACTCTGTCTGATTTTGGATTTTTTTTTTTTTTTTTTCCAAAATCAGACTTGACACCAGAGAGGCTGAATACCGCACTGAGTCAATGCGGTCTTAGCCTCTCTGGTGTCAACACTCTGTCTGATTTTGGATTTTTTTTTTTTTTTTTTCCAAAATCAGACTTGACACCAGAGAGGCTGAATACCGCACTGAGTCAATGCGGTCTTAGCCTCTCTGGTGTCAACACTCTGTCTGATTTTGGATTTTTTATTTTTTTTCCAAAATCAGACTTGACACCAGAGAGGCTGAATACCGCACTGAGTCAATGCGGTCTTAGCCTCTCTGGTGTCAACACTCTGTCTGATTTTGGATTTTTTTTTTTTTTTTTTCCAAAATCAGACTTGACACCAGAGAGGCTGAATACCGCACTGAGTCAATGCGGTCTTAGCCTCTCTGGTGTCAACACTCTGTCTGATTTTGGATTTTTTTTTTTTTTTTTTCCAAAATCAGACTTGACACCAGAGAGGCTGAATACCGCACTGAGTCAATGCGGTCTTAGCCTCTCTGGTGTCAACACTCTGTCTGATTTTGGATTTTTTTTTTTTTTTCCAAAATCAGACTTGACACCAGAGAGGCTGAATACCGCACTGAGTCAATGCGGTCTTACCCTCTCTGGTCTCAACACTCTGTCTGATTTGGGATTTTTTTTTTTTTTTCCAAAATCAGACTTGACACCAGAGAGGCTGAATACCGCCCTGAGTCAATGCGGTCTTAGCCTCTCTGGTGTCAACACTCTGTCTGATTTTGGATTTTTTTTTTTTTTTTCCCAAAATCAGACTTGACACCAGAGAGGCTGAATACTGCCCCTCTCTGGTCTCAACACTCTGTCTGATTTTGGATTTTTTTTTTTTTTTTTCCCAAAATCAGACGACACCAGAGAGGCTGAATACCGCACTGAGTCAATGCGGTCTTAGCCTCTCTGGTCTCAACACTCTGTCTGATTATGGATTTTTTTTTTTTTTTCCAAAATCAGACTTGACCACCAGAGAGGCTGAATACCGCACTGAGTCAATGCGGTCTTACCCTCTCTGGTCTCAACACTCTGTCTGATTTGGGATTTTTTTTTTTTTTTTTTCCAAAATCAGACTTGACACCAGAGAGGCTGAATACCGCCCTGAGTCAATGCGGTCTTAGCCTCTCTGGTGTCAACACTCTGTCTGATTTTGGATTTTTTTTTTTTTTTCCAAAATCAGACTTGACACCAGAGAGGCTGAATACTGCACTGAGTCAATGCGGTCTTAGCCTCTCTGGTCTCACACTCTGTCTGATTTTGGATTTTTTTTTTTTTTTTTCCAAAATCAGACTTGACACCAGAGAGGCTGAATACCGCACTGAGTCAATGCGGTCTTACCCTCTCTGGTCTCAACACTCTGTCTGATTTGGGATTTTTTTATTTTTTTTCCAAAATCAGACTTGACACCAGAGAGGCTGAATACTGCACTGAGTCAATGCGGTCTTAGCCTCTCTGGTCTCAACACTCTGTCTGATTTTGGATTTTTTTTTTTTTTTTCCAAAATCAGACTTGACACACCAGAGAGGCTGAATACCGCACTGAGTCAATGCGGTCTTAGCCTCTCTGGTCTCAACACTCTGTCTGATTTTGGGATTTTTTTTTTTTTTTTTCCAAAATCAGACTTGACACCAGAGAGGCTGAATACCGCCCTGAGTCAATGCGGTCTTAGCCTCTCTGGTGTCAACACTCTGTCTGATTTTGGATTTTTAATTTTTTTTTCCAAAATCAGACTTGACACCAGAGAGGCTGAATACCGCACTGAGTCAATGCTGTCTTAGCCTCTCTGGTGTCAACACTCTGTCTGATTTTGGATTTTTTTTATTTTTTTTCCAAAATCAGACTTGACACCGAAGAGGCTGAATACCGCACTGAGTAAATGCGGTCTTAGCCTCTCTGGTCTCAACACTCTGTCTGATTTGGGATTTTTTTTTTTTTTTTTCCAAAATCAGACTTGACACCAGAGAGGGCTGAATACCGCACTGAGTCAATGCGGTCTTAGCCTCTTCTGGTGTCAACACTCTGTCTGATTTTGGATTTTTTTTTTTTTTTTCCTAAATCAGACTTGACACCAGAGAGGCTGAATACCGCAGTGAGTCAATGCGGTCTTAGCCTCTCTGGTCTCAACACTCTGTCTGATTTTGGATTTTTTTTTTTTTTTTTTTCCAAAATCAGACTTGACACCAGAGAGGCTGAATACCGCACTGAGTCAATGCGGTCTTAGCCTCTCTGGTGTCAACACTCTGTCTGATTTTGGATTTTTTTTTTTTTTTTCCAAAATCAGACTTGACACCAGAGAGGCTGAATAACGCACTGAGTCAATGCGGGTCCTTAGCCTCTCTGGTCTCAACACTCTGTCTGATTTTGGATTTTTTTTTTTTTTTTTTCCAAAATCAGACTTGACACCAGAGAGGCTGAATACCGCACTGAGTCAATGCGGTCTTAGCCTCTCTGTCTCAACACTCTGTCTGATTTTGGATTTTTTTTTTTTTTTCCAAAATCAGACTTGACACCAGAGAGGCTGAATACCGCACTGAGGTCAATGCAGTCTTAGCCTCTCTGGTCTCAACACTCTGTCTGATTTTGGATTTTTTTTTTTTTTTTCCAAAATCAGACTTGACACCAGAGAGGCTGAATACCGCCCTGAGTCAATGCGGTCTTAGCCCTCTCTGGTGTCAACACTCTGTCTGATTTTGGATTTTTTTTTTTTTTTTTTTCCAAAATCAGACTTGACACCAGAGAGGCTGATACCGCACTGAGTCAATGCGGTCTTAGCCTCTCTGGTGTAAACACTCTGTCTGATTTTGGATTTTTTTTTTTTTTTTTTTCCAAAATCAGACTTGACACCAGAGAGGCTGAATACCGCACTGAGTCAATGCGGTCTTAGCCTCTCTGGTGTCAACACTCTGTCTGATTTTGGATTTTTTATTTTTTTTCCAAAATCAGACTTGACACCAGAGAGGCTGAATACCGCACTGAGTCAATGCGGTCTTAGCCTCTCTGGTGTCAACACTCTGTCTGATTTTGGATTTTTTTTTTTTTTTTTTCCAAAATCAGACTTGACACCAGAGAGGCTGAATACCGCACTGAGTCAATGCGGTCTTAGCCTCTCTGGTGTCAACACTCTGTCTGATTTTGGATTTTTTTTTTCAAAATCAGACTTGACACCAGAGAGGCTGAATACCGCACTGAGTCAATGCGGTCTTAGCCTCTCTGGTGTCAACACTCTGTCTGATTTTGGATTTTTTATTTTTTTTCCAAAATCAGACTTGACACCAGAGAGGCTGAATACCGCACTGAGTCAATGCGGTCTTAGCCTCTCTGGTGTCAACACTCTGTCTGATTTTGGATTTTTTTTTTTTTTTTTTCCAAAATCAGACTTGACACCAGAGAGGCTGAATACCGCACTGAGTCAATGCGGTCTTAGCCTCTCTGGTGTCAACACTCTGTCTGATTTGGATTTTTTTTTTTTTTTTTCCAAAATCAGACTTGACACCAGAGAGGCTGAATACCGCACTGAGTCAATGCGTTCTTACCCTCTCTGGTCTCAAACACTCTGTCTGATTTGGGATTTTTTTTTTTTTTTTCCAAAATCAGACTTGACACCAGAGAGGCTGAATACCGCCCTGAGTCAATGCGGTCTTAGCCTCTCTGGTGTCAACACTCTGTCTGATTTTGGATTTTTTTTTTTTTTTTCCCAAAATCAGACTTGACACCAGAGAGGCTGAATACTGCACTGAGTCAATGCGGTCTTAGCCTCTCTGGTCTCAACACTCTGTCTGATTTTGGATTTTTTTTTTTTTTTTTCCCAAAAATCAGACGACACCAGAGAGGCTGAATACCGCACTGAGTCAATGCGGTCTTAGCCTCTCTGGTGTCAACACTCTGTCTGATTTTGGATTATTTTATTTTTTTTCCAAAATCAGACTTGACACCAGAGAGGCTGAATACTGCACTGAGTCAATGCGGTCTTAGCCTCTCTGTCTCAAACACTCTGTCTGATTTTGGATTTTTTTTTTTTTTTTTTTCCAAAATCAGACTTGACACCAGAGAGCTGAATACCGCACTGAGTCAATGCGGTCTTAGCCTCTCTGGTGTCAACACTCTGTCTGATTTTGGATTTTTTTTTTTTTTCCAAAATCAGACTTGACACCAGAGAGGCTGAATACCGCACTGAGTCAATGCGGTCTTAGCCTCTCTGGTGTCAACACTCTGTCTGATTTTGGATTTTTTTTTTTTTTTTTTCCAAAATCAGACTTGACACCAGAGAGGCTGAATACCGCACTGAGTCAATGCGGTCTTAGCCTCTCTGGTGTCAACACTCTGTCTGATTTTGGATTTTTTTTTTTTTTTTTTCCAAAATCAGACTTGACACCAGAGAGGCTGAATACCGCACTGAGTCAATGCGGTCTTAGCCTCTCTGGTGTCAACACTCTGTCTGATTTTGGATTTTTTATTTTTTTTCCAAAATCAGACTTGACACCAGAGAGGCTGAATACCGCACTGAGTCAATGCGGTCTTAGCCTCTCTGGTGTCAACACTCTGTCTGATTTTGGATTTTTTTTTTTTTTTTTCCAAAATCAGACTTGACACCAGAGAGGCTGAATACCGCACTGAGTCAATGCGGTCTTAGCCTCTCTGGTGTCAACACTCTGTCTGATTTTGGATTTTTTTTTTTTTTTTTTCCAAAATCAGACTTGACACCAGAGAGGCTGAATACCGCACTGAGTCAATGCGGTCTTAGCCTCTCTGGTGTCAACACTCTGTCTGATTTTGGATTTTTTTTTTTTTTTCCAAAATCAGACTTGACACCAGAGAGGCTGAATACCGCACTGAGTCAATGCGGTCTTACCCTCTCTGGTCTCAACACTCTGTCTGATTTGGGATTTTTTTTTTTTTTTCCAAAATCAGACTTGACACCAGAGAGGCTGAATACCGCCCTGAGTCAATGCGGTCTTAGCCTCTCTGGTGTCAACACTCTGTCTGATTTTGGATTTTTTTTTTTTTTTTCCCAAAATCAGACTTGACACCAGAGAGGCTGAATACTGCACTGAGTCAATGCGGTCTTAGCCTCTCTGGTCTCAACACTCTGTCTGATTTTGGATTTTTTTTTTTTTTTTCCCAAAATCAGACGACACCAGAGAGGCTGAATACCGCACTGAGTCAATGCGGTCTTAGCCTCTCTGGTCTCAACACTCTGTCTGATTTTGGATTTTTTTTTTTTTTTTCCAAAATCAGACTTGACACCAGAGAGGCTGAATACCGCACTGAGTCAATGCGGTCTTACCCTCTCTGGTCTCAACACTCTGTCTGATTTGGGATTTTTTTTTTTTTTTTCCAAAATCAGACTTGACACCAGAGAGGCTGAATACCGCCCTGAGTCAATGCGGTCTTAGCCTCTCTGGTGTCAACACTCTGTCTGATTTTGGATTTTTTTTTTTTTTTTCCAAAATCAGACTTGACACCAGAGAGGCTGAATACCGCACTGAGTCAATGCGGTCTTACCCTCTCTGGTCTCAACACTCTGTCTGATTTGGGATTTTTTTTTTTTTTTCCAAAATCAGACTTGACACCAGAGAGGCTGAATACTGCACTGAGTCAATGCGGTCTTAGCCTCTCTGGTCTCAACACTCTGTCTGATTTTGGATTTTTTTTTTTTTTTCCAAAATCAGACTTGACACCAGAGAGGCTGAATACCGCACTGAGTCAATGCGGTCTTAGCCTCTCTGGTCTCAACACTCTGTCTGATTTTGGATTTTTTTTTTTTTTTTCCAAAATCAGACTTGACACCAGAGAGGCTGAATACCGCCCTGAGTCAATGCGGTCTTAGCCTCTCTGGTGTCAACACTCTGTCTGATTTTGGATTTTTAATTTTTTTTCCAAAATCAGACTTGACACCAGAGAGGCTGAATACCGCACTGAGTCAATGCGGTCTTAGCCTCTCTGGTGTCAACACTCTGTCTGATTTTGGATTTTTTTTTTTTTTTTCCAAAATCAGACTTGACACCAGAGAGGCTGAATACCGCACTGAGTAAATGCGGTCTTAGCCTCTCTGGTCTCAACACTCTGTCTGATTTGGGATTTTTTTTTTTTTTTTCCAAAATCAGACTTGACACCAGAGAGGCTGAATACCGCACTGAGTCAATGCGGTCTTAGCCTCTCTGGTGTCAACACTCTGTCTGATTTTGGATTTTTTTTTTTTTTTTCCTAAATCAGACTTGACACCAGAGAGGCTGAATACCGCAGTGAGTCAATGCGGTCTTAGCCTCTCTGGTCTCAACACTCTGTCTGATTTTGGATTTTTTTTTTTTTTTTTCCAAAATCAGACTTGACACCAGAGAGGCTGAATACCGCACTGAGTCAATGCGGTCTTAGCCTCTCTGGTGTCAACACTCTGTCTGATTTTGGATTTTTTTTTTTTTTTCCCAAAATCAGACTTGACACCAGAGAGGCTGAATAACGCACTGAGTCAATGCGGTCTTAGCCTCTCTGGTCTCAACACTCTGTCTGATTTTGGATTTTTTTTTTTTTTTTTCCAAAATCAGACTTGACACCAGAGAGGCTGAATACCGCACTGAGTCAATGCGGTCTTAGCCTCTCTGGTCTCAACACTCTGTCTGATTTTGGATTTTTTTTTTTTTTTCCAAAATCAGACTTGACACCAGAGAGGCTGAATACCGCACTGAGTCAATGCAGTCTTAGCCTCTCTGGTCTCAACACTCTGTCTGATTTTGGATTTTTTTTTTTTTTTTCCAAAATCAGACTTGACACCAGAGAGGCTGAATACCGCCCTGAGTCAATGCGGTCTTAGCCTCTCTGGTGTCAACACTCTGTCTGATTTTGGATTTTTTTTTTTTTTTCCCCAAAATCAGACTTGACACCAGAGAGGCTGAATACCGCACTGAGTCAATGCGGTCTTAGCCTCTCTGGTGTCAACACTCTGTCTGATTTTGGATTTTTTTTTTCAAAATCAGACTTGACAAGAGAGAGGCTGAATACCGCACTGAGTCAATGCGGTCTTAGCCTCTCTGGTGTCAACACTCTGTCTGATTTTGGATTTTTTTTTTTTTTTTTTCCAAAATCAGACTTGACACCAGAGAGGCTGAATACTGCACTGAGTCAATGCGGTCTTAGCCTCTCTGGTGTCAACACTCTGTCTGATTTTGGATTTTTTTTTTTTTTTCCCAAAATCAGACTTGACACCAGAGAGGCTGAATAACGCACTGAGTCAATGCGGTCTTAGCCTCTCTGGTCTCAACACTCTGTCTGATTTTGGATTTTTTTTTTTTTTTTTCCAAAATCAGACTTGACACCAGAGAGGCTGAATACCGCACTGAGTCAATGCGGTCTTAGCCTCTCTGGTCTCAACACTCTGTCTGATTTTGGATTTTTTTTTTTTTTTTCCAAAATCAGACTTGACACCAGAGAGGCTGAATACCGCACTGAGTCAATGCAGTCTTAGCCTCTCTGGTCTCAACACTCTGTCTGATTTTGGATTTTTTTTTTTTTTTTCCAAAATCAGACTTGACACCAGAGAGGCTGAATACCGCCCTGAGTCAATGCGGTCTTAGCCTCTCTGGTGTCAACACTCTGTCTGATTTTGGATTTTTTTTTTTTTTTTTCCAAAATCAGACTTGACACCAGAGAGGCTGAATACCGCACTGAGTCAATGCGGTCTTAGCCTCTCTGGTGTCAACACTCTGTCTGATTTTGGATTTTTTTTTTTTTTTTTTCCAAAATCAGACTTGACACCAGAGAGGCTGAATACCGCACTGAGTCAATGCGGTCTTAGCCTCTCTGGTGTCAACACTCTGTCTGATTTTGGATTTTTTATTTTTTTTCCAAAATCAGACTTGACACCAGAGAGGCTGAATACCGCACTGAGTCAATGCGGTCTTAGCCTCTCTGGTGTCAACACTCTGTCTGATTTTGGATTTTTTTTTTTTTTTTTTCCAAAATCAGACTTGACACCAGAGAGGCTGAATACCGCACTGAGTCAATGCGGTCTTAGCCTCTCTGGTGTCAACACTCTGTCTGATTTTGGATTTTTTTTTCAAAATCAGACTTGACACCAGAGAGGCTGAATACCGCACTGAGTCAATGCGGTCTTAGCCTCTCTGGTGTCAACACTCTGTCTGATTTTGGATTTTTTATTTTTTTTCCAAAATCAGACTTGACACCAGAGAGGCTGAATACCGCACTGAGTCAATGCGGTCTTAGCCTCTCTGGTGTCAACACTCTGTCTGATTTTGGATTTTTTTTTTTTTTTTTTCCAAAATCAGACTTGACACCAGAGAGGCTGAATACCGCACTGAGTCAATGCGGTCTTAGCCTCTCTGGTGTCAACACTCTGTCTGATTTTGGATTTTTTTTTTTTTTTCCAAAATCAGACTTGACACCAGAGAGGCTGAATACCGCACTGAGTCAATGCGGTCTTACCCTCTCTGGTCTCAACACTCTGTCTGATTTGGGATTTTTTTTTTTTTTTCCAAAATCAGACTTGACACCAGAGAGGCTGAATACCGCCCTGAGTCAATGCGGTCTTAGCCTCTCTGGTGTCAACACTCTGTCTGATTTTGGATTTTTTTTTTTTTTTTCCCAAAATCAGACTTGACACCAGAGAGGCTGAATACTGCACTGAGTCAATGCGGTCTTAGCCTCTCTGGTCTCAACACTCTGTCTGATTTTGGATTTTTTTTTTTTTTTCCCAAAAATCAGACGACACCAGAGAGGCTGAATACCGCACTGAGTCAATGCGGTCTTAGCCTCTCTGGTGTCAACACTCTGTCTGATTTTGGATTATTTTATTTTTTTTCCAAAATCAGACTTGACACCAGAGAGGCTGAATACTGCACTGAGTCAATGCGGTCTTAGCCTCTCTGGTCTCAACACTCTGTCTGATTTTGGATTTTTTTTTTTTTTTTTTCCAAAATCAGACTTGACACCAGAGAGGCTGAATACCGCACTGAGTCAATGCGGTCTTAGCCTCTCTGGTGTCAACACTCTGTCTGATTTTGGATTTTTTTTTTTTTTTCCAAAATCAGACTTGACACCAGAGAGGCTGAATACCGCACTGAGTCAATGCGGTCTTAGCCTCTCTGGTGTCAACACTCTGTCTGATTTTGGATTTTTTTTTTTTTTTTTTCCAAAATCAGACTTGACACCAGAGAGGCTGAATACCGCACTGAGTCAATGCGGTCTTAGCCTCTCTGGTGTCAACACTCTGTCTGATTTTGGATTTTTTTTTTTTTTTTTTCCAAAATCAGACTTGACACCAGAGAGGCTGAATACCGCACTGAGTCAATGCGGTCTTAGCCTCTCTGGTGTCAACACTCTGTCTGATTTTGGATTTTTTATTTTTTTTTCCAAAATCAGACTTGACACCAGAGAGGCTGAATACCGCACTGAGTCAATGCGGTCTTAGCCTCTCTGGTGTCAACACTCTGTCTGATTTTGGATTTTTTTTTTTTTTTTTCCAAAATCAGACTTGACACCAGAGAGGCTGAATACCGCACTGAGTCAATGCGGTCTTAGCCTCTCTGGTGTCAACACTCTGTCTGATTTTGGATTTTTTTTTTTTTTTTTTCCAAAATCAGACTTGACACCAGAGAGGCTGAATACCGCACTGAGTCAATGCGGTCTTAGCCTCTCTGGTGTCAACACTCTGTCTGATTTTGGATTTTTTTTTTTTTTTCCAAAATCAGACTTGACACCAGAGAGGCTGAATACCGCACTGAGTCAATGCGGTCTTACCCTCTCTGGTCTCAACACTCTGTCTGATTTGGGATTTTTTTTTTTTTTTTCCAAAATCAGACTTGACACCAGAGAGGCTGAATACCGCCCTGAGTCAATGCGGTCTTAGCCTCTCTGGTGTCAACACTCTGTCTGATTTTGGATTTTTTTTTTTTTTTTTCCCAAAATCAGACTTGACACCAGAGAGGCTGAATACTGCACTGAGTCAATGCGGTCTTAGCCTCTCTGGTCTCAACACTCTGTCTGATTTTGGATTTTTTTTTTTTTTTTCCCAAAATCAGACGACACCAGAGAGGCTGAATACCGCACTGAGTCAATGCGGTCTTAGCCTCTCTGGTCTCAACACTCTGTCTGATTTTGGATTTTTTTTTTTTTTTTCCAAAATCAGACTTGACACCAGAGAGGCTGAATACCGCACTGAGTCAATGCGGTCTTACCCTCTCTGGTCTCAACACTCTGTCTGATTTGGGATTTTTTTTTTTTTTTCCAAAATCAGACTTGACACCAGAGAGGCTGAATACCGCCCTGAGTCAATGCGGTCTTAGCCTCTCTGGTGTCAACACTCTGTCTGATTTTGGATTTTTTTTTTTTTTTTCCAAAATCAGACTTGACACCAGAGAGGCTGAATACCGCACTGAGTCAATGCGGTCTTACCCTCTCTGGTCTCAACACTCTGTCTGATTTGGGATTTTTTTTTTTTTTTCCAAAATCAGACTTGACACCAGAGAGGCTGAATACTGCACTGAGTCAATGCGGTCTTAGCCTCTCTGGTCTCAACACTCTGTCTGATTTTGGATTTTTTTTTTTTTTTTCCAAAATCAGACTTGACACCAGAGAGGCTGAATACCGCACTGAGTCAATGCGGTCTTAGCCTCTCTGGTCTCAACACTCTGTCTGATTTTGGATTTTTTTTTTTTTTTTCCAAAATCAGACTTGACACCAGAGAGGCTGAATACCGCCCTGAGTCAATGCGGTCTTAGCCTCTCTGGTGTCAACACTCTGTCTGATTTTGGATTTTTAATTTTTTTTCCAAAATCAGACTTGACACCAGAGAGGCTGAATACCGCACTGAGTCAATGCGGTCTTAGCCTCTCTGGTGTCAACACTCTGTCTGATTTTGGATTTTTTTTTTTTTTTTCCAAAATCAGACTTGACACCAGAGAGGCTGAATACCGCACTGAGTAAATGCGGTCTTAGCCTCTCTGGTCTCAACACTCTGTCTGATTTGGGATTTTTTTTTTTTTTTTCCAAAATCAGACTTGACACCAGAGAGGCTGAATACCGCACTGAGTCAATGCGGTCTTAGCCTCTCTGGTGTCAACACTCTGTCTGATTTTGGATTTTTTTTTTTTTTTTCCTAAATCAGACTTGACACCAGAGAGGCTGAATACCGCAGTGAGTCAATGCGGTCTTAGCCTCTCTGGTCTCAACACTCTGTCTGATTTTGGATTTTTTTTTTTTTTTTTTCCAAAATCAGACTTGACACCAGAGAGGCTGAATACCGCACTGAGTCAATGCGGTCTTAGCCTCTCTGGTGTCAACACTCTGTCTGATTTTGGATTTTTTTTTTTTTTTCCCAAAATCAGACTTGACACCAGAGAGGCTGAATAACGCACTGAGTCAATGCGGTCTTAGCCTCTCTGGTCTCAACACTCTGTCTGATTTTGGATTTTTTTTTTTTTTTTTCCAAAATCAGACTTGACACCAGAGAGGCTGAATACCGCACTGAGTCAATGCGGTCTTAGCCTCTCTGGTCTCAACACTCTGTCTGATTTTGGATTTTTTTTTTTTTTTCCAAAATCAGACTTGACACCAGAGAGGCTGAATACCGCACTGAGTCAATGCAGTCTTAGCCTCTCTGGTCTCAACACTCTGTCTGATTTTGGATTTTTTTTTTTTTTTTCCAAAATCAGACTTGACACCAGAGAGGCTGAATACCGCCCTGAGTCAATGCGGTCTTAGCCTCTCTGGTGTCAACACTCTGTCTGATTTTGGATTTTTTTTTTTTTTTTCCCAAAATCAGACTTGACACCAGAGAGGCTGAATACCGCACTGAGTCAATGCGGTCTTAGCCTCTCTGGTGTCAACACTCTGTCTGATTTTGGATTTTTTTTTCAAAATCAGACTTGACAAGAGAGAGGCTGAATACCGCACTGAGTCAATGCGGTCTTAGCCTCTCTGGTGTCAACACTCTGTCTGATTTTGGATTTTTTTTTTTTTTTTTTCCAAAATCAGACTTGACACCAGAGAGGCTGAATACTGCACTGAGTCAATGCGGTCTTAGCCTCTCTGGTGTCAACACTCTGTCTGATTTTGGATTTTTTTTTTTTTTTCCAAAATCAGACTTGACACCAGAGAGGCTGAATACCGCACTGAGTCAATGCGGTCTTACCCTCTCTGGTCTCAACACTCTGTCTGATTTGGGATTTTTTTTTTTTTTTCCAAAATCAGACTTGACACCAGAGAGGCTGAATACCGCCCTGAGTCAATGCGGTCTTAGCCTCTCTGGTGTCAACACTCTGTCTGATTTTGGATTTTTTTTTTTTTTTCCAAAATCAGACTTGACACCAGAGAGGCTGAATACCGCCCTGAGTCAATGCGGTCTTAGCCTCTCTGGTGTCAACACTCTGTCTGATTTTGGATTTTTTTTTTTTTTTTCCCAAAATCAGACTTGACACCAGAGAGGCTGAATACTGCACTGAGTCAATGCGGTCTTAGCCTCTCTGGTCTCAACACTCTGTCTGATTTTGGATTTTTTTTTTTTTTTTCCCAAAATCAGACGACACCAGAGAGGCTGAATACCGCACTGAGTCAATGCGGTCTTAGCCTCTCTGGTGTCAACACTCTGTCTGATTTTGGATTATTTTATTTTTTTTCCAAAATCAGACTTGACACCAGAGAGGCTGAATACTGCACTGAGTCAATGCGGTCTTAGCCTCTCTGGTGTCAACACTCTGTCTGATTTTGGATTTTTTTTTTTTTTTCCAAAATCAGACTTGACACCAGAGAGGCTGAATACCGCACTGAGTCAATGCGGTCTTACCCTCTCTGGTCTCAACACTCTGTCTGATTTGGGATTTTTTTTTTTTTTTTCCAAAATCAGACTTGACACCAGAGAGGCTGAATACCGCCCTGAGTCAATGCGGTCTTAGCCTCTCTGGTGTCAACACTCTGTCTGATTTTGGATTTTTTTTTTTTTTTCCAAAATCAGACTTGACACCAGAGAGGCTGAATACCGCCCTGAGTCAATGCGGTCTTAGCCTCTCTGGTGTCAACACTCTGTCTGATTTTGGATTTTTTTTTTTTTTTTCCCAAAATCAGACTTGACACCAGAGAGGCTGAATACTGCACTGAGTCAATGCGGTCTTAGCCTCTCTGGTCTCAACACTCTGTCTGATTTTGGATTTTTTTTTTTTTTTTCCCAAAATCAGACGACACCAGAGAGGCTGAATACCGCACTGAGTCAATGCGGTCTTAGCCTCTCTGGTGTCAACACTCTGTCTGATTTTGGATTATTTTATTTTTTTTCCAAAATCAGACTTGACACCAGAGAGGCTGAATACTGCACTGAGTCAATGCGGTCTTAGCCTCTCTGGTCTCAACACTCTGTCTGATTTTGGATTTTTTTTTTTTTTTTCCAAAATCAGACTTGACACCAGAGAGGCTGAATACCGCACTGAGTCAATGCAGTCTTAGCCTCTCTGGTCTCAACACTCTGTCTGATTTTGGATTTTTTTTTTTTTTTCCAAAATCAGACTTGACACCAGAGAGGCTGAATACCGCACTGAGTCAATGCGGTCTTAGCCTCTCTGGTGTCAACACTCTGTCTGATTTTGGATTTTTTTTTTTTTTTCCAAAATCAGACTTGACACCAGAGAGGCTGAATACCGCACTGAGTCAATGCGGTCTTACCCTCTCTGGTCTCAACACTCTGTCTGATTTGGGATTTTTTTTTTTTTTTCCAAAATCAGACTTGACACCAGAGAGGCTGAATACCGCCCTGAGTCAATGCGGTCTTAGCCTCTCTGGTGTCAACACTCTGTCTGATTTTGGATTTTTTTTTTTTTTTTCCCAAAATCAGACTTGACACCAGAGAGGCTGAATACTGCACTGAGTCAATGCGGTCTTAGCCTCTCTGGTCTCAACACTCTGTCTGATTTTGGATTTTTTTTTTTTTTTCCCCAAAATCAGACGACACCAGAGAGGCTGAATACCGCACTGAGTCAATGCGGTCTTAGCCTCTCTGGTGTCAACACTCTGTCTGATTTTGGATTTTTTTTTTTTTTTTCCCAAAATCAGACTTGACACCAGAGAGGCTGAATACTGCACTGAGTCAATGCGGTCTTAGCCTCTCTGGTCTCAACACTCTGTCTGATTTTGGATTTTTTTTTTTTTTTTCCCAAAATCAGACGACACCAGAGAGGCTGAATACCGCACTGAGTCAATGCGGTCTTAGCCTCTCTGGTGTCAACACTCTGTCTGATTTTGGATTATTTTATTTTTTTTCCAAAATCAGACTTGACACCAGAGAGGCTGAATACTGCACTGAGTCAATGCGGTCTTAGCCTCTCTGGTCTCAACACTCTGTCTGATTTTGGATTTTTTTTTTTTTTTTCCAAAATCAGACTTGACACCAGAGAGGCTGAATACCGCACTGAGTCAATGCAGTCTTAGCCTCTCTGGTCTCAACACTCTGTCTGATTTTGGATTTTTTTTTTTTTTTCCAAAATCAGACTTGACACCAGAGAGGCTGAATACCGCACTGAGTCAATGCGGTCTTAGCCTCTCTGGTGTCAACACTCTGTCTGATTTTGGATTTTTTTTTTTTTTTCCAAAATCAGACTTGACACCAGAGAGGCTGAATACCGCACTGAGTCAATGCGGTCTTACCCTCTCTGGTCTCAACACTCTGTCTGATTTGGGATTTTTTTTTTTTTTTCCAAAATCAGACTTGACACCAGAGAGGCTGAATACCGCCCTGAGTCAATGCGGTCTTAGCCTCTCTGGTGTCAACACTCTGTCTGATTTTGGATTTTTTTTTTTTTTTTCCCAAAATCAGACTTGACACCAGAGAGGCTGAATACTGCACTGAGTCAATGCGGTCTTAGCCTCTCTGGTCTCAACACTCTGTCTGATTTTGGATTTTTTTTTTTTTTTCCCCAAAATCAGACGACACCAGAGAGGCTGAATACCGCACTGAGTCAATGCGGTCTTAGCCTCTCTGGTGTCAACACTCTGTCTGATTTTGGATTATTTTATTTTTTTTCCAAAATCAGACTTGACACCAGAGAGGCTGAATACTGCACTGAGTCAATGCGGTCTTAGCCTCTCTGGTCTCAACACTCTGTCTGATTTTGGATTTTTTTTTTTTTTTTTTCCAAAATCAGACTTGACACCAGAGAGGCTGAATACCGCACTGAGTCAATGCGGTCTTAGCCTCTCTGGTGTCAACACTCTGTCTGATTTTGGATTTTTTTTTTTTTTTTCCAAAATCAGACTTGACACCAGAGAGGCTGAATACCGCACTGAGTCAATGCGGTCTTAGCCTCTCTGGTGTCAACACTCTGTCTGATTTTGGATTTTTTTTTTTTTTTTTTCCAAAATCAGACTTGACACCAGAGAGGCTGAATACCGCACTGAGTCAATGCGGTCTTAGCCTCTCTGGTGTCAACACTCTGTCTGATTTTGGATTTTTTTTTTTTTTTTTTCCAAAATCAGACTTGACACCAGAGAGGCTGAATACCGCACTGAGTCAATGCGGTCTTAGCCTCTCTGGTGTCAACACTCTGTCTGATTTTGGATTTTTTATTTTTTTTCCAAAATCAGACTTGACACCAGAGAGGCTGAATACCGCACTGAGTCAATGCGGTCTTAGCCTCTCTGGTGTCAACACTCTGTCTGATTTTGGATTTTTTTTTTTTTTTTTTCCAAAATCAGACTTGACACCAGAGAGGCTGAATACCGCACTGAGTCAATGCGGTCTTAGCCTCTCTGGTGTCAACACTCTGTCTGATTTTGGATTTTTTTTTTTTTTTTTTCCAAAATCAGACTTGACACCAGAGAGGCTGAATACCGCACTGAGTCAATGCGGTCTTAGCCTCTCTGGTGTCAACACTCTGTCTGATTTTGGATTTTTTTTTTTTTTTCCAAAATCAGACTTGACACCAGAGAGGCTGAATACCGCACTGAGTCAATGCGGTCTTACCCTCTCTGGTCTCAACACTCTGTCTGATTTGGGATTTTTTTTTTTTTTTCCAAAATCAGACTTGACACCAGAGAGGCTGAATACCGCCCTGAGTCAATGCGGTCTTAGCCTCTCTGGTGTCAACACTCTGTCTGATTTTGGATTTTTTTTTTTTTTTTCCCAAAATCAGACTTGACACCAGAGAGGCTGAATACTGCACTGAGTCAATGCGGTCTTAGCCTCTCTGGTCTCAACACTCTGTCTGATTTTGGATTTTTTTTTTTTTTTTCCCAAAATCAGACGACACCAGAGAGGCTGAATACCGCACTGAGTCAATGCGGTCTTAGCCTCTCTGGTCTCAACACTCTGTCTGATTTTGGATTTTTTTTTTTTTTTTCCAAAATCAGACTTGACACCAGAGAGGCTGAATACCGCACTGAGTCAATGCGGTCTTACCCTCTCTGGTCTCAACACTCTGTCTGATTTGGGATTTTTTTTTTTTTTTCCAAAATCAGACTTGACACCAGAGAGGCTGAATACCGCCCTGAGTCAATGCGGTCTTAGCCTCTCTGGTGTCAACACTCTGTCTGATTTTGGATTTTTTTTTTTTTTTTCCAAAATCAGACTTGACACCAGAGAGGCTGAATACCGCACTGAGTCAATGCGGTCTTACCCTCTCTGGTCTCAACACTCTGTCTGATTTGGGATTTTTTTTTTTTTTTCCAAAATCAGACTTGACACCAGAGAGGCTGAATACTGCACTGAGTCAATGCGGTCTTAGCCTCTCTGGTCTCAACACTCTGTCTGATTTTGGATTTTTTTTTTTTTTTCCAAAATCAGACTTGACACCAGAGAGGCTGAATACCGCACTGAGTCAATGCGGTCTTAGCCTCTCTGGTCTCAACATTCTGTCTGATTTTGGATTTTTTTTTTTTTTTTCCAAAATCAGACTTGACACCAGAGAGGCTGAATACCGCCCTGAGTCAATGCGGTCTTAGCCTCTCTGGTGTCAACACTCTGTCTGATTTTGGATTTTTAATTTTTTTTCCAAAATCAGACTTGACACCAGAGAGGCTGAATACCGCACTGAGTCAATGCGGTCTTAGCCTCTCTGGTGTCAACACTCTGTCTGATTTTGGATTTTTTTTTTTTTTTTCCAAAATCAGACTTGACACCAGAGAGGCTGAATACCGCACTGAGTAAATGCGGTCTTAGCCTCTCTGGTCTCAACACTCTGTCTGATTTGGGATTTTTTTTTTTTTTTTCCAAAATCAGACTTGACACCAGAGAGGCTGAATACCGCACTGAGTCAATGCGGTCTTAGCCTCTCTGGTGTCAACACTCTGTCTGATTTTGGATTTTTTTTTTTTTTTTCCTAAATCAGACTTGACACCAGAGAGGCTGAATACCGCAGTGAGTCAATGCGGTCTTAGCCTCTCTGGTCTCAACACTCTGTCTGATTTTGGATTTTTTTTTTTTTTTTTTCCAAAATCAGACTTGACACCAGAGAGGCTGAATACCGCACTGAGTCAATGCGGTCTTAGCCTCTCTGGTGTCAACACTCTGTCTGATTTTGGATTTTTTTTTTTTTTTTTCCAAAATCAGACTTGACACCAGAGAGGCTGAATACCGCACTGAGTCAATGCGGTCTTAGCCTCTCTGGTCTCAACACTCTGTCTGATTTTGGATTTTTTTTTTTTTTTCCAAAATCAGACTTGACACCAGAGAGGCTGAATACCGCACTGAGTCAATGCAGTCTTAGCCTCTCTGGTCTCAACACTCTGTCTGATTTTGGATTTTTTTTTTTTTTTTCCAAAATCAGACTTGACACCAGAGAGGCTGAATACCGCCCTGAGTCAATGCGGTCTTAGCCTCTCTGGTGTCAACACTCTGTCTGATTTTGGATTTTTTTTTTTTTTTTCCCAAAATCAGACTTGACACCAGAGAGGCTGAATACCGCACTGAGTCAATGCGGTCTTAGCCTCTCTGGTGTCAACACTCTGTCTGATTTTGGATTTTTTTTTCAAAATCAGACTTGACAAGAGAGAGGCTGAATACCGCACTGAGTCAATGCGGTCTTAGCCTCTCTGGTGTCAACACTCTGTCTGATTTTGGATTTTTTTTTTTTTTTTCCAAAATCAGACTTGACACCAGAGAGGCTGAATACCGCACTGAGTCAATGCGGTCTTAGCCTCTCTGGTGTCAACACTCTGTCTGATTTTGGATTTTTTTTTTTTTTTTTTCCAAAATCAGACTTGACACCAGAGAGGCTGAATACTGCACTGAGTCAATGCGGTCTTAGCCTCTCTGGTGTCAACACTCTGTCTGATTTTGGATTTTTTTTTTTTTTTCCAAAATCAGACTTGACACCAGAGAGGCTGAATACCGCACTGAGTCAATGCGGTCTTACCCTCTCTGGTCTCAACACTCTGTCTGATTTGGGATTTTTTTTTTTTTTTCCAAAATCAGACTTGACACCAGAGAGGCTGAATACCGCCCTGAGTCAATGCGGTCTTAGCCTCTCTGGTGTCAACACTCTGTCTGATTTTGGATTTTTTTTTTTTTTTCCAAAATCAGACTTGACACCAGAGAGGCTGAATACCGCCCTGAGTCAATGCGGTCTTAGCCTCTCTGGTGTCAACACTCTGTCTGATTTTGGATTTTTTTTTTTTTTTTCCCAAAATCAGACTTGACACCAGAGAGGCTGAATACTGCACTGAGTCAATGCGGTCTTAGCCTCTCTGGTCTCAACACTCTGTCTGATTTTGGATTTTTTTTTTTTTTTTCCCAAAATCAGACGACACCAGAGAGGCTGAATACCGCACTGAGTCAATGCGGTCTTAGCCTCTCTGGTGTCAACACTCTGTCTGATTTTGGATTATTTTATTTTTTTTCCAAAATCAGACTTGACACCAGAGAGGCTGAATACTGCACTGAGTCAATGCGGTCTTAGCCTCTCTGGTGTCAACACTCTGTCTGATTTTGGATTTTTTTTTTTTTTTCCAAAATCAGACTTGACACCAGAGAGGCTGAATACCGCACTGAGTCAATGCGGTCTTACCCTCTCTGGTCTCAACACTCTGTCTGATTTGGGATTTTTTTTTTTTTTTCCAAAATCAGACTTGACACCAGAGAGGCTGAATACCGCCCTGAGTCAATGCGGTCTTAGCCTCTCTGGTGTCAACACTCTGTCTGATTTTGGATTTTTTTTTTTTTTTCCAAAATCAGACTTGACACCAGAGAGGCTGAATACCGCCCTGAGTCAATGCGGTCTTAGCCTCTCTGGTGTCAACACTCTGTCTGATTTTGGATTTTTTTTTTTTTTTTCCCAAAATCAGACTTGACACCAGAGAGGCTGAATACTGCACTGAGTCAATGCGGTCTTAGCCTCTCTGGTCTCAACACTCTGTCTGATTTTGGATTTTTTTTTTTTTTTTCCCAAAATCAGACGACACCAGAGAGGCTGAATACCGCACTGAGTCAATGCGGTCTTAGCCTCTCTGGTGTCAACACTCTGTCTGATTTTGGATTATTTTATTTTTTTTCCAAAATCAGACTTGACACCAGAGAGGCTGAATACTGCACTGAGTCAATGCGGTCTTAGCCTCTCTGGTCTCAACACTCTGTCTGATTTTGGATTTTTTTTTTTTTTTCCAAAATCAGACTTGACACCAGAGAGGCTGAATACCGCACTGAGTCAATGCAGTCTTAGCCTCTCTGGTCTCAACACTCTGTCTGATTTTGGATTTTTTTTTTTTTTTCCCAAAATCAGACTTGACACCAGAGAGGCTGAATACCGCACTGAGTCAATGCGGTCTTAGCCTCTCTGGTGTCAACACTCTGTCTGATTTTGGATTTTTTTTTCAAAATCAGACTTGACACCAGAGAGGCTGAATACCGCACTGAGTCAATGCGGTCTTAGCCTCTCTGGTGTCAACACTCTGTCTGATTTTGGATTTTTTTTTTTTTTTCCAAAATCAGACTTGACACCAGAGAGGCTGAATACCGCACTGAGTCAATGCGGTCTTAGCCTCTCTGGTGTCAACACTCTGTCTGATTTTGGATTTTTTTTTTTTTTTTTTCCAAAATCAGACTTGACACCAGAGAGGCTGAATACCGCACTGAGTCAATGCGGTCTTAGCCTCTCTGGTGTCAACACTCTGTCTGATTTTGGATTTTTTTTTTTTTTTTCCAAAATCAGACTTGACACCAGAGAGGCTGAATACCGCACTGAGTCAATGCGGTCTTACCCTCTCTGGTCTCAACACTCTGTCTGATTTGGGATTTTTTTTTTTTTTTCCAAAATCAGACTTGACACCAGAGAGGCTGAATACCGCCCTGAGTCAATGCGGTCTTAGCCTCTCTGGTGTCAACACTCTGTCTGATTTTGGATGTTTTTTTTTTTTTTCCCAAAATCAGACTTGACACCAGAGAGGCTGAATACCGCCCTGAGTCAATGCGGTCTTAGCCTCTCTGGTCTCAACACTCTGTCTGATTTTGGATTTGTTTTTTGTTTTTCCAAAATCAGACTTGACACCAGAGAGGCTGAATACCGCCCTGAGTCAATGCGGTCTTAGCCTCTCTGGTGTCAACACTCTGTCTGATTTTGGATTTTTTTTTTTTTTCCCAAAAATCAGACTTGACACCAGAGAGGCTGAATACCGCACTGAGTCAATGCGGTCTTAGCCTCTCTGGTGTCAACACTCTGTCTGATTTTGGATTTTTTTTTCAAAATCAGACTTGACACCAGAGAGGCTGAATACCGCACTGAGTCAATGCGGTCTTAGCCTCTCTGGTGTCAACACTCTGTCTGATTTTGGATTTTTTATTTTTTTTCCAAAATCAGACTTGACACCAGAGAGGCTGAATACCGCACTGAGTCAATGCGGTCTTAGCCTCTCTGGTGTCAACACTCTGTCTGATTTTGGATTTTTTTTTTTTTTTTTTCCAAAATCAGACTTGACACCAGAGAGGCTGAATACCGCACTGAGTCAATGCGGTCTTAGCCTCTCTGGTGTCAACACTCTGTCTGATTTTGGATTTTTTTTTTTTTTTCCAAAATCAGACTTGACACCAGAGAGGCTGAATACCGCACTGAGTCAATGCGGTCTTACCCTCTCTGGTCTCAACACTCTGTCTGATTTGGGATTTTTTTTTTTTTTTCCAAAATCAGACTTGACACCAGAGAGGCTGAATACCGCCCTGAGTCAATGCGGTCTTAGCCTCTCTGGTGTCAACACTCTGTCTGATTTTGGATTTTTTTTTTTTTTTTCCCAAAATCAGACTTGACACCAGAGAGGCTGAATACTGCACTGAGTCAATGCGGTCTTAGCCTCTCTGGTCTCAACACTCTGTCTGATTTTGGATTTTTTTTTTTTTTTTCCCAAAATCAGACGACACCAGAGAGGCTGAATACCGCACTGAGTCAATGCGGTCTTAGCCTCTCTGGTGTCAACACTCTGTCTGATTTTGGATTATTTTATTTTTTTTCCAAAATCAGACTTGACACCAGAGAGGCTGAATACTGCACTGAGTCAATGCGGTCTTAGCCTCTCTGGTCTCAACACTCTGTCTGATTTTGGATTTTTTTTTTTTTTTTCCAAAATCAGACTTGACACCAGAGAGGCTGAATACCGCACTGAGTCAATGCGGTCTTAGCCTCTCTGGTCTCAACACTCTGTCTGATTTTGGATTTTTTTTTTTTTTTCCAAAATCAGACTTGACACCAGAGAGGCTGAATACCGCCCTGAGTCAATGCGGTCTTAGCCTCTCTGGTGTCAACACTCTGTCTGATTTTGGATTTTTTATTTTTTTTCCAAAATCAGACTTGACACCAGAGAGGCTGAATACCGCACTGAGTCAATGCGGTCTTAGCCTCTCTGGTGTCAACACTCTGTCTGATTTTGGATTTTTTTTTTTTTTTTCCAAAATCAGACTTGACACCAGAGAGGCTGAATACCGCACTGAGTAAATGCGGTCTTAGCCTCTCTGGTCTCAACACTCTGTCTGATTTGGGATTTTTTTTTTTTTTTTTCCAAAATCAGACTTGACACCAGAGAGGCTGAATACCGCACTGAGTCAATGCGGTCTTAGCCTCTCTGGTGTCAACACTCTGTCTGATTTTGGATTTTTTTTTTTTTTTTCCTAAATCAGACTTGACACCAGAGAGGCTGAATACCGCAGTGAGTCAATGCGGTCTTAGCCTCTCTGGTCTCAACACTCTGTCTGATTTTGGATTTTTTTTTTTTTTTTTTCCAAAATCAGACTTGACACCAGAGAGGCTGAATACCGCACTGAGTCAATGCGGTCTTAGCCTCTCTGGTGTCAACACTCTGTCTGATTTTGGATTTTTTTTTTTTTTTCCCAAAATCAGACTTGACACCAGAGAGGCTGAATAACGCACTGAGTCAATGCGGTCTTAGCCTCTCTGGTCTCAACACTCTGTCTGATTTTGGATTTTTTTTTTTTTTTTTTCCAAAATCAGACTTGACACCAGAGAGGCTGAATACCGCACTGAGTCAATGCGGTCTTAGCCTCTCTGGTCTCAACACTCTGTCTGATTTTGGATTTTTTTTTTTTTTTTCCAAAATCAGACTTGACACCAGAGAGGCTGAATACCGCACTGAGTCAATGCAGTCTTAGCCTCTCTGGTCTCAACACTCTGTCTGATTTTGGATTTTTTTTTTTTTTTTCCAAAATCAGACTTGACACCAGAGAGGCTGAATACCGCCCTGAGTCAATGCGGTCTTAGCCTCTCTGGTGTCAACACTCTGTCTGATTTTGGATTTTTTTTTTTTTTTTCCCAAAATCAGACTTGACACCAGAGAGGCTGAATACCGCACTGAGTCAATGCGGTCTTAGCCTCTCTGGTGTCAAAACTCTGTCTGATTTTGGATTTTTTTTTCAAAATCAGACTTGACACCAGAGAGGCTGAATACCGCACTGAGTCAATGCGGTCTTAGCCTCTCTGGTGTCAACACTCTGTCTGATTTTGGATTTTTTATTTTTTTTCCAAAATCAGACTTGACACCAGAGAGGCTGAATACCGCACTGAGTCAATGCGGTCTTAGCCTCTCTGGTGTCAACACTCTGTCTGATTTTGGATTTTTTTTTTTTTTTTTTCCAAAATCAGACTTGACACCAGAGAGGCTGAATACCGCACTGAGTCAATGCGGTCTTAGCCTCTCTGGTGTCAACACTCTGTCTGATTTTGGATTTTTTTTTTTTTTTCCAAAATCAGACTTGACACCAGAGAGGCTGAATACCGCACTGAGTCAATGCGGTCTTACCCTCTCTGGTCTCAACACTCTGTCTGATTTGGGATTTTTTTTTTTTTTTCCAAAATCAGACTTGACACCAGAGAGGCTGAATACCGCCCTGAGTCAATGCGGTCTTAGCCTCTCTGGTGTCAACACTCTGTCTGATTTTGGATTTTTTTTTTTTTTTCCCCAAAATCAGACTTGACACCAGAGAGGCTGAATACTGCACTGAGTCAATGCGGTCTTAGCCTCTCTGGTCTCAACACTCTGTCTGATTTTGGATTTTTTTTTTTTTTTTTTCCAAAATCAGACTTGACACCAGAGAGGCTGAATACCGCACTGAGTCAATGCGGTCTTAGCCTCTCTGGTGTCAACACTCTGTCTGATTTTGGATTTTTTTTTTTTTTTTCCTAAATCAGACTTGACACCAGAGAGGCTGAATACCGCAGTGAGTCAATGCGGTCTTAGCCTCTCTGGTCTCAACACTCTGTCTGATTTTGGATTTTTTTTTTTTTTTTTTCCAAAATCAGACTTGACACCAGAGAGGCTGAATACCGCACTGAGTCAATGCGGTCTTAGCCTCTCTGGTGTCAACACTCTGTCTGATTTTGGATTTTTTTTTTTTTTTCCCAAAATCAGACTTGACACCAGAGAGGCTGAATAACGCACTGAGTCAATGCGGTCTTAGCCTCTCTGGTCTCAACACTCTGTCTGATTTTGGATTTTTTTTTTTTTTTTTCCAAAATCAGACTTGACACCAGAGAGGCTGAATACCGCACTGAGTCAATGCGGTCTTAGCCTCTCTGGTCTCAACACTCTGTCTGATTTTGGATTTTTTTTTTTTTTTCCAAAATCAGACTTGACACCAGAGAGGCTGAATACCGCACTGAGTCAATGCAGTCTTAGCCTCTCTGGTCTCAACACTCTGTCTGATTTTGGATTTTTTTTTTTTTTTTCCAAAATCAGACTTGACACCAGAGAGGCTGAATACCGCCCTGAGTCAATGCGGTCTTAGCCTCTCTGGTGTCAACACTCTGTCTGATTTTGGATTTTTTTTTTTTTTTCCCAAAATCAGACTTGACACCAGAGAGGCTGAATACCGCACTGAGTCAATGCGGTCTTAGCCTCTCTGGTGTCAACACTCTGTCTGATTTTGGATTTTTTTTTCAAAATCAGACTTGACAAGAGAGAGGCTGAATACCGCACTGAGTCAATGCGGTCTTAGCCTCTCTGGTGTCAACACTCTGTCTGATTTTGGATTTTTTTTTTTTTTTCCAAAATCAGACTTGACACCAGAGAGGCTGAATACCGCACTGAGTCAATGCGGTCTTAGCCTCTCTGGTGTCAACACTCTGTCTGATTTTGGATTTTTTTTTTTTTTTTTTCCAAAATCAGACTTGACACCAGAGAGGCTGAATACTGCACTGAGTCAATGCGGTCTTAGCCTCTCTGGTGTCAACACTCTGTCTGATTTTGGATTTTTTTTTTTTTTTCCAAAATCAGACTTGACACCAGAGAGGCTGAATACCGCACTGAGTCAATGCGGTCTTACCCTCTCTGGTCTCAACACTCTGTCTGATTTGGGATTTTTTTTTTTTTTTCCAAAATCAGACTTGACACCAGAGAGGCTGAATACCGCCCTGAGTCAATGCGGTCTTAGCCTCTCTGGTGTCAACACTCTGTCTGATTTTGGATTTTTTTTTTTTTTTCCAAAATCAGACTTGACACCAGAGAGGCTGAATACCGCCCTGAGTCAATGCGGTCTTAGCCTCTCTGGTGTCAACACTCTGTCTGATTTTGGATTTTTTTTTTTTTTTTCCCAAAATCAGACTTGACACCAGAGAGGCTGAATACTGCACTGAGTCAATGCGGTCTTAGCCTCTCTGGTCTCAACACTCTGTCTGATTTTGGATTTTTTTTTTTTTTTTCCCAAAATCAGACGACACCAGAGAGGCTGAATACCGCACTGAGTCAATGCGGTCTTAGCCTCTCTGGTGTCAACACTCTGTCTGATTTTGGATTATTTTATTTTTTTTCCAAAATCAGACTTGACACCAGAGAGGCTGAATACTGCACTGAGTCAATGCGGTCTTAGCCTCTCTGGTGTCAACACTCTGTCTGATTTTGGATTTTTTTTTTTTTTTCCAAAATCAGACTTGACACCAGAGAGGCTGAATACCGCACTGAGTCAATGCGGTCTTACCCTCTCTGGTCTCAACACTCTGTCTGATTTGGGATTTTTTTTTTTTTTTCCAAAATCAGACTTGACACCAGAGAGGCTGAATACCGCCCTGAGTCAATGCGGTCTTAGCCTCTCTGGTGTCAACACTCTGTCTGATTTTGGATTTTTTTTTTTTTTTTCCCAAAATCAGACTTGACACCAGAGAGGCTGAATACTGCACTGAGTCAATGCGGTCTTAGCCTCTCTGGTCTCAACACTCTGTCTGATTTTGGATTTTTTTTTTTTTTTTCCCAAAATCAGACGACACCAGAGAGGCTGAATACCGCACTGAGTCAATGCGGTCTTAGCCTCTCTGGTGTCAACACTCTGTCTGATTTTGGATTATTTTATTTTTTTTCCAAAATCAGACTTGACACCAGAGAGGCTGAATACTGCACTGAGTCAATGCGGTCTTAGCCTCTCTGGTCTCAACACTCTGTCTGATTTTGGATTTTTTTTTTTTTTTTCCAAAATCAGACTTGACACCAGAGAGGCTGAATACCGCACTGAGTCAATGCAGTCTTAGCCTCTCTGGTCTCAACACTCTGTCTGATTTTGGATTTTTTTTTTTTTTTCCCAAAATCAGACTTGACACCAGAGAGGCTGAATACCGCACTGAGTCAATGCGGTCTTAGCCTCTCTGGTGTCAACACTCTGTCTGATTTTGGATTTTTTTTTCAAAATCAGACTTGACACCAGAGAGGCTGAATACCGCACTGAGTCAATGCGGTCTTAGCCTCTCTGGTGTCAACACTCTGTCTGATTTTGGATTTTTTTTTTTTTTTCCAAAATCAGACTTGACACCAGAGAGGCTGAATACCGCACTGAGTCAATGCGGTCTTAGCCTCTCTGGTGTCAACACTCTGTCTGATTTTGGATTTTTTTTTTTTTTTTTTCCAAAATCAGACTTGACACCAGAGAGGCTGAATACCGCACTGAGTCAATGCGGTCTTAGCCTCTCTGGTGTCAACACTCTGTCTGATTTTGGATTTTTTTTTTTTTTTCCAAAATCAGACTTGACACCAGAGAGGCTGAATACCGCACTGAGTCAATGCGGTCTTACCCTCTCTGGTCTCAACACTCTGTCTGATTTGGGATTTTTTTTTTTTTTTCCAAAATCAGACTTGACACCAGAGAGGCTGAATACCGCCCTGAGTCAATGCGGTCTTAGCCTCTCTGGTGTCAACACTCTGTCTGATTTTGGATGTTTTTTTTTTTTTTCCCAAAATCAGACTTGACACCAGAGAGGCTGAATACCGCCCTGAGTCAATGCGGTCTTAGCCTCTCTGGTCTCAACACTCTGTCTGATTTTGGATTTGTTTTTTGTTTTTCCAAAATCAGACTTGACACCAGAGAGGCTGAATACCGCCCTGAGTCAATGCGGTCTTAGCCTCTCTGGTGTCAACACTCTGTCTGATTTTGGATTTTTTTTTTTTTTTCCCCAAAATCAGACTTGACACCAGAGAGGCTGAATACCGCACTGAGTCAATGCGGTCTTAGCCTCTCTGGTGTCAACACTCTGTCTGATTTTGGATTTTTTTTTTCAAAATCAGACTTGACACCAGAGAGGCTGAATACCGCACTGAGTCAATGCGGTCTTAGCCTCTCTGGTGTCAACACTCTGTCTGATTTTGGATTTTTTATTTTTTTTCCAAAATCAGACTTGACACCAGAGAGGCTGAATACCGCACTGAGTCAATGCGGTCTTAGCCTCTCTGGTGTCAACACTCTGTCTGATTTTGGATTTTTTTTTTTTTTTTTTCCAAAATCAGACTTGACACCAGAGAGGCTGAATACCGCACTGAGTCAATGCGGTCTTAGCCTCTCTGGTGTCAACACTCTGTCTGATTTTGGATTTTTTTTTTTTTTTCCAAAATCAGACTTGACACCAGAGAGGCTGAATACCGCACTGAGTCAATGCGGTCTTACCCTCTCTGGTCTCAACACTCTGTCTGATTTGGGATTTTTTTTTTTTTTTCCAAAATCAGACTTGACACCAGAGAGGCTGAATACCGCCCTGAGTCAATGCGGTCTTAGCCTCTCTGGTGTCAACACTCTGTCTGATTTTGGATTTTTTTTTTTTTTTTCCCAAAATCAGACTTGACACCAGAGAGGCTGAATACTGCACTGAGTCAATGCGGTCTTAGCCTCTCTGGTCTCAACACTCTGTCTGATTTTGGATTTTTTTTTTTTTTTTCCCAAAATCAGACGACACCAGAGAGGCTGAATACCGCACTGAGTCAATGCGGTCTTAGCCTCTCTGGTGTCAACACTCTGTCTGATTTTGGATTATTTTATTTTTTTTCCAAAATCAGACTTGACACCAGAGAGGCTGAATACTGCACTGAGTCAATGCGGTCTTAGCCTCTCTGGTCTCAACACTCTGTCTGATTTTGGATTTTTTTTTTTTTTTTCCAAAATCAGACTTGACACCAGAGAGGCTGAATACCGCACTGAGTCAATGCGGTCTTAGCCTCTCTGGTGTCAACACTCTGTCTGATTTTGGATTATTTTATTTTTTTTCCAAAATCAGACTTGACACCAGAGAGGCTGAATACTGCACCTAGTCAATGCGGTCTTAGCCTCTCTGGTCTCAACACTCTGTCTGATTTTGGATTTTTTTTTTTTTTTTCCAAAATCAGACTTGACACCAGAGAGGCTGAATACCGCACTGAGTCAATGCAGTCTTAGCCTCTCTGGTCTCAACACTCTGTCTGATTTTGGATTTTTTTTTTTTTTTCCCAAAATCAGACTTGACACCAGAGAGGCTGAATACCGCACTGAGTCAATGCGGTCTTAGCCTCTCTGGTGTCAACACTCTGTCTGATTTTGGATTTTTTTTTCAAAATCAGACTTGACACCAGAGAGGCTGAATACCGCACTGAGTCAATGCGGTCTTAGCCTCTCTGGTGTCAACACTCTGTCTGATTTTGGATTTTTTTTTTTTTTTCCAAAATCAGACTTGACACCAGAGAGGCTGAATACCGCACTGAGTCAATGCGGTCTTAGCCTCTCTGGTGTCAACACTCTGTCTGATTTTGGATTTTTTTTTTTTTTTTTTCCAAAATCAGACTTGACACCAGAGAGGCTGAATACCGCACTGAGTCAATGCGGTCTTAGCCTCTCTGGTGTCAACACTCTGTCTGATTTTGGATTTTTTTTTTTTTTTCCAAAATCAGACTTGACACCAGAGAGGCTGAATACCGCACTGAGTCAATGCGGTCTTACCCTCTCTGGTCTCAACACTCTGTCTGATTTGGGATTTTTTTTTTTTTTTCCAAAATCAGACTTGACACCAGAGAGGCTGAATACCGCCCTGAGTCAATGCGGTCTTAGCCTCTCTGGTGTCAACACTCTGTCTGATTTTGGATGTTTTTTTTTTTTTTCCCAAAATCAGACTTGACACCAGAGAGGCTGAATACCGCCCTGAGTCAATGCGGTCTTAGCCTCTCTGGTCTCAACACTCTGTCTGATTTTGGATTTGTTTTTTGTTTTTCCAAAATCAGACTTGACACCAGAGAGGCTGAATACCGCCCTGAGTCAATGCGGTCTTAGCCTCTCTGGTGTCAACACTCTGTCTGATTTTGGATTTTTTTTTTTTTTTCCCCAAAATCAGACTTGACACCAGAGAGGCTGAATACCGCACTGAGTCAATGCGGTCTTAGCCTCTCTGGTGTCAACACTCTGTCTGATTTTGGATTTTTTTTTCAAAATCAGACTTGACACCAGAGAGGCTGAATACCGCACTGAGTCAATGCGGTCTTAGCCTCTCTGGTGTCAACACTCTGTCTGATTTTGGATTTTTTATTTTTTTTCCAAAATCAGACTTGACACCAGAGAGGCTGAATACCGCACTGAGTCAATGCGGTCTTAGCCTCTCTGGTGTCAACACTCTGTCTGATTTTGGATTTTTTTTTTTTTTTTTTCCAAAATCAGACTTGACACCAGAGAGGCTGAATACCGCACTGAGTCAATGCGGTCTTAGCCTCTCTGGTGTCAACACTCTGTCTGATTTTGGATTTTTTTTTTTTTTTCCAAAATCAGACTTGACACCAGAGAGGCTGAATACCGCACTGAGTCAATGCGGTCTTACCCTCTCTGGTCTCAACACTCTGTCTGATTTGGGATTTTTTTTTTTTTTTTCCAAAATCAGACTTGACACCAGAGAGGCTGAATACCGCCCTGAGTCAATGCGGTCTTAGCCTCTCTGGTGTCAACACTCTGTCTGATTTTGGATTTTTTTTTTTTTTTTCCCAAAATCAGACTTGACACCAGAGAGGCTGAATACTGCACTGAGTCAATGCGGTCTTAGCCTCTCTGGTCTCAACACTCTGTCTGATTTTGGATTTTTTTTTTTTTTTTCCCAAAATCAGACGACACCAGAGAGGCTGAATACCGCACTGAGTCAATGCGGTCTTAGCCTCTCTGGTGTCAACACTCTGTCTGATTTTGGATTATTTTATTTTTTTTCCAAAATCAGACTTGACACCAGAGAGGCTGAATACTGCACTGAGTCAATGCGGTCTTAGCCTCTCTGGTCTCAACACTCTGTCTGATTTTGGATTTTTTTTTTTTTTTTCCAAAATCAGACTTGACACCAGAGAGGCTGAATACCGCACTGAGTCAATGCGGTCTTAGCCTCTCTGGTCTCAACACTCTGTCTGATTTTGGATTTTTTTTTTTTTTTCCAAAATCAGACTTGACACCAGAGAGGCTGAATACCGCCCTGAGTCAATGCGGTCTTAGCCTCTCTGGTGTCAACACTCTGTCTGATTTTGGATTTTTTATTTTTTTTCCAAAATCAGACTTGACACCAGAGAGGCTGAATACCGCACTGAGTCAATGCGGTCTTAGCCTCTCTGGTGTCAACACTCTGTCTGATTTTGGATTTTTTTTTTTTTTTTCCAAAATCAGACTTGACACCAGAGAGGCTGAATACCGCACTGAGTAAATGCGGTCTTAGCCTCTCTGGTCTCAACACTCTGTCTGATTTGGGATTTTTTTTTTTTTTTTCCAAAATCAGACTTGACACCAGAGAGGCTGAATACCGCACTGAGTCAATGCGGTCTTAGCCTCTCTGGTGTCAACACTCTGTCTGATTTTGGATTTTTTTTTTTTTTTTCCTAAATCAGACTTGACACCAGAGAGGCTGAATACCGCAGTGAGTCAATGCGGTCTTAGCCTCTCTGGTCTCAACACTCTGTCTGATTTTGGATTTTTTTTTTTTTTTTTTCCAAAATCAGACTTGACACCAGAGAGGCTGAATACCGCACTGAGTCAATGCGGTCTTAGCCTCTCTGGTGTCAACACTCTGTCTGATTTTGGATTTTTTTTTTTTTTTCCCAAAATCAGACTTGACACCAGAGAGGCTGAATAACGCACTGAGTCAATGCGGTCTTAGCCTCTCTGGTCTCAACACTCTGTCTGATTTTGGATTTTTTTTTTTTTTTTTTCCAAAATCAGACTTGACACCAGAGAGGCTGAATACCGCACTGAGTCAATGCGGTCTTAGCCTCTCTGGTCTCAACACTCTGTCTGATTTTGGATTTTTTTTTTTTTTTTCCAAAATCAGACTTGACACCAGAGAGGCTGAATACCGCACTGAGTCAATGCAGTCTTAGCCTCTCTGGTCTCAACACTCTGTCTGATTTTGGATTTTTTTTTTTTTTTTTCCAAAATCAGACTTGACACCAGAGAGGCTGAATACCGCCCTGAGTCAATGCGGTCTTAGCCTCTCTGGTGTCAACACTCTGTCTGATTTTGGATTTTTTTTTTTTTTTTCCCAAAATCAGACTTGACACCAGAGAGGCTGAATACCGCACTGAGTCAATGCGGTCTTAGCCTCTCTGGTGTCAAAACTCTGTCTGATTTTGGATTTTTTTTTCAAAATCAGACTTGACACCAGAGAGGCTGAATACCGCACTGAGTCAATGCGGTCTTAGCCTCTCTGGTGTCAACACTCTGTCTGATTTTGGATTTTTTATTTTTTTTCCAAAATCAGACTTGACACCAGAGAGGCTGAATACCGCACTGAGTCAATGCGGTCTTAGCCTCTCTGGTGTCAACACTCTGTCTGATTTTGGATTTTTTTTTTTTTTTTTTCCAAAATCAGACTTGACACCAGAGAGGCTGAATACCGCACTGAGTCAATGCGGTCTTAGCCTCTCTGGTGTCAACACTCTGTCTGATTTTGGATTTTTTTTTTTTTTTCCAAAATCAGACTTGACACCAGAGAGGCTGAATACCGCACTGAGTCAATGCGGTCTTACCCTCTCTGGTCTCAACACTCTGTCTGATTTGGGATTTTTTTTTTTTTTTCCAAAATCAGACTTGACACCAGAGAGGCTGAATACCGCCCTGAGTCAATGCGGTCTTAGCCTCTCTGGTGTCAACACTCTGTCTGATTTTGGATTTTTTTTTTTTTTTCCCCAAAATCAGACTTGACACCAGAGAGGCTGAATACTGCACTGAGTCAATGCGGTCTTAGCCTCTCTGGTCTCAACACTCTGTCTGATTTTGGATTTTTTTTTTTTTTTCCCAAAATCAGACGACACCAGAGAGGCTGAATACCGCACTGAGTCAATGCGGTCTTAGCCTCTCTGGTCTCAACACTCTGTCTGATTTTGGATTTTTTTTTTTTTTTTCCAAAATCAGACTTGACACCAGAGAGGCTGAATACCGCACTGAGTCAATGCGGTCTTAGCCTCTCTGGTCTCAACACTCTGTCTGATTTTGGATTTTTTTTTTTTTTTTCCAAAATAAGACTTGACACCAGAGAGGCTGAATACCGCCCTGAGTCAATGCGGTCTTAGCCTCTCTGGTGTCAACACTCTGTCTGATTTTGGATTTTTTTTTTTTTTTTCCCAAAATCAGACTTGACACCAGAGAGGCTGAATAACGCACTGAGTCAATGCGGTCTTAGCCTCTCTGGTGTCAACACTCTGTCTGATTTTGGATTTTTTTTTCAAAATCAGACTTGACACCAGAGAGGCTGAATACCGCACTGAGTCAATGCGGTCTTAGCCTCTCTGGTGTCAACACTCTGTCTGATTTTGGATTTTTTTTTTTTTTTTTTCCAAAATCAGACTTGACACCAGAGAGGCTGAATACCGCACTGAGTCAATGCGGTCTTAGCCTCTCTGGTGTCAACACTCTGTCTGATTTTCGATTTTTTTTTTTTTTTTCCAAAATCAGACTTGACACCAGAGAGGCTGAATACCGCCCTGAGTCAATGCGGTCTTAGCCTCTCTGGTGTCAACACTCTGTCTGATTTTGGATTTTTTATTTTTTTTCCAAAATCAGACTTGACACCAGAGAGGCTGAATACCGCACTGAGTCAATGCGGTCTTAGCCTCTCTGGTGTCAACACTCTGTCTGATTTTGGATTTTTTTTTTTTTTTTCCAAAATCAGACTTGACACCAGAGAGGCTGAATACCGCACTGAGTAAATGCTGTCTTAGCCTCTCTGGTCTCAACACTCTGTCTGATTTGGGATTTTTTTTTTTTTTTTTCCAAAATCAGACTTGACACCAGAGAGGCTGAATACCGCACTGAGTCAATGCGGTCTTAGCCTCTCTGGTGTCAACACTCTGTCTGATTTTGGATTTTTTTTTTTTTTTTCCTAAATCAGACTTGACACCAGAGAGGCTGAATACCGCAGTGAGTCAATGCGGTCTTAGCCTCTCTGGTCTCAACACTCTGTCTGATTTTGGATTTTTTTTTTTTTTTTTTCCAAAATCAGACTTGACACCAGAGAGGCTGAATACCGCACTGAGTCAATGCGGTCTTAGCCTCTCTGGTGTCAACACTCTGTCTGATTTTGGATTTTTTTTTTTTTTTCCCAAAATCAGACTTGACACCAGAGAGGCTGAATAACGCACTGAGTCAATGCGGTCTTAGCCTCTCTGGTCTCAACACTCTGTCTGATTTTGGATTTTTTTTTTTTTTTTCCAAAATCAGACTTGACACCAGAGAGGCTGAATACCGCACTGAGTCAATGCGGTCTTAGCCTCTCTGGTCTCAACACTCTGTCTGATTTTGGATTTTTTTTTTTTTTTTCCAAAATCAGACTTGACACCAGAGAGGCTGAATACCGCCCTGAGTCAATGCGGTCTTAGCCTCTCTGGTGTCAACACTCTGTCTGATTTTGGATTTTTTTTTTCAAAATCAGACTTGACACCAGAGAGGCTGAATACCGCACTGAGTCAATGCGGTCTTAGCCTCTCTGGTGTCAACACTCTGTCTGATTTTGGATTTTTTTTTTTTTTTCCAAAATCAGACTTGACACCAGAGAGGCTGAATACCGCACTGAGTCAATGCGGTCTTAGCCTCTCTGGTGTCAACACTCTGTCTGATTTTGGATTTTTTTTTTTTTTTCCAAAATCAGACTTGACACCAGAGAGGCTGAATACCGCACTGAGTCAATGCGGTCTTACCCTCTCTGGTCTCAACACTCTGTCTGATTTGGGATTTTTTTTTTTTTTTCCAAAATCAGACTTGACACCAGAGAGGCTGAATACCGCCCTGAGTCAATGCGGTCTTAGCCTCTCTGGTGTCAACACTCTGTCTGATTTTGGATGTTTTTTTTTTTTTTCCCAAAATCAGACTTGACACCAGAGAGGCTGAATACTGCACTGAGTCAATGCGGTCTTAGCCTCTCTGGTCTCAACACTCTGTCTGATTTTGGATTTTTTTTTTTTTTTCCCAAAATCAGACGACACCAGAGAGGCTGAATACCGCACTGAGTCAATGCGGTCTTAGCCTCTCTGGTGTCAACACTCTGTCTGATTTTGGATTATTTTATTTTTTTTCCAAAATCAGACTTGACACCAGAGAGGCTGAATACTGCACTGAGTCAATGCGGTCTTAGCCTCTCTGGTCTCAACACTCTGTCTGATTTTGGATTTTTTTTTTTTTTTTCCAAAATCAGACTTGACACCAGAGAGGCTGAATACCGCACTGAGTCAATGCGGTCTTAGCCTCTCTGGTGTCAACACTCTGTCTGATTTTGGATTTTTTTTTCAAAATCAGACTTGACACCAGAGAGGCTGAATACCGCACTGAGTCAATGCGGTCTTAGCCTCTCTGGTGTCAACACTCTGTCTGATTTTGGATTTTTTATTTTTTTTCCAAAATCAGACTTGACACCAGAGAGGCTGAATACCGCACTGAGTCAATGCGGTCTTAGCCTCTCTGGTGTCAACACTCTGTCTGATTTTGGATTTTTTTTTTTTTTTTTTTCCAAAATCAGACTTGACACCAGAGAGGCTGAATACCGCACTGAGTCAATGCGGTCTTAGCCTCTCTGGTGTCAACACTCTGTCTGATTTTGGATTTTTTTTTTTTTTTCCAAAATCAGACTTGACACCAGAGAGGCTGAATACCGCACTGAGTCAATGCGGTCTTACCCTCTCTGGTCTCAACACTCTGTCTGATTTGGGATTTTTTTTTTTTTTTCCAAAATCAGACTTGACACCAGAGAGGCTGAATACCGCCCTGAGTCAATGCGGTCTTAGCCTCTCTGGTGTCAACACTCTGTCTGATTTTGGATTTTTTTTTTTTTTTTCCCAAAATCAGACTTGACACCAGAGAGGCTGAATACTGCACTGAGTCAATGCGGTCTTAGCCTCTCTGGTCTCAACACTCTGTCTGATTTTGGATTTTTTTTTTTTTTTTCCCAAAATCAGACGACACCAGAGAGGCTGAATACCGCACTGAGTCAATGCGGTCTTAGCCTCTCTGGTGTCAACACTCTGTCTGATTTTGGATTATTTTATTTTTTTTCCAAAATCAGACTTGACACCAGAGAGGCTGAATACTGCACTGAGTCAATGCGGTCTTAGCCTCTCTGGTCTCAACACTCTGTCTGATTTTGGATTTTTTTTTTTTTTTTCCAAAATCAGACTTGACACCAGAGAGGCTGAATACCGCACTGAGTCAATGCGGTCTTAGCCTCTCTGGTCTCAACACTCTGTCTGATTTTGGATTTTTTTTTTTTTTTCCAAAATCAGACTTGACACCAGAGAGGCTGAATACCGCCCTGAGTCAATGCGGTCTTAGCCTCTCTGGTGTCAACACTCTGTCTGATTTTGGATTTTTTATTTTTTTTCCAAAATCAGACTTGACACCAGAGAGGCTGAATACCGCACTGAGTCAATGCGGTCTTAGCCTCTCTGGTGTCAACACTCTGTCTGATTTTGGATTTTTTTTTTTTTTTTCCAAAATCAGACTTGACACCAGAGAGGCTGAATACCGCACTGAGTAAATGCGGTCTTAGCCTCTCTGGTCTCAACACTCTGTCTGATTTGGGATTTTTTTTTTTTTTTTCCAAAATCAGACTTGACACCAGAGAGGCTGAATACCGCACTGAGTCAATGCGGTCTTAGCCTCTCTGGTCTCAACACTCTGTCTGATTTGGGATTTTTTTTTTTTTTTTCCTAAATCAGACTTGACACCAGAGAGGCTGAATACCGCAGTGAGTCAATGCGGTCTTAGCCTCTCTGGTCTCAACACTCTGTCTGATTTTGGATTTTTTTTTTTTTTTTTTCCAAAATCAGACTTGACACCAGAGAGGCTGAATACCGCACTGAGTCAATGCGGTCTTAGCCTCTCTGGTGTCAACACTCTGTCTGATTTTGGATTTTTTTTTTTTTTTCCCAAAATCAGACTTGACACCAGAGAGGCTGAATAACGCACTGAGTCAATGCGGTCTTAGCCTCTCTGGTCTCAACACTCTGTCTGATTTTGGATTTTTTTTTTTTTTTTTTCCAAAATCAGACTTGACACCAGAGAGGCTGAATACCGCACTGAGTCAATGCGGTCTTAGCCTCTCTGGTCTCAACACTCTGTCTGATTTTGGATTTTTTTTTTTTTTTTCCAAAATCAGACTTGACACCAGAGAGGCTGAATACCGCACTGAGTCAATGCAGTCTTAGCCTCTCTGGTCTCAACACTCTGTCTGATTTTGGATTTTTTTTTTTTTTTTCCAAAATCAGACTTGACACCAGAGAGGCTGAATACCGCCCTGAGTCAATGCGGTCTTAGCCTCTCTGGTGTCAACACTCTGTCTGATTTTGGATTTTTTTTTTTTTTTTCCCAAAATCAGACTTGACACCAGAGAGGCTGAATACCGCACTGAGTCAATGCGGTCTTAGCCTCTCTGGTGTCAAAACTCTGTCTGATTTTGGATTTTTTTTTCAAAATCAGACTTGACACCAGAGAGGCTGAATACCGCACTGAGTCAATGCGGTCTTAGCCTCTCTGGTGTCAACACTCTGTCTGATTTTGGATTTTTTATTTTTTTTCCAAAATCAGACTTGACACCAGAGAGGCTGAATACCGCACTGAGTCAATGCGGTCTTAGCCTCTCTGGTGTCAACACTCTGTCTGATTTTGGATTTTTTTTTTTTTTTTTTCCAAAATCAGACTTGACACCAGAGAGGCTGAATACCGCACTGAGTCAATGCGGTCTTAGCCTCTCTGGTGTCAACACTCTGTCTGATTTTGGATTTTTTTTTTTTTTTCCAAAATCAGACTTGACACCAGAGAGGCTGAATACCGCACTGAGTCAATGCGGTCTTACCCTCTCTGGTCTCAACACTCTGTCTGATTTGGGATTTTTTTTTTTTTTTCCAAAATCAGACTTGACACCAGAGAGGCTGAATACCGCCCTGAGTCAATGCGGTCTTAGCCTCTCTGGTGTCAACACTCTGTCTGATTTTGGATTTTTTTTTTTTTTTCCCCAAAATCAGACTTGACACCAGAGAGGCTGAATACTGCACTGAGTCAATGCGGTCTTAGCCTCTCTGGTCTCAACACTCTGTCTGATTTTGGATTTTTTTTTTTTTTTCCCAAAATCAGACGACACCAGAGAGGCTGAATACCGCACTGAGTCAATGCGGTCTTAGCCTCTCTGGTCTCAACACTCTGTCTGATTTTGGATTTTTTTTTTTTTTTTCCAAAATCAGACTTGACACCAGAGAGGCTGAATACCGCACTGAGTCAATGCGGTCTTAGCCTCTCTGGTCTCAACACTCTGTCTGATTTTGGATTTTTTTTTTTTTTTTCCAAAATAAGACTTGACACCAGAGAGGCTGAATACCGCCCTGAGTCAATGCGGTCTTAGCCTCTCTGGTGTCAACACTCTGTCTGATTTTGGATTTTTTTTTTTTTTTTCCCAAAATCAGACTTGACACCAGAGAGGCTGAATAACGCACTGAGTCAATGCGGTCTTAGCCTCTCTGGTGTCAACACTCTGTCTGATTTTGGATTTTTTTTTCAAAATCAGACTTGACACCAGAGAGGCTGAATACCGCACTGAGTCAATGCGGTCTTAGCCTCTCTGGTGTCAACACTCTGTCTGATTTTGGATTTTTTTTTTTTTTTTTTCCAAAATCAGACTTGACACCAGAGAGGCTGAATACCGCACTGAGTCAATGCGGTCTTAGCCTCTCTGGTGTCAACACTCTGTCTGATTTTCGATTTTTTTTTTTTTTTTCCAAAATCAGACTTGACACCAGAGAGGCTGAATACCGCCCTGAGTCAATGCGGTCTTAGCCTCTCTGGTGTCAACACTCTGTCTGATTTTGGATTTTTTATTTTTTTTCCAAAATCAGACTTGACACCAGAGAGGCTGAATACCGCACTGAGTCAATGCGGTCTTAGCCTCTCTGGTGTCAACACTCTGTCTGATTTTGGATTTTTTTTTTTTTTTTCCAAAATCAGACTTGACACCAGAGAGGCTGAATACCGCACTGAGTAAATGCTGTCTTAGCCTCTCTGGTCTCAACACTCTGTCTGATTTGGGATTTTTTTTTTTTTTTTTCCAAAATCAGACTTGACACCAGAGAGGCTGAATACCGCACTGAGTCAATGCGGTCTTAGCCTCTCTGGTGTCAACACTCTGTCTGATTTTGGATTTTTTTTTTTTTTTTCCTAAATCAGACTTGACACCAGAGAGGCTGAATACCGCAGTGAGTCAATGCGGTCTTAGCCTCTCTGGTCTCAACACTCTGTCTGATTTTGGATTTTTTTTTTTTTTTTTTCCAAAATCAGACTTGACACCAGAGAGGCTGAATACCGCACTGAGTCAATGCGGTCTTAGCCTCTCTGGTGTCAACACTCTGTCTGATTTTGGATTTTTTTTTTTTTTTCCCAAAATCAGACTTGACACCAGAGAGGCTGAATAACGCACTGAGTCAATGCGGTCTTAGCCTCTCTGGTCTCAACACTCTGTCTGATTTTGGATTTTTTTTTTTTTTTTCCAAAATCAGACTTGACACCAGAGAGGCTGAATACCGCACTGAGTCAATGCGGTCTTAGCCTCTCTGGTCTCAACACTCTGTCTGATTTTGGATTTTTTTTTTTTTTTTCCAAAATCAGACTTGACACCAGAGAGGCTGAATACCGCCCTGAGTCAATGCGGTCTTAGCCTCTCTGGTGTCAACACTCTGTCTGATTTTGGATTTTTTTTTCAAAATCAGACTTGACACCAGAGAGGCTGAATACCGCACTGAGTCAATGCGGTCTTAGCCTCTCTGGTGTCAACACTCTGTCTGATTTTGGATTTTTTTTTTTTTTTCCAAAATCAGACTTGACACCAGAGAGGCTGAATACCGCACTGAGTCAATGCGGTCTTAGCCTCTCTGGTGTCAACACTCTGTCTGATTTTGGATTTTTTTTTTTTTTTCCAAAATCAGACTTGACACCAGAGAGGCTGAATACCGCACTGAGTCAATGCGGTCTTACCCTCTCTGGTCTCAACACTCTGTCTGATTTGGGATTTTTTTTTTTTTTTCCAAAATCAGACTTGACACCAGAGAGGCTGAATACCGCCCTGAGTCAATGCGGTCTTAGCCTCTCTGGTGTCAACACTCTGTCTGATTTTGGATGTTTTTTTTTTTTTTCCCAAAATCAGACTTGACACCAGAGAGGCTGAATACTGCACTGAGTCAATGCGGTCTTAGCCTCTCTGGTCTCAACACTCTGTCTGATTTTGGATTTTTTTTTTTTTTTCCCAAAATCAGACGACACCAGAGAGGCTGAATACCGCACTGAGTCAATGCGGTCTTAGCCTCTCTGGTGTCAACACTCTGTCTGATTTTGGATTATTTTATTTTTTTTCCAAAATCAGACTTGACACCAGAGAGGCTGAATACTGCACTGAGTCAATGCGGTCTTAGCCTCTCTGGTCTCAACACTCTGTCTGATTTTGGATTTTTTTTTTTTTTTTCCAAAATCAGACTTGACACCAGAGAGGCTGAATACCGCACTGAGTCAATGCGGTCTTAGCCTCTCTGGTCTCAACACTCTGTCTGATTTTGGATTTTTTTTTTTTTTTTCCAAAATCAGACTTGACACCAGAGAGGCTGAATACCGCCCTGAGTCAATGCGGTCTTAGCCTCTCTGGTGTCAACACTCTGTCTGATTTTGGATTTTTTATTTTTTTTCCAAAATCAGACTTGACACCAGAGAGGCTGAATACCGCACTGAGTCAATGCGGTCTTAGCCTCTCTGGTGTCAACACTCTGTCTGATTTTGGATTTTTTTTTTTTTTTTCCAAAATCAGACTTGACACCAGAGAGGCTGAATACCGCACTGAGTAAATGCGGTCTTAGCCTCTCTGGTCTCAACACTCTGTCTGATTTGGGATTTTTTTTTTTTTTTCCAAAATCAGACTTGACACCAGAGAGGCTGAATACCGCACTGAGTCAATGCGGTCTTAGCCTCTCTGGTGTCAACACTCTGTCTGATTTTGGATTTTTTTTTTTTTTTTCCTAAATCAGACTTGACACCAGAGAGGCTGAATACCGCAGTGAGTCAATGCGGTCTTAGCCTCTCTGGTCTCAACACTCTGTCTGATTTTGGATTTTTTTTTTTTTTTTTTCCAAAATCAGACTTGACACCAGAGAGGCTGAATACCGCACTGAGTCAATGCGGTCTTAGCCTCTCTGGTGTCAACACTGTCTGATTTTGGATTTTTTTTTTTTTTTCCCAAAATCAGACTTGACACCAGAGAGGCTGAATAACGCACTGAGTCAATGCGGTCTTAGCCTCTCTGGTCTCAACACTCTGTCTGATTTTGGATTTTTTTTTTTTTTTTCCAAAATCAGACTTGACACCAGAGAGGCTGAATACTGCACTGAGTCAATGCGGTCTTAGCCTCTCTGGTCTCAACACTCTGTCTGATTTTGGATTTTTTTTTTTTTTTCCAAAATCAGACTTGACACCAGAGAGGCTGAATACCGCACTGAGTCAATGCAGTCTTAGCCTCTCTGGTCTCAACACTCTGTCTGATTTTGGATTTTTTTTTTTTTTTTCCAAAATCAGACTTGACACCAGAGAGGCTGAATACCGCACTGAGTCAATGCGGTCTTAGCCTCTCTGGTCTCAACACTCTGTCTGATTTTGGATTTTTTTTTTTTTTTTCCAAAATCAGACTTGACACCAGAGAGGCTGAATACCGCCCTGAGTCAATGCGGTCTTAGCCTCTCTGGTGTCAACACTCTGTCTGATTTTGGATTTTTTATTTTTTTTCCAAAATCAGACTTGACACCAGAGAGGCTGAATACCGCACTGAGTCAATGCGGTCTTAGCCTCTCTGGTGTCAACACTCTGTCTGATTTTGGATTTTTTTTTTTTTTTTCCAAAATCAGACTTGACACCAGAGAGGCTGAATACCGCACTGAGTAAATGCGGTCTTAGCCTCTCTGGTCTCAACACTCTGTCTGATTTGGGATTTTTTTTTTTTTTTCCAAAATCAGACTTGACACCAGAGAGGCTGAATACCGCACTGAGTCAATGCGGTCTTAGCCTCTCTGGTGTCAACACTCTGTCTGATTTTGGATTTTTTTTTTTTTTTTCCTAAATCAGACTTGACACCAGAGAGGCTGAATACCGCAGTGAGTCAATGCGGTCTTAGCCTCTCTGGTCTCAACACTCTGTCTGATTTTGGATTTTTTTTTTTTTTTTTTCCAAAATCAGACTTGACACCAGAGAGGCTGAATACCGCACTGAGTCAATGCGGTCTTAGCCTCTCTGGTGTCAACACTGTCTGATTTTGGATTTTTTTTTTTTTTTCCCAAAATCAGACTTGACACCAGAGAGGCTGAATAACGCACTGAGTCAATGCGGTCTTAGCCTCTCTGGTCTCAACACTCTGTCTGATTTTGGATTTTTTTTTTTTTTTTCCAAAATCAGACTTGACACCAGAGAGGCTGAATACTGCACTGAGTCAATGCGGTCTTAGCCTCTCTGGTCTCAACACTCTGTCTGATTTTGGATTTTTTTTTTTTTTTCCAAAATCAGACTTGACACCAGAGAGGCTGAATACCGCACTGAGTCAATGCAGTCTTAGCCTCTCTGGTCTCAACACTCTGTCTGATTTTGGATTTTTTTTTTTTTTTTTCCAAAATCAGACTTGACACCAGAGAGGCTGAATACCGCACTGAGTCAATGCGGTCTTAGCCTCTCTGGTGTCAACACTCTGTCTGATTTTGGATTTTTTTTTTCTTTCCCAAAATCAGACGACACCAGAGAGGCTGAATACCGCACTGAGTCAATGCGGTCTTAGCCTCTCTGGTGTCAACACTCTGTCTGATTTTGGATTATTTTATTTTTTTTCCAAAATCAGACTTGACACCAGAGAGGCTGAATACTGCACTGAGTCAATGCGGTCTTAGCCTCTCTGGTGTCAACACTCTGTCTGATTTTGGATTTTTTTTTCAAAATCAGACTTGACACCAGAGAGGCTGAATACCGCACTGAGTCAATGCGGTCTTAGCCTCTCTGGTGTCAACACTCTGTCTGATTTTGGATTTTTTTTTTTTTTCCCAAAATCAGACTTGACACCAGAGAGGCTGAATACCGCACTGAGTCAATGCGGTCTTAGCCTCTCTGGTGTCAACACTCTGTCTGATTTTGGATTTTTTTTTTTTTTTTTTCCAAAATCAGACTTGACACCAGAGAGGCTGAATACCGCACTGAGTCAATGCGGTCTTAGCCTCTCTGGTGTCAACACTCTGTCTGATTTTGGATTTTTTTTTTTTTTTCCAAAATCAGACTTGACACCAGAGAGGCTGAATACCGCACTGAGTCAATGCGGTCTTACCCTCTCTGGTCTCAACACTCTGTCTGATTTGGGATTTTTTTTTTTTTTCCAAAATCAGACTTGACACCAGAGAGGCTGAATACCGCCCTGAGTCAATGCGGTCTTAGCCTCTCTGGTGTCAACACTCTGTCTGATTTTGGATTTTTTTTTTTTTTTTCCCAAAATCAGACTTGACACCAGAGAGGCTGAATACTGCACTGAGTCAATGCGGTCTTAGCCTCTCTGGTCTCAACACTCTGTCTGATTTTGGATTTTTTTTTTTTTTTTCCCAAAATCAGACGACACCAGAGAGGCTGAATACCGCACTGAGTCAATGCGGTCTTAGCCTCTCTGGTGTCAACACTCTGTCTGATTTTGGATTATTTTATTTTTTTTCCAAAATCAGACTTGACACCAGAGAGGCTGAATACTGCACTGAGTCAATGCGGTCTTAGCCTCTCTGGTCTCAACACTCTGTCTGATTTTGGATTTTTTTTTTTTTTTTCCAAAATCAGACTTGACACCAGAGAGGCTGAATACCGTACTGAGTCAATGCGGTCTTAGCCTCTCTGGTGTCAACACTCTGTCTGATTTTGGATTTTTTTTTTCTTTCCCAAAATCAGACGACACCAGAGAGGCTGAATACCGCACTGAGTCAATGCGGTCTTAGCCTCTCTGGTGTCAACACTCTGTCTGATTTTGGATTATTTTATTTTTTTTCCAAAATCAGACTTGACACCAGAGAGGCTGAATACTGCACTGAGTCAATGCGGTCTTAGCCTCTCTGGTCTCAACACTCTGTCTGATTTTGGATTTTTTTTTTTTTTTTCCAAAATCAGACTTGACACCAGAGAGGCTGAATACCGCACTGAGTCAATGCGGTCTTAGCCTCTCTGGTGTCAACACTCTGTCTGATTTTGGATTTTTTTTTCAAAATCAGACTTGACACCAGAGAGGCTGAATACCGCACTGAGTCAATGCGGTCTTAGCCTCTCTGGTGTCAACACTCTGTCTGATTTTGGATTTTTTTTTTTTTTTCCAAAATCAGACTTGACACCAGAGAGGCTGAATACCGCACTGAGTCAATGCGGTCTTAGCCTCTCTGGTGTCAACACTCTGTCTGATTTTGGATTTTTTTTTTTTTTTTTTCCAAAATCAGACTTGACACCAGAGAGGCTGAATACCGCACTGAGTCAATGCGGTCTTAGCCTCTCTGGTGTCAACACTCTGTCTGATTTTGGATTTTTTTTTTTTTTTCCAAAATCAGACTTGACACCAGAGAGGCTGAATACCGCACTGAGTCAATGCGGTCTTACCCTCTCTGGTCTCAACACTCTGTCTGATTTGGGATTTTTTTTTTTTTTTCCAAAATCAGACTTGACACCAGAGAGGCTGAATACCGCCCTGAGTCAATGCGGTCTTAGCCTCTCTGGTGTCAACACTCTGTCTGATTTTGGATGTTTTTTTTTTTTTTCCCAAAATCAGACTTGACACCAGAGAGGCTGAATACTGCACTGAGTCAATGCGGTCTTAGCCTCTCTGGTCTCAACACTCTGTCTGATTTTGGATTTTTTTTTTTTTTTTCCCAAAATCAGACGACACCAGAGAGGCTGAATACCGCACTGAGTCAATGCGGTCTTAGCCTCTCTGGTGTCAACACTCTGTCTGATTTTGGATTATTTTATTTTTTTTCCAAAATCAGACTTGACACCAGAGAGGCTGAATACTGCACTGAGTCAATGCGGTCTTAGCCTCTCTGGTCTCAACACTCTGTCTGATTTTGGATTTTTTTTTTTTTTTTCCAAAATCAGACTTGACACCAGAGAGGCTGAATACCGCACTGAGTCAATGCGGTCTTAGCCTCTCTGGTCTCAACACTCTGTCTGATTTTGGATTTTTTTTTTTTTTTTCCAAAATCAGACTTGACACCAGAGAGGCTGAATACCGCCCTGAGTCAATGCGGTCTTAGCCTCTCTGGTGTCAACACTCTGTCTGATTTTGGATTTTTTATTTTTTTTCCAAAATCAGACTTGACACCAGAGAGGCTGAATACCGCACTGAGTCAATGCGGTCTTAGCCTCTCTGGTGTCAACACTCTGTCTGATTTTGGATTTTTTTTTTTTTTTTCCAAAATCAGACTTGACACCAGAGAGGCTGAATACCGCACTGAGTAAATGCGGTCTTAGCCTCTCTGGTCTCAACACTCTGTCTGATTTGGGATTTTTTTTTTTTTTTCCAAAATCAGACTTGACACCAGAGAGGCTGAATACCGCACTGAGTCAATGCGGTCTTAGCCTCTCTGGTGTCAACACTCTGTCTGATTTTGGATTTTTTTTTTTTTTTTCCTAAATCAGACTTGACACCAGAGAGGCTGAATACCGCAGTCAGTCAATGCGCTCTTAGCCTCTCTGGTCTCAACACTCTGTCTGATTTTGGATTTTTTTTTTTTTTTTTTCCAAAATCAGACTTGACACCAGAGAGGCTGAATACCGCACTGAGTCAATGCGGTCTTAGCCTCTCTGGTGTCAACACTCTGTCTGATTTTGGATTTTTTTTTTTTTTCCCAAAATCAGACTTGACACCAGAGAGGCTGAATAACGCACTGAGTCAATGCGGTCTTAGCCTCTCTGGTCTCAACACTCTGTCTGATTTTGGATTTTTTTTTTTTTTTTCCAAAATCAGACTTGACACCAGAGAGGCTGAATACCGCACTGAGTCAATGCGGTCTTAGCCTCTCTGGTCTCAACACTCTGTCTGATTTTGGATTTTTTTTTTTTTTTCCAAAATCAGACTTGACACCAGAGAGGCTGAATACCGCACTGAGTCAATGCAGTCTTAGCCTCTCTGGTCTCAACACTCTGTCTGATTTTGGATTTTTTTTTTTTTTTTCCAAAATCAGACTTGACACCAGAGAGGCTGAATACCGCACTGAGTCAATGCGGTCTTAGCCTCTCTGGTGTCAACACTCTGTCTGATTTTGGATTTTTTTTTTCTTTCCCAAAATCAGACGACACCAGAGAGGCTGAATACCGCACTGAGTCAATGCGGTCTTAGCCTCTCTGGTGTCAACACTCTGTCTGATTTTGGATTATTTTATTTTTTTTCCAAAATCAGACTTGACACCAGAGAGGCTGAATACTGCACTGAGTCAATGCGGTCTTAGCCTCTCTGGTCTCAACACTCTGTCTGATTTTGGATTTTTTTTTTTTTTTTCCAAAATCAGACTTGACACCAGAGAGGCTGAATACCGCACTGAGTCAATGCGGTCTTAGCCTCTCTGGTGTCAACACTCTGTCTGATTTTGGATTTTTTTTTCAAAATCAGACTTGACACCAGAGAGGCTGAATACCGCACTGAGTCAATGCGGTCTTAGCCTCTCTGGTGTCAACACTCTGTCTGATTTTGGATTTTTTTTTTTTTTTCCAAAATCAGACTTGACACCAGAGAGGCTGAATACCGCACTGAGTCAATGCGGTCTTAGCCTCTCTGGTGTCAACACTCTGTCTGATTTTGGATTTTTTTTTTTTTTTTTCCAAAATCAGACTTGACACCAGAGAGGCTGAATACCGCACTGAGTCAATGCGGTCTTACCCTCTCTGGTCTCAACACTCTGTCTGATTTGGGATTTTTTTTTTTTTTTCCAAAATCAGACTTGACACCAGAGAGGCTGAATACCGCCCTGAGTCAATGCGGTCTTAGCCTCTCTGGTGTCAACACTCTGTCTGATTTTGGATGTTTTTTTTTTTTTTCCCAAAATCAGACTTGACACCAGAGAGGCTGAATACTGCACTGAGTCAATGCGGTCTTAGCCTCTCTGGTCTCAACACTCTGTCTGATTTTGGATTTTTTTTTTTTTTTTCCCAAAATCAGACGACACCAGAGAGGCTGAATACCGCACTGAGTCAATGCGGTCTTAGCCTCTCTGGTGTCAACACTCTGTCTGATTTTGGATTATTTTATTTTTTTTCCAAAATCAGACTTGACACCAGAGAGGCTGAATACTGCACTGAGTCAATGCGGTCTTAGCCTCTCTGGTCTCAACACTCTGTCTGATTTTGGATTTTTTTTTTTTTTTTCCAAAATCAGACTTGACACCAGAGAGGCTGAATACCGCACTGAGTCAATGCGGTCTTAGCCTCTCTGGTCTCAACACTCTGTCTGATTTTGGATTTTTTTTTTTTTTTTCCAAAATCAGACTTGACACCAGAGAGGCTGAATACCGCCCTGAGTCAATGCGGTCTTAGCCTCTCTGGTGTCAACACTCTGTCTGATTTTGGATTTTTTATTTTTTTTCCAAAATCAGACTTGACACCAGAGAGGCTGAATACCGCCCTGAGTCAATGCGGTCTTAGCCTCTCTGGTGTCAACACTCTGTCTGATTTTGGATTTTTTATTTTTTTTCCAAAATCAGACTTGACACCAGAGAGGCTGAATACCGCACTGAGTCAATGCGGTCTTAGCCTCTCTGGTGTCAACACTCTGTCTGATTTTGGATTTTTTTTTTTTTTTTCCAAAATCAGACTTGACACCAGAGAGGCTGAATACCGCACTGAGTAAATGCGGTCTTAGCCTCTCTGGTCTCAACACTCTGTCTGATTTTGGATTTTTTTTTTTTTTTTTTCCAAAATCAGACTTGACACCAGAGAGGCTGAATACCGCACTGAGTAAATGCGGTCTTAGCCTCTCTGGTCTCAACACTCTGTCTGATTTTGGATTTTTTTTTTTTTTTTTTCCAAAATCAGACTTGACACCAGAGAGGCTGAATACCGCACTGAGTCAATGCGGTCTTAGCCTCTCTGGTGTCAACACTCTGTCTGATTTTGGATTTTTTTTTTTTTTTCCAAAATCAGACTTGACACCAGAGAGGCTGAATACCGCACTGAGTCAATGCGGTCTTACCCTCTCTGGTCTCAACACTCTGTCTGATTTGGGATTTTTTTTTTTTTTTCCAAAATCAGACTTGACACCAGAGAGGCTGAATACCGCACTGAGTCAATGCGGTCTTAGCCTCTCTGGTGTCAACACTCTGTCTGATTTTGGATTTTTTTTTTTTTTTCCAAAATCAGACTTGACACCAGAGAGGCTGAATACCGCACTGAGTCAATGCGGTCTTACCCTCTCTGGTCTCAACACTCTGTCTGATTTGGGATTTTTTTTTTTTTTTCCAAAATCAGACTTGACACCAGAGAGGCTGAATACCGCCCTGAGTCAATGCGGTCTTAGCCTCTCTGGTGTCAACACTCTGTCTGATTTTGGATGTTTTTTTTTTTTTTCCCAAAATCAGACTTGACACCAGAGAGGCTGAATACTGCACTGAGTCAATGCGGTCTTAGCCTCTCTGGTCTCAACACTCTGTCTGATTTTGGATTTTTTTTTTTTTTTTCCCAAAATCAGACGACACCAGAGAGGCTGAATACCGCACTGAGTCAATGCGGTCTTAGCCTCTCTGGTGTCAACACTCTGTCTGATTTTGGATTATTTTATTTTTTTTCCAAAATCAGACTTGACACCAGAGAGGCTGAATACTGCACTGAGTCAATGCGGTCTTAGCCTCTCTGGTCTCAACACTCTGTCTGATTTTGGATTTTTTTTTTTTTTTTCCAAAATCAGACTTGACACCAGAGAGGCTGAATACCGCACTGAGTCAATGCGGTCTTAGCCTCTCTGGTCTCAACACTCTGTCTGATTTTGGATTTTTTTTTTTTTTTTCCAAAATCAGACTTGACACCAGAGAGGCTGAATACCGCCCTGAGTCAATGCGGTCTTAGCCTCTCTGGTGTCAACACTCTGTCTGATTTTGGATTTTTTATTTTTTTTCCAAAATCAGACTTGACACCAGAGAGGCTGAATACCGCCCTGAGTCAATGCGGTCTTAGCCTCTCTGGTGTCAACACTCTGTCTGATTTTGGATTTTTTATTTTTTTTCCAAAATCAGACTTGACACCAGAGAGGCTGAATACCGCACTGAGTCAATGCGGTCTTAGCCTCTCTGGTCTCAACACTCTGTCTGATTTTGGATTTGTTTTTTTTTTCCCAAAATCAGACTTGACACCAGAGAGGCTGAATACCGCCCTGAGTCAATGCGGTCTTAGCCTCTCTGGTCTCAACACTCTGTCTGATTTTGGATTTGTTTTTTTTTTTTCCAAAATCAGACTTGACACCAGAGAGGCTGAATACCGCCCTGAGTCAATGCGGTCTTAGCCTCTCTGGTGTCAACACTCTGTCTGATTTTGGATTTTTTTTTTTTTTTTCCCAAAATCAGACTTGACACCAGAGAGGCTGAATACCGCACTGAGTCAATGCGGTCTTAGCCTCTCTGGTGTCAACACTCTGTCTGATTTTGGATTTTTTTTTTTTTTTTCCAAAATCAGACTTGACACCAGAGAGGCTGAATACCGCCCTGAGTCAATGCGGTCTTAGCCTCTCTGGTGTCAACACTCTGTCTGATTTTGGATTTTTTATTTTTTTTCCAAAATCAGACTTGACACCAGAGAGGCTGAATACCGCACTGAGTCAATGCGGTCTTAGCCTCTCTGGTGTCAACACTCTGTCTGATTTTGGATTTTTTTTTTTTTTTTCCAAAATCAGACTTGACACCAGAGAGGCTGAATACCGCACTGAGTAAATGCGGTCTTAGCCTCTCTGGTCTCAACACTCTGTCTGATTTGGGATTTTTTTTTTTTTTTCCAAAATCAGACTTGACACCAGAGAGGCTGAATACCGCACTGAGTCAATGCGGTCTTAGCCTCTCTGGTGTCAACACTCTGTCTGATTTTGGATTTTTTTTTTTTTTTTCCTAAATCAGACTTGACACCAGAGAGGCTGAATACCGCAGTGAGTCAATGCGGTCTTAGCCTCTCTGGTCTCAACACTCTGTCTGATTTTGGATTTTTTTTTTTTTTTTTTCCAAAATCAGACTTGACACCAGAGAGGCTGAATACCGCACTGAGTCAATGCGGTCTTAGCCTCTCTGGTGTCAACACTCTGTCTGATTTTGGATTTTTTTTTTTTTTCCCAAAATCAGACTTGACACCAGAGAGGCTGAATAACGCACTGAGTCAATGCGGTCTTAGCCTCTCTGGTCTCAACACTCTGTCTGATTTTGGATTTTTTTTTTTTTTTTCCAAAATCAGACTTGACACCAGAGAGGCTGAATACCGCACTGAGTCAATGCGGTCTTAGCCTCTCTGGTCTCAACACTCTGTCTGATTTTGGATTTTTTTTTTTTTTTCCAAAATCAGACTTGACACCAGAGAGGCTGAATACCGCACTGAGTCAATGCAGTCTTAGCCTCTCTGGTCTCAACACTCTGTCTGATTTTGGATTTTTTTTTTTTTTTTCCAAAATCAGACTTGACACCAGAGAGGCTGAATACCGCACTGAGTCAATGCGGTCTTAGCCTCTCTGGTGTCAACACTCTGTCTGATTTTGGATTTTTTTTTTCTTTCCCAAAATCAGATGACACCAGAGAGGCTGAATACCGCACTGAGTCAATGCGGTCTTAGCCTCTCTGGTGTCAACACTCTGTCTGATTTTGGATTATTTTATTTTTTTTCCAAAATCAGACTTGACACCAGAGAGGCTGAATACTGCACTGAGTCAATGCGGTCTTAGCCTCTCTGGTCTCAACACTCTGTCTGATTTTGGATTTTTTTTTTTTTTTTCCAAAATCAGACTTGACACCAGAGAGGCTGAATACCGCACTGAGTCAATGCGGTCTTAGCCTCTCTGGTGTCAACACTCTGTCTGATTTTGGATTTTTTTTTCAAAATCAGACTTGACACCAGAGAGGCTGAATACCGCACTGAGTCAATGCGGTCTTAGCCTCTCTGGTGTCAACACTCTGTCTGATTTTGGATTTTTTTTTTTTTTTCCAAAATCAGACTTGACACCAGAGAGGCTGAATACCGCACTGAGTCAATGCGGTCTTAGCCTCTCTGGTGTCAACACTCTGTCTGATTTTGGATTTTTTTTTTTTTTTTTCCAAAATCAGACTTGACACCAGAGAGGCTGAATACCGCACTGAGTCAATGCGGTCTTACCCTCTCTGGTCTCAACACTCTGTCTGATTTGGGATTTTTTTTTTTTTTTCCAAAATCAGACTTGACACCAGAGAGGCTGAATACCGCCCTGAGTCAATGCGGTCTTAGCCTCTCTGGTGTCAACACTCTGTCTGATTTTGGATGTTTTTTTTTTTTTTCCCAAAATCAGACTTGACACCAGAGAGGCTGAATACTGCACTGAGTCAATGCGGTCTTAGCCTCTCTGGTCTCAACACTCTGTCTGATTTTGGATTTTTTTTTTTTTTTTCCCAAAATCAGACGACACCAGAGAGGCTGAATACCGCACTGAGTCAATGCGGTCTTAGCCTCTCTGGTGTCAACACTCTGTCTGATTTTGGATTATTTTATTTTTTTTCCAAAATCAGACTTGACACCAGAGAGGCTGAATACTGCACTGAGTCAATGCGGTCTTAGCCTCTCTGGTCTCAACACTCTGTCTGATTTTGGATTTTTTTTTTTTTTTTCCAAAATCAGACTTGACACCAGAGAGGCTGAATACCGCACTGAGTCAATGCGGTCTTAGCCTCTCTGGTCTCAACACTCTGTCTGATTTTGGATTTTTTTTTTTTTTTTCCAAAATCAGACTTGACACCAGAGAGGCTGAATACCGCCCTGAGTCAATGCGGTCTTAGCCTCTCTGGTGTCAACACTCTGTCTGATTTTGGATTTTTTATTTTTTTTCCAAAATCAGACTTGACACCAGAGAGGCTGAATACCGCCCTGAGTCAATGCGGTCTTAGCCTCTCTGGTGTCAACACTCTGTCTGATTTTGGATTTTTTATTTTTTTTCCAAAATCAGACTTGACACCAGAGAGGCTGAATACCGCACTGAGTCAATGCGGTCTTAGCCTCTCTGGTGTCAACACTCTGTCTGATTTTGGATTTTTTTTTTTTTTTTCCAAAATCAGACTTGACACCAGAGAGGCTGAATACCGCACTGAGTAAATGCGGTCTTAGCCTCTCTGGTCTCAACACTCTGTCTGATTTTGGATTTTTTTTTTTTTTTTTTCCAAAATCAGACTTGACACCAGAGAGGCTGAATACCGCACTGAGTCAATGCGGTCTTAGCCTCTCTGGTGTCAACACTCTGTCTGATTTTGGATTTTTTTTTTTTTTTCCAAAATCAGACTTGACACCAGAGAGGCTGAATACCGCACTGAGTCAATGCGGTCTTACCCTCTCTGGTCTCAACACTCTGTCTGATTTGGGATTTTTTTTTTTTTTTCCAAAATCAGACTTGACACCAGAGAGGCTGAATACCGCACTGAGTCAATGCGGTCTTAGCCTCTCTGGTGTCAACACTCTGTCTGATTTTGGATTTTTTTTTTTTTTTCCAAAATCAGACTTGACACCAGAGAGGCTGAATACCGCACTGAGTCAATGCGGTCTTACCCTCTCTGGTCTCAACACTCTGTCTGATTTGGGATTTTTTTTTTTTTTTCCAAAATCAGACTTGACACCAGAGAGGCTGAATACCGCCCTGAGTCAATGCGGTCTTAGCCTCTCTGGTGTCAACACTCTGTCTGATTTTGGATGTTTTTTTTTTTTTTCCCAAAATCAGACTTGACACCAGAGAGGCTGAATACTGCACTGAGTCAATGCGGTCTTAGCCTCTCTGGTCTCAACACTCTGTCTGATTTTGGATTTTTTTTTTTTTTTTCCCAAAATCAGACGACACCAGAGAGGCTGAATACCGCACTGAGTCAATGCGGTCTTAGCCTCTCTGGTGTCAACACTCTGTCTGATTTTGGATTATTTTATTTTTTTTCCAAAATCAGACTTGACACCAGAGAGGCTGAATACTGCACTGAGTCAATGCGGTCTTAGCCTCTCTGGTCTCAACACTCTGTCTGATTTTGGATTTTTTTTTTTTTTTTCCAAAATCAGACTTGACACCAGAGAGGCTGAATACCGCACTGAGTCAATGCGGTCTTAGCCTCTCTGGTCTCAACACTCTGTCTGATTTTGGATTTTTTTTTTTTTTTTCCAAAATCAGACTTGACACCAGAGAGGCTGAATACCGCCCTGAGTCAATGCGGTCTTAGCCTCTCTGGTGTCAACACTCTGTCTGATTTTGGATTTTTTATTTTTTTTCCAAAATCAGACTTGACACCAGAGAGGCTGAATACCGCCCTGAGTCAATGCGGTCTTAGCCTCTCTGGTGTCAACACTCTGTCTGATTTTGGATTTTTTATTTTTTTTCCAAAATCAGACTTGACACCAGAGAGGCTGAATACCGCACTGAGTCAATGCGGTCTTAGCCTCTCTGGTCTCAACACTCTGTCTGATTTTGGATTTGTTTTTTTTTTCCCAAAATCAGACTTGACACCAGAGAGGCTGAATACCGCCCTGAGTCAATGCGGTCTTAGCCTCTCTGGTCTCAACACTCTGTCTGATTTTGGATTTTTTTTTTTTTTTTCCAAAATCAGACTTGACACCAGAGAGGCTGAATACCGCCCTGAGTCAATGCGGTCTTAGCCTCTCTGGTGTCAACACTCTGTCTGATTTTGGATTTTTTTTTTTTTTTTCCCAAAATCAGACTTGACACCAGAGAGGCTGAATACCGCACTGAGTCAATGCGGTCTTAGCCTCTCTGGTGTCAACACTCTGTCTGATTTTGGATTTTTTTTTCAAAATCAGACTTGACACCAGAGAGGCTGAATACCGCACTGAGTCAATGCGGTCTTAGCCTCTCTGGTGTCAACACTCTGTCTGATTTTGGATTTTTTATTTTTTTTCCAAAATCAGACTTGACACCAGAGAGGCTGAATACCGCACTGAGTCAATGCGGTCTTAGCCTCTCTGGTGTCAACACTCTGTCTGATTTTGGATTTTTTTTTTTTTTTTTCCAAAATCAGACTTGACACCAGAGAGGCTGAATACCGCACTGAGTCAATGCGGTCTTAGCCTCTCTGGTGTCAACACTCTGTCTGATTTTGGATTTTTTTTTTTTTTTCCCAAAATCAGACTTGACACCAGAGAGGCTGAATACCGCACTGAGTCAATGCGGTCTTAGCCTCTCTGGTCTCAACACTCTGTCTGATTTTGGATTTTTTTTTTTTTTTTCCAAAATCAGACTTGACACCAGAGAGGCTGAATACCGCACTGAGTCAATGCGGTCTTAGCCTCTCTGGTGTCAACACTCTGTCTGATTTTGGATTTTTTTTTTTTTTTTTTCCAAAATCAGACTTGACACCAGAGAGGCTGAATACCGCACTGAGTCAATGCGGTCTTAGCCTCTCTGGTGTCAACACTCTGTCTGATTTTGGATTTTTTTTTTTTTTTCCAAAATCAGACTTGACACCAGAGAGGCTGAATACCGCACTGAGTCAATGCGGTCTTACCCTCTCTGGTCTCAACACTCTGTCTGATTTGGGATTTTTTTTTTTTTTTCCAAAATCAGACTTGACACCAGAGAGGCTGAATACCGCCCTGAGTCAATGCGGTCTTAGCCTCTCTGGTGTCAACACTCTGTCTGATTTTGGATGTTTTTTTTTTTTTTCCCAAAATCAGACTTGACACCAGAGAGGCTGAATACTGCACTGAGTCAATGCGGTCTTAGCCTCTCTGGTCTCAACACTCTGTCTGATTTTGGATTTTTTTTTTTTTTTTCCCAAAATCAGACGACACCAGAGAGGCTGAATACCGCACTGAGTCAATGCGGTCTTAGCCTCTCTGGTGTCAACACTCTGTCTGATTTTGGATTATTTTTTTTTTTTCCAAAATCAGACTTGACACCAGAGAGGCTGAATACTGCACTGAGTCAATGCGGTCTTAGCCTCTCTGGTCTCAACACTCTGTCTGATTTTGGATTTTTTTTTTTTTTTTCCAAAATCAGACTTGACACCAGAGAGGCTGAATACCGCACTGAGTCAATGCGGTCTTAGCCTCTCTGGTCTCAACACTCTGTCTGATTTTGGATTTTTTTTTTTTTTTTCCAAAATCAGACTTGACACCAGAGAGGCTGAATACCGCCCTGAGTCAATGCGGTCTTAGCCTCTCTGGTGTCAACACTCTGTCTGATTTTGGATTTTTTATTTTTTTTCCAAAATCAGACTTGACACCAGAGAGGCTGAATACCGCACTGAGTCAATGCGGTCTTAGCCTCTCTGGTGTCAACACTCTGTCTGATTTTGGATTTTTTTTTTTTTTTTCCAAAATCAGACTTGACACCAGAGAGGCTGAATACCGCACTGAGTAAATGCGGTCTTAGCCTCTCTGGTCTCAACACTCTGTCTGATTTGGGATTTTTTTTTTTTTTTCCAAAATCAGACTTGACACCAGAGAGGCTGAATACCGCACTGAGTCAATGCGGTCTTAGCCTCTCTGGTGTCAACACTCTGTCTGATTTTGGATTTTTTTTTTTTTTTTCCTAAATCAGACTTGACACCAGAGAGGCTGAATACCGCAGTGAGTCAATGCGCTCTTAGCCTCTCTGGTCTCAACACTCTGTCTGATTTTGGATTTTTTTTTTTTTTTTTTCCAAAATCAGACTTGACACCAGAGAGGCTGAATACCGCACTGAGTCAATGCGGTCTTAGCCTCTCTGGTGTCAACACTCTGTCTGATTTTGGATTTTTTTTTTTTTTCCCAAAATCAGACTTGACACCAGAGAGGCTGAATAACGCACTGAGTCAATGCGGTCTTAGCCTCTCTGGTCTCAACACTCTGTCTGATTTTGGATTTTTTTTTTTTTTTTCCAAAATCAGACTTGACACCAGAGAGGCTGAATACCGCACTGAGTCAATGCGGTCTTAGCCTCTCTGGTCTCAACACTCTGTCTGATTTTGGATTTTTTTTTTTTTTTCCAAAATCAGACTTGACACCAGAGAGGCTGAATACCGCACTGAGTCAATGCAGTCTTAGCCTCTCTGGTCTCAACACTCTGTCTGATTTTGGATTTTTTTTTTTTTTTTCCAAAATCAGACTTGACACCAGAGAGGCTGAATACCGCACTGAGTCAATGCGGTCTTAGCCTCTCTGGTGTCAACACTCTGTCTGATTTTGGATTTTTTTTTTCTTTCCCAAAATCAGACGACACCAGAGAGGCTGAATACCGCACTGAGTCAATGCGGTCTTAGCCTCTCTGGTGTCAACACTCTGTCTGATTTTGGATTATTTTATTTTTTTTCCAAAATCAGACTTGACACCAGAGAGGCTGAATACTGCACTGAGTCAATGCGGTCTTAGCCTCTCTGGTCTCAACACTCTGTCTGATTTTGGATTTTTTTTTTTTTTTTCCAAAATCAGACTTGACACCAGAGAGGCTGAATACCGCACTGAGTCAATGCGGTCTTAGCCTCTCTGGTGTCAACACTCTGTCTGATTTTGGATTTTTTTTTCAAAATCAGACTTGACACCAGAGAGGCTGAATACCGCACTGAGTCAATGCGGTCTTAGCCTCTCTGGTGTCAACACTCTGTCTGATTTTGGATTTTTTTTTTTTTTTCCAAAATCAGACTTGACACCAGAGAGGCTGAATACCGCACTGAGTCAATGCGGTCTTAGCCTCTCTGGTGTCAACACTCTGTCTGATTTTGGATTTTTTTTTTTTTTTTTTCCAAAATCAGACTTGACACCAGAGAGGCTGAATACCGCACTGAGTCAATGCGGTCTTACCCTCTCTGGTCTCAACACTCTGTCTGATTTGGGATTTTTTTTTTTTTTTCCAAAATCAGACTTGACACCAGAGAGGCTGAATACCGCCCTGAGTCAATGCGGTCTTAGCCTCTCTGGTGTCAACACTCTGTCTGATTTTGGATGTTTTTTTTTTTTTTCCCAAAATCAGACTTGACACCAGAGAGGCTGAATACTGCACTGAGTCAATGCGGTCTTAGCCTCTCTGGTCTCAACACTCTGTCTGATTTTGGATTTTTTTTTTTTTTTTCCCAAAATCAGACGACACCAGAGAGGCTGAATACCGCACTGAGTCAATGCGGTCTTAGCCTCTCTGGTGTCAACACTCTGTCTGATTTTGGATTATTTTATTTTTTTTCCAAAATCAGACTTGACACCAGAGAGGCTGAATACTGCACTGAGTCAATGCGGTCTTAGCCTCTCTGGTCTCAACACTCTGTCTGATTTTGGATTTTTTTTTTTTTTTTCCAAAATCAGACTTGACACCAGAGAGGCTGAATACCGCACTGAGTCAATGCGGTCTTAGCCTCTCTGGTCTCAACACTCTGTCTGATTTTGGATTTTTTTTTTTTTTTTCCAAAATCAGACTTGACACCAGAGAGGCTGAATACCGCCCTGAGTCAATGCGGTCTTAGCCTCTCTGGTGTCAACACTCTGTCTGATTTTGGATTTTTTATTTTTTTTCCAAAATCAGACTTGACACCAGAGAGGCTGAATACCGCCCTGAGTCAATGCGGTCTTAGCCTCTCTGGTGTCAACACTCTGTCTGATTTTGGATTTTTTATTTTTTTTCCAAAATCAGACTTGACACCAGAGAGGCTGAATACCGCACTGAGTCAATGCGGTCTTAGCCTCTCTGGTGTCAACACTCTGTCTGATTTTGGATTTTTTTTTTTTTTTTCCAAAATCAGACTTGACACCAGAGAGGCTGAATACCGCACTGAGTAAATGCGGTCTTAGCCTCTCTGGTCTCAACACTCTGTCTGATTTTGGATTTTTTTTTTTTTTTTTTCCAAAATCAGACTTGACACCAGAGAGGCTGAATACCGCACTGAGTCAATGCGGTCTTAGCCTCTCTGGTGTCAACACTCTGTCTGATTTTGGATTTTTTTTTTTTTTTTCCAAAATCAGACTTGACACCAGAGAGGCTGAATACCGCACTGAGTCAATGCGGTCTTACCCTCTCTGGTCTCAACACTCTGTCTGATTTGGGATTTTTTTTTTTTTTTCCAAAATCAGACTTGACACCAGAGAGGCTGAATACCGCACTGAGTCAATGCGGTCTTAGCCTCTCTGGTGTCAACACTCTGTCTGATTTTGGATTTTTTTTTTTTTTTCCAAAATCAGACTTGACACCAGAGAGGCTGAATACCGCACTGAGTCAATGCGGTCTTACCCTCTCTGGTCTCAACACTCTGTCTGATTTGGGATTTTTTTTTTTTTTTCCAAAATCAGACTTGACACCAGAGAGGCTGAATACCGCCCTGAGTCAATGCGGTCTTAGCCTCTCTGGTGTCAACACTCTGTCTGATTTTGGATGTTTTTTTTTTTTTTCCCAAAATCAGACTTGACACCAGAGAGGCTGAATACTGCACTGAGTCAATGCGGTCTTAGCCTCTCTGGTCTCAACACTCTGTCTGATTTTGGATTTTTTTTTTTTTTTTCCCAAAATCAGACGACACCAGAGAGGCTGAATACCGCACTGAGTCAATGCGGTCTTAGCCTCTCTGGTGTCAACACTCTGTCTGATTTTGGATTATTTTATTTTTTTTCCAAAATCAGACTTGACACCAGAGAGGCTGAATACTGCACTGAGTCAATGCGGTCTTAGCCTCTCTGGTCTCAACACTCTGTCTGATTTTGGATTTTTTTTTTTTTTTTCCAAAATCAGACTTGACACCAGAGAGGCTGAATACCGCACTGAGTCAATGCGGTCTTAGCCTCTCTGGTCTCAACACTCTGTCTGATTTTGGATTTTTTTTTTTTTTTTCCAAAATCAGACTTGACACCAGAGAGGCTGAATACCGCCCTGAGTCAATGCGGTCTTAGCCTCTCTGGTGTCAACACTCTGTCTGATTTTGGATTTTTTATTTTTTTTCCAAAATCAGACTTGACACCAGAGAGGCTGAATACCGCCCTGAGTCAATGCGGTCTTAGCCTCTCTGGTGTCAACACTCTGTCTGATTTTGGATTTTTTATTTTTTTTCCAAAATCAGACTTGACACCAGAGAGGCTGAATACCGCACTGAGTCAATGCGGTCTTAGCCTCTCTGGTCTCAACACTCTGTCTGATTTTGGATTTGTTTTTTTTTTCCCAAAATCAGACTTGACACCAGAGAGGCTGAATACCGCCCTGAGTCAATGCGGTCTTAGCCTCTCTGGTCTCAACACTCTGTCTGATTTTGGATTTGTTTTGTTTTTTTCCAAAATCAGACTTGACACCAGAGAGGCTGAATACCGCCCTGAGTCAATGCGGTCTTAGCCTCTCTGGTGTCAACACTCTGTCTGATTTTGGATTTTTTTTTTTTTTTTCCCAAAATCAGACTTGACACCAGAGAGGCTGAATACCGCACTGAGTCAATGCGGTCTTAGCCTCTCTGGTGTCAACACTCTGTCTGATTTTGGATTTTTTTTTTTTTTTTCCAAAATCAGACTTGACACCAGAGAGGCTGAATACCGCCCTGAGTCAATGCGGTCTTAGCCTCTCTGGTGTCAACACTCTGTCTGATTTTGGATTTTTTATTTTTTTTCCAAAATCAGACTTGACACCAGAGAGGCTGAATACCGCACTGAGTCAATGCGGTCTTAGCCTCTCTGGTGTCAACACTCTGTCTGATTTTGGATTTTTTTTTTTTTTTTCCAAAATCAGACTTGACACCAGAGAGGCTGAATACCGCACTGAGTAAATGCGGTCTTAGCCTCTCTGGTCTCAACACTCTGTCTGATTTGGGATTTTTTTTTTTTTTTCCAAAATCAGACTTGACACCAGAGAGGCTGAATACCGCACTGAGTCAATGCGGTCTTAGCCTCTCTGGTGTCAACACTCTGTCTGATTTTGGATTTTTTTTTTTTTTTTCCTAAATCAGACTTGACACCAGAGAGGCTGAATACCGCAGTGAGTCAATGCGGTCTTAGCCTCTCTGGTCTCAACACTCTGTCTGATTTTGGATTTTTTTTTTTTTTTTTTCCAAAATCAGACTTGACACCAGAGAGGCTGAATACCGCACTGAGTCAATGCGGTCTTAGCCTCTCTGGTGTCAACACTCTGTCTGATTTTGGATTTTTTTTTTTTTTCCCAAAATCAGACTTGACACCAGAGAGGCTGAATAACGCACTGAGTCAATGCGGTCTTAGCCTCTCTGGTCTCAACACTCTGTCTGATTTTGGATTTTTTTTTTTTTTTTCCAAAATCAGACTTGACACCAGAGAGGCTGAATACCGCACTGAGTCAATGCGGTCTTAGCCTCTCTGGTCTCAACACTCTGTCTGATTTTGGATTTTTTTTTTTTTTTCCAAAATCAGACTTGACACCAGAGAGGCTGAATACCGCACTGAGTCAATGCAGTCTTAGCCTCTCTGGTCTCAACACTCTGTCTGATTTTGGATTTTTTTTTTTTTTTTCCAAAATCAGACTTGACACCAGAGAGGCTGAATACCGCACTGAGTCAATGCGGTCTTAGCCTCTCTGGTGTCAACACTCTGTCTGATTTTGGATTTTTTTTTTCTTTCCCAAAATCAGATGACACCAGAGAGGCTGAATACCGCACTGAGTCAATGCGGTCTTAGCCTCTCTGGTGTCAACACTCTGTCTGATTTTGGATTATTTTATTTTTTTTCCAAAATCAGACTTGACACCAGAGAGGCTGAATACTGCACTGAGTCAATGCGGTCTTAGCCTCTCTGGTCTCAACACTCTGTCTGATTTTGGATTTTTTTTTTTTTTTTCCAAAATCAGACTTGACACCAGAGAGGCTGAATACCGCACTGAGTCAATGCGGTCTTAGCCTCTCTGGTGTCAACACTCTGTCTGATTTTGGATTTTTTTTTCAAAATCAGACTTGACACCAGAGAGGCTGAATACCGCACTGAGTCAATGCGGTCTTAGCCTCTCTGGTGTCAACACTCTGTCTGATTTTGGATTTTTTTTTTTTTTTCCAAAATCAGACTTGACACCAGAGAGGCTGAATACCGCACTGAGTCAATGCGGTCTTAGCCTCTCTGGTGTCAACACTCTGTCTGATTTTGGATTTTTTTTTTTTTTTTTTCCAAAATCAGACTTGACACCAGAGAGGCTGAATACCGCACTGAGTCAATGCGGTCTTACCCTCTCTGGTCTCAACACTCTGTCTGATTTGGGATTTTTTTTTTTTTTTCCAAAATCAGACTTGACACCAGAGAGGCTGAATACCGCCCTGAGTCAATGCGGTCTTAGCCTCTCTGGTGTCAACACTCTGTCTGATTTTGGATGTTTTTTTTTTTTTTCCCAAAATCAGACTTGACACCAGAGAGGCTGAATACTGCACTGAGTCAATGCGGTCTTAGCCTCTCTGGTCTCAACACTCTGTCTGATTTTGGATTTTTTTTTTTTTTTTCCCAAAATCAGACGACACCAGAGAGGCTGAATACCGCACTGAGTCAATGCGGTCTTAGCCTCTCTGGTGTCAACACTCTGTCTGATTTTGGATTATTTTATTTTTTTTCCAAAATCAGACTTGACACCAGAGAGGCTGAATACTGCACTGAGTCAATGCGGTCTTAGCCTCTCTGGTCTCAACACTCTGTCTGATTTTGGATTTTTTTTTTTTTTTTCCAAAATCAGACTTGACACCAGAGAGGCTGAATACCGCACTGAGTCAATGCGGTCTTAGCCTCTCTGGGCTCAACACTCTGTCTGATTTTGGATTTTTTTTTTTTTTTTCCAAAATCAGACTTGACACCAGAGAGGCTGAATACCGCCCTGAGTCAATGCGGTCTTAGCCTCTCTGGTGTCAACACTCTGTCTGATTTTGGATTTTTTATTTTTTTTCCAAAATCAGACTTGACACCAGAGAGGCTGAATACCGCCCTGAGTCAATGCGGTCTTAGCCTCTCTGGTGTCAACACTCTGTCTGATTTTGGATTTTTTATTTTTTTTCCAAAATCAGACTTGACACCAGAGAGGCTGAATACCGCACTGAGTCAATGCGGTCTTAGCCTCTCTGGTGTCAACACTCTGTCTGATTTTGGATTTTTTTTTTTTTTTTCCAAAATCAGACTTGACACCAGAGAGGCTGAATACCGCACTGAGTAAATGCGGTCTTAGCCTCTCTGGTCTCAACACTCTGTCTGATTTTGGATTTTTTTTTTTTTTTTTTCCAAAATCAGACTTGACACCAGAGAGGCTGAATACCGCACTGAGTCAATGCGGTCTTAGCCTCTCTGGTGTCAACACTCTGTCTGATTTTGGATTTTTTTTTTTTTTTCCAAAATCAGACTTGACACCAGAGAGGCTGAATACCGCACTGAGTCAATGCGGTCTTACCCTCTCTGGTCTCAACACTCTGTCTGATTTGGGATTTTTTTTTTTTTTTCCAAAATCAGACTTGACACCAGAGAGGCTGAATACCGCACTGAGTCAATGCGGTCTTAGCCTCTCTGGTGTCAACACTCTGTCTGATTTTGGATTTTTTTTTTTTTTTCCAAAATCAGACTTGACACCAGAGAGGCTGAATACCGCACTGAGTCAATGCGGTCTTACCCTCTCTGGTCTCAACACTCTGTCTGATTTGGGATTTTTTTTTTTTTTTCCAAAATCAGACTTGACACCAGAGAGGCTGAATACCGCCCTGAGTCAATGCGGTCTTAGCCTCTCTGGTGTCAACACTCTGTCTGATTTTGGATGTTTTTTTTTTTTTTCCCAAAATCAGACTTGACACCAGAGAGGCTGAATACTGCACTGAGTCAATGCGGTCTTAGCCTCTCTGGTCTCAACACTCTGTCTGATTTTGGATTTTTTTTTTTTTTTTCCCAAAATCAGACGACACCAGAGAGGCTGAATACCGCACTGAGTCAATGCGGTCTTAGCCTCTCTGGTGTCAACACTCTGTCTGATTTTGGATTATTTTATTTTTTTTCCAAAATCAGACTTGACACCAGAGAGGCTGAATACTGCACTGAGTCAATGCGGTCTTAGCCTCTCTGGTCTCAACACTCTGTCTGATTTTGGATTTTTTTTTTTTTTTTCCAAAATCAGACTTGACACCAGAGAGGCTGAATACCGCACTGAGTCAATGCGGTCTTAGCCTCTCTGGTCTCAACACTCTGTCTGATTTTGGATTTTTTTTTTTTTTTTCCAAAATCAGACTTGACACCAGAGAGGCTGAATACCGCCCTGAGTCAATGCGGTCTTAGCCTCTCTGGTGTCAACACTCTGTCTGATTTTGGATTTTTTATTTTTTTTCCAAAATCAGACTTGACACCAGAGAGGCTGAATACCGCCCTGAGTCAATGCGGTCTTAGCCTCTCTGGTGTCAACACTCTGTCTGATTTTGGATTTTTTATTTTTTTTCCAAAATCAGACTTGACACCAGAGAGGCTGAATACCGCACTGAGTCAATGCGGTCTTAGCCTCTCTGGTCTCAACACTCTGTCTGATTTTGGATTTGTTTTTTTTTTCCCAAAATCAGACTTGACACCAGAGAGGCTGAATACCGCCCTGAGTCAATGCGGTCTTAGCCTCTCTGGTCTCAACACTCTGTCTGATTTTGGATTTTTTTTTTTTTTTTCCAAAATCAGACTTGACACCAGAGAGGCTGAATACCGCCCTGAGTCAATGCGGTCTTAGCCTCTCTGGTGTCAACACTCTGTCTGATTTTGGATTTTTTTTTTTTTTTTCCCAAAATCAGACTTGACACCAGAGAGGCTGAATACCGCACTGAGTCAATGCGGTCTTAGCCTCTCTGGTGTCAACACTCTGTCTGATTTTGGATTTTTTTTTTCAAAATCAGACTTGACACCAGAGAGGCTGAATACCGCACTGAGTCAATGCGGTCTTAGCCTCTCTGGTGTCAACACTCTGTCTGATTTTGGATTTTTTATTTTTTTTCCAAAATCAGACTTGACACCAGAGAGGCTGAATACCGCACTGAGTCAATGCGGTCTTAGCCTCTCTGGTGTCAACACTCTGTCTGATTTTGGATTTTTTTTTTTTTTTTTTCCAAAATCAGACTTGACACCAGAGAGGCTGAATACCGCACTGAGTCAATGCGGTCTTAGCCTCTCTGGTGTCAACACTCTGTCTGATTTTGGATTTTTTTTTTTTTTTTCCAAAATCAGACTTGACACCAGAGAGGCTGAATACCGCACTGAGTCAATGCGGTCTTAGCCTCTCTGGTGTCAACACTCTGTCTGATTTTGGATTTTTTTTTTTTTTTTCCAAAATCAGACTTGACACCAGAGAGGCTGAATACCGCACTGAGTAAATGCGGTCTTAGCCTCTCTGGTCTCAACACTCTGTCTGATTTTGGATTTTTTTTTTTTTTTTTTCCAAAATCAGACTTGACACCAGAGAGGCTGAATACCGCACTGAGTCAATGCGGTCTTAGCCTCTCTGGTGTCAACACTCTGTCTGATTTTGGATTTTTTTTTTTTTTTCCAAAATCAGACTTGACACCAGAGAGGCTGAATACCGCACTGAGTCAATGCGGCCTTACCCTCTCTGGTCTCAACACTCTGTCTGATTTGGGATTTTTTTTTTTTTTTCCAAAATCAGACTTGACACCAGAGAGGCTGAATACCGCACTGAGTCAATGCGGTCTTAGCCTCTCTGGTGTCAACACTCTGTCTGATTTTGGATTTTTTTTTTTTTTTCCAAAATCAGACTTGACACCAGAGAGGCTGAATACCGCCCTGAGTCAATGCGGTCTTAGCCTCTCTGGTGTCAACACTCTGTCTGATTTTGGATTATTTTATTTTTTTTCCAAAATCAGACTTGACACCAGAGAGGCTGAATACTGCACTGAGTCAATGCGGTCTTAGCCTCTCTGGTCTCAACACTCTGTCTGATTTTGGATTTTTTTTTTTTTTTTCCAAAATCAGACTTGACACCAGAGAGGCTGAATACCGCACTGAGTCAATGCGGTCTTAGCCTCTCTGGTCTCAACACTCTGTCTGATTTTGGATTTTTTTTTTTTTTTTCCAAAATCAGACTTGACACCAGAGAGGCTGAATACCGCCCTGAGTCAATGCGGTCTTAGCCTCTCTGGTGTCAACACTCTGTCTGATTTTGGATTTTTTATTTTTTTTCCAAAATCAGACTTGACACCAGAGAGGCTGAATACCGCCCTGAGTCAATGCGGTCTTAGCCTCTCTGGTGTCAACACTCTGTCTGATTTTGGATTTTTATTTTTTTTCCAAAATCAGACTTGACACCAGAGAGGCTGAATACCGCACTGAGTCAATGCGGTCTTAGCCTCTCTGGTGTCAACACTCTGTCTGATTTTGGATTTTTTTTTTTTTTTTCCAAAATCAGACTTGACACCAGAGAGGCTGAATACCGCACTGAGTAAATGCGGTCTTAGCCTCTCTGGTCTCAACACTCTGTCTGATTTTGGATTTTTTTTTTTTTTTTTTCCAAAATCAGACTTGACACCAGAGAGGCTGAATACCGCACTGAGTCAATGCGGTCTTAGCCTCTCTGGTGTCAACACTCTGTCTGATTTTGGATTTTTTTTTTTTTTTCCAAAATCAGACTTGACACCAGAGAGGCTGAATACCGCACTGAGTCAATGCGGTCTTACCCTCTCTGGTCTCAACACTCTGTCTGATTTGGGATTTTTTTTTTTTTTTCCAAAATCAGACTTGACACCAGAGAGGCTGAATACCGCCCTGAGTCAATGCGGTCTTAGCCTCTCTGGTGTCAACACTCTGTCTGATTTTGGATGTTTTTTTTTTTTTTCCCAAAATCAGACTTGACACCAGAGAGGCTGAATACCGCCCTGAGTCAATGCGGTCTTAGCCTCTCTGGTCTCAACACTCTGTCTGATTTTGGATTTTTTTTTTTTTTTTCCAAAATCAGACTTGACACCAGAGAGGCTGAATACCGCCCTGAGTCAATGCGGTCTTAGCCTCTCTGGTGTCAACACTCTGTCTGATTTTGGATTTTTTTTTTTTTTTTCCCAAAATCAGACTTGACACCAGAGAGGCTGAATACCGCACTGAGTCAATGCGGTCTTAGCGTCTCTGGTGTCAACACTCTGTCTGATTTTGGATTTTTTTTTCAAAATCAGACTTGACACCAGAGAGGCTGAATACCGCACTGAGTCAATGCGGTCTTAGCCTCTCTGGTGTCAACACTCTGTCTGATTTTGGATTTTTTATTTTTTTTCCAAAATCAGACTTGACACCAGAGAGGCTGAATACCGCACTGAGTCAATGCGGTCTTAGCCTCTCTGGTGTCAACACTCTGTCTGATTTTGGATTTTTTTTTTTTTTTTTTCCAAAATCAGACTTGACACCAGAGAGGCTGAATACCGCACTGAGTCAATGCGGTCTTAGCCTCTCTGGTGTCAACACTCTGTCTGATTTTGGATTTTTTTTTTTTTTTTCCAAAATCAGACTTGACACCAGAGAGGCTGAATACCGCACTGAGTCAATGCGGTCTTAGCCTCTCTGGTGTCAACACTCTGTCTGATTTTGGATTTTTTTTTTTTTTTTTTCCAAAATCAGACTTGACACCAGAGAGGCTGAATACCGCACTGAGTCAATGCGGTCTTAGCCTCTCTGGTGTCAACACTCTGTCTGATTTTGGATTTTTTTTTTTTTTTTTTCCAAAATCAGACTTGACACCAGAGAGGCTGAATACCGCACTGAGTCAATGCGGTCTTAGCCTCTCTGGTGTCAACACTCTGTCTGATTTTGGATTTTTTATTTTTTTTCCAAAATCAGACTTGACACCAGAGAGGCTGAATACCGCACTGAGTCAATGCGGTCTTAGCCTCTCTGGTGTCAACACTCTGTCTGATTTTGGATTTTTTTTTTTTTTTTTTCCAAAATCAGACTTGACACCAGAGAGGCTGAATACCGCACTCAGTCAATGCGGTCTTAGCCTCTCTGGTGTCAACACTCTGTCTGATTTTGGATTTTTTTTTCAAAATCAGACTTGACACCAGAGAGGCTGAATACCGCACTGAGTCAATGCGGTCTTAGCCTCTCTGGTGTCAACACTCTGTCTGATTTTGGATTTTTTATTTTTTTTCCAAAATCAGACTTGACACCAGAGAGGCTGAATACCGCACTGAGTCAATGCGGTCTTAGCCTCTCTGGTGTCAACACTCTGTCTGATTTTGGATTTTTTTTTTTTTTTTCCAAAATCAGACTTGACACCAGAGAGGCTGAATACCGCACTGAGTAAATGCGGTCTTAGCCTCTCTGGTCTCAACACTCTGTCTGATTTTGGATTTTTTTTTTTTTTTTTTCCAAAATCAGACTTGACACCAGAGAGGCTGAATACCGCACTGAGTCAATGCGGTCTTAGCCTCTCTGGTGTCAACACTCTGTCTGATTTTGGATTTTTTTTTTTTTTTCCAAAATCAGACTTGACACCAGAGAGGCTGAATACCGCACTGAGTCAATGCGGTCTTACCCTCTCTGGTCTCAACACTCTGTCTGATTTGGGATTTTTTTTTTTTTTTCCAAAATCAGACTTGACACCAGAGAGGCTGAATACCGCACTGAGTCAATGCGGTCTTAGCCTCTCTGGTGTCAACACTCTGTCTGATTTTGGATTTTTTTTTTTTTTTCCAAAATCAGACTTGACACCAGAGAGGCTGAATACCGCACTGAGTCAATGCGGTCTTACCCTCTCTGGTCTCAACACTCTGTCTGATTTGGGATTTTTTTTTTTTTTTCCAAAATCAGACTTGACACCAGAGAGGCTGAATACCGCCCTGAGTCAATGCGGTCTTAGCCTCTCTGGTGTCAACACTCTGTCTGATTTTGGATGTTTTTTTTTTTTTTCCCAAAATCAGACTTGACACCAGAGAGGCTGAATACTGCACTGAGTCAATGCGGTCTTAGCCTCTCTGGTCTCAACACTCTGTCTGATTTTGGATTTTTTTTTTTTTTTTCCCAAAATCAGACGACACCAGAGAGGCTGAATACCGCACTGAGTCAATGCGGTCTTAGCCTCTCTGGTGTCAACACTCTGTCTGATTTTGGATTATTTTATTTTTTTTCCAAAATCAGACTTGACACCAGAGAGGCTGAATACTGCACTGAGTCAATGCGGTCTTAGCCTCTCTGGTCTCAACACTCTGTCTGATTTTGGATTTTTTTTTTTTTTTTCCAAAATCAGACTTGACACCAGAGAGGCTGAATACCGCACTGAGTCAATGCGGTCTTAGCCTCTCTGGTCTCAACACTCTGTCTGATTTTGGATTTTTTTTTTTTTTTTCCAAAATCAGACTTGACACCAGAGAGGCTGAATACCGCCCTGAGTCAATGCGGTCTTAGCCTCTCTGGTGTCAACACTCTGTCTGATTTTGGATTTTTTATTTTTTTTCCAAAATCAGACTTGACACCAGAGAGGCTGAATACCGCCCTGAGTCAATGCGGTCTTAGCCTCTCTGGTGTCAACACTCTGTCTGATTTTGGATTTTTTATTTTTTTTCCAAAATCAGACTTGACACCAGAGAGGCTGAATACCGCACTGAGTCAATGCGGTCTTAGCCTCTCTGGTCTCAACACTCTGTCTGATTTTGGATTTGTTTTTTTTTTCCCAAAATCAGACTTGACACCAGAGAGGCTGAATACCGCCCTGAGTCAATGCGGTCTTAGCCTCTCTGGTCTCAACACTCTGTCTGATTTTGGATTTTTTTTTTTTTTTTCCAAAATCAGACTTGACACCAGAGAGGCTGAATACCGCCCTGAGTCAATGCGGTCTTAGCCTCTCTGGTGTCAACACTCTGTCTGATTTTGGATTTTTTTTTTTTTTTTCCCAAAATCAGACTTGACACCAGAGAGGCTGAATACCGCACTGAGTCAATGCGGTCTTAGCCTCTCTGGTGTCAACACTCTGTCTGATTTTGGATTTTTTTTTTTCAAAATCAGACTTGACACCAGAGAGGCTGAATACCGCACTGAGTCAATGCGGTCTTAGCCTCTCTGGTGTCAACACTCTGTCTGATTTTGGATTTTTTATTTTTTTTCCAAAATCAGACTTGACACCAGAGAGGCTGAATACCGCACTGAGTCAATGCGGTCTTAGCCTCTCTGGTGTCAACACTCTGTCTGATTTTGGATTTTTTTTTTTTTTTTTTCCAAAATCAGACTTGACACCAGAGAGGCTGAATACCGCACTGAGTCAATGCGGTCTTAGCCTCTCTGGTGTCAACACTCTGTCTGATTTTGGATTTTTTTTTTTTTTTTCCAAAATCAGACTTGACACCAGAGAGGCTGAATACCGCACTGAGTCAATGCGGTCTTAGCCTCTCTGGTGTCAACACTCTGTCTGATTTTGGATTTTTTTTTTTTTTTTCCAAAATCAGACTTGACACCAGAGAGGCTGAATACCGCACTGAGTAAATGCGGTCTTAGCCTCTCTGGTCTCAACACTCTGTCTGATTTTGGATTTTTTTTTTTTTTTTTTCCAAAATCAGACTTGACACCAGAGAGGCTGAATACCGCACTGAGTCAATGCGGTCTTAGCCTCTCTGGTGTCAACACTCTGTCTGATTTTGGATTTTTTTTTTTTTTTCCAAAATCAGACTTGACACCAGAGAGGCTGAATACCGCACTGAGTCAATGCGGCCTTACCCTCTCTGGTCTCAACACTCTGTCTGATTTGGGATTTTTTTTTTTTTTTCCAAAATCAGACTTGACACCAGAGAGGCTGAATACCGCACTGAGTCAATGCGGTCTTAGCCTCTCTGGTGTCAACACTCTGTCTGATTTTGGATTTTTTTTTTTTTTTCCAAAATCAGACTTGACACCAGAGAGGCTGAATACCGCACTGAGTCAATGCGGTCTTACCCTCTCTGGTCTCAACACTCTGTCTGATTTGGGATTTTTTTTTTTTTTTCCAAAATCAGACTTGACACCAGAGAGGCTGAATACCGCCCTGAGTCAATGCGGTCTTAGCCTCTCTGGTGTCAACACTCTGTCTGATTTTGGATGTTTTTTTTTTTTTTCCCAAAATCAGACTTGACACCAGAGAGGCTGAATACTGCACTGAGTCAATGCGGTCTTAGCCTCTCTGGTCTCAACACTCTGTCTGATTTTGGATTTTTTTTTTTTTTTCCCCAAAATCAGACGACACCAGAGAGGCTGAATACCGCACTGAGTCAATGCGGTCTTAGCCTCTCTGGTGTCAACACTCTGTCTGATTTTGGATTATTTTATTTTTTTTCCAAAATCAGACTTGACACCAGAGAGGCTGAATACTGCACTGAGTCAATGCGGTCTTAGCCTCTCTGGTCTCAACACTCTGTCTGATTTTGGATTTTTTTTTTTTTTTTCCAAAATCAGACTTGACACCAGAGAGGCTGAATACCGCACTGAGTCAATGCGGTCTTAGCCTCTCTGGTCTCAACACTCTGTCTGATTTTGGATTTTTTTTTTTTTTTTCCAAAATCAGACTTGACACCAGAGAGGCTGAATACCGCCCTGAGTCAATGCGGTCTTAGCCTCTCTGGTGTCAACACTCTGTCTGATTTTGGATTTTTTATTTTTTTTCCAAAATCAGACTTGACACCAGAGAGGCTGAATACCGCCCTGAGTCAATGCGGTCTTAGCCTCTCTGGTGTCAACACTCTGTCTGATTTTGGATTTTTTATTTTTTTTCCAAAATCAGACTTGACACCAGAGAGGCTGAATACCGCACTGAGTCAATGCGGTCTTAGCCTCTCTGGTGTCAACACTCTGTCTGATTTTGGATTTTTTTTTTTTTTTTCCAAAATCAGACTTGACACCAGAGAGGCTGAATACCGCACTGAGTAAATGCGGTCTTAGCCTCTCTGGTCTCAACACTCTGTCTGATTTTGGATTTTTTTTTTTTTTTTTTCCAAAATCAGACTTGACACCAGAGAGGCTGAATACCGCACTGAGTCAATGCGGTCTTAGCCTCTCTGGTGTCAACACTCTGTCTGATTTTGGATTTTTTTTTTTTTTTCCAAAATCAGACTTGACACCAGAGAGGCTGAATACCGCACTGAGTCAATGCGGTCTTACCCTCTCTGGTCTCAACACTCTGTCTGATTTGGGATTTTTTTTTTTTTTTCCAAAATCAGACTTGACACCAGAGAGGCTGAATACCGCCCTGAGTCAATGCGGTCTTAGCCTCTCTGGTGTCAACACTCTGTCTGATTTTGGATGTTTTTTTTTTTTTTCCCAAAATCAGACTTGACACCAGAGAGGCTGAATACCGCCCTGAGTCAATGCGGTCTTAGCCTCTCTGGTCTCAACACTCTGTCTGATTTTGGATTTTTTTTTTTTTTTTCCAAAATCAGACTTGACACCAGAGAGGCTGAATACCGCCCTGAGTCAATGCGGTCTTAGCCTCTCTGGTGTCAACACTCTGTCTGATTTTGGATTTTTTTTTTTTTTTTCCCAAAATCAGACTTGACACCAGAGAGGCTGAATACCGCACTGAGTCAATGCGGTCTTAGCGTCTCTGGTGTCAACACTCTGTCTGATTTTGGATTTTTTTTTCAAAATCAGACTTGACACCAGAGAGGCTGAATACCGCACTGAGTCAATGCGGTCTTAGCCTCTCTGGTGTCAACACTCTGTCTGATTTTGGATTTTTTATTTTTTTTCCAAAATCAGACTTGACACCAGAGAGGCTGAATACCGCACTGAGTCAATGCGGTCTTAGCCTCTCTGGTGTCAACACTCTGTCTGATTTTGGATTTTTTTTTTTTTTTTTTCCAAAATCAGACTTGACACCAGAGAGGCTGAATACCGCACTGAGTCAATGCGGTCTTAGCCTCTCTGGTGTCAACACTCTGTCTGATTTTGGATTTTTTTTTTTTTTTTCCAAAATCAGACTTGACACCAGAGAGGCTGAATACCGCACTGAGTCAATGCGGTCTTAGCCTCTCTGGTGTCAACACTCTGTCTGATTTTGGATTTTTTTTTTTTTTTTTTCCAAAATCAGACTTGACACCAGAGAGGCTGAATACCGCACTGAGTCAATGCGGTCTTAGCCTCTCTGGTGTCAACACTCTGTCTGATTTTGGATTTTTTTTTTTTTTTTTCCAAAATCAGACTTGACACCAGAGAGGCTGAATACCGCACTGAGTCAATGCGGTCTTAGCCTCTCTGGTGTCAACACTCTGTCTGATTTTGGATTTTTTATTTTTTTTCCAAAATCAGACTTGACACCAGAGAGGCTGAATACCGCACTGAGTCAATGCGGTCTTAGCCTCTCTGGTGTCAACACTCTGTCTGATTTTGGATTTTTTTTTTTTTTTTTTCCAAAATCAGACTTGACACCAGAGAGGCTGAATACCGCACTGAGTCAATGCGGTCTTAGCCTCTCTGGTGTCAACACTCTGTCTGATTTTGGATTTTTTTTTCAAAATCAGACTTGACACCAGAGAGGCTGAATACCGCACTGAGTCAATGCGGTCTTAGCCTCTCTGGTGTCAACACTCTGTCTGATTTTGGATTTTTTATTTTTTTTCCAAAATCAGACTTGACACCAGAGAGGCTGAATACCGCACTGAGTCAATGCGGTCTTAGCCTCTCTGGTGTCAACACTCTGTCTGATTTTGGATTTTTTTTTTTTTTTTTTCCAAAATCAGACTTGACACCAGAGAGGCTGAATACCGCACTGAGTCAATGCGGTCTTAGCCTCTCTGGTGTCAACACTCTGTCTGATTTTGGATTTTTTTTTTTTTTTCCAAAATCAGACTTGACACCAGAGAGGCTGAATACCGCACTGAGTCAATGCGGTCTTACCCTCTCTGGTCTCAACACTCTGTCTGATTTGGGATTTTTTTTTTTTTTTCCAAAATCAGACTTGACACCAGAGAGGCTGAATACCGCCCTGAGTCAATGCGGTCTTAGCCTCTCTGGTGTCAACACTCTGTCTGATTTTGGATTTTTTTTTTTTTTTTCCCAAAATCAGACTTGACACCAGAGAGGCTGAATACTGCACTGAGTCAATGCGGTCTTAGCCTCTCTGGTCTCAACACTCTGTCTGATTTTGGATTTTTTTTTTTTTTTCCCCAAAATCAGACGACACCAGAGAGGCTGAATACCGCACTGAGTCAATGCGGTCTTAGCCTCTCTGGTGTCAACACTCTGTCTGATTTTGGATTATTTTATTTTTTTTCCAAAATCAGACTTGACACCAGAGAGGCTGAATACTGCACTGAGTCAATGCGGTCTTAGCCTCTCTGGTCTCAACACTCTGTCTGATTTTGGATTTTTTTTTTTTTTTTTTCCAAAATCAGACTTGACACCAGAGAGGCTGAATACCGCACTGAGTCAATGCGGTCTTAGCCTCTCTGGTGTCAACACTCTGTCTGATTTTGGATTTTTTTTTTTTTTTCCAAAATCAGACTTGACACCAGAGAGGCTGAATACCGCACTGAGTCAATGCGGTCTTAGCCTCTCTGGTGTCAACACTCTGTCTGATTTTGGATTTTTTTTTTTTTTTTTTCCAAAATCAGACTTGACACCAGAGAGGCTGAATACCGCACTGAGTCAATGCGGTCTTAGCCTCTCTGGTGTCAACACTCTGTCTGATTTTGGATTTTTTTTTTTTTTTTTTCCAAAATCAGACTTGACACCAGAGAGGCTGAATACCGCACTGAGTCAATGCGGTCTTAGCCTCTCTGGTGTCAACACTCTGTCTGATTTTGGATTTTTTTTTTTTTTTCCAAAATCAGACTTGACACCAGAGAGGCTGAATACCGCACTGAGTCAATGCGGTCTTAGCCTCTCTGGTGTCAACACTCTGTCTGATTTTGGATTTTTTTTTTTTTTTTTTCCAAAATCAGACTTGACACCAGAGAGGCTGAATACCGCACTGAGTCAATGCGGTCTTAGCCTCTCTGGTGTCAACACTCTGTCTGATTTTGGATTTTTTTTTTTTTTTTTTCCAAAATCAGACTTGACACCAGAGAGGCTGAATACCGCACTGAGTCAATGCGGTCTTAGCCTCTCTGGTGTCAACACTCTGTCTGATTTTGGATTTTTTTTTTTTTTTCCAAAATCAGACTTGACACCAGAGAGGCTGAATACCGCACTGAGTCAATGCGGTCTTACCCTCTCTGGTCTCAACACTCTGTCTGATTTGGGATTTTTTTTTTTTTTTCCAAAATCAGACTTGACACCAGAGAGGCTGAATACCGCCCTGAGTCAATGCGGTCTTAGCCTCTCTGGTGTCAACACTCTGTCTGATTTTGGATTTTTTTTTTTTTTTTCCCAAAATCAGACTTGACACCAGAGAGGCTGAATACTGCACTGAGTCAATGCGGTCTTAGCCTCTCTGGTCTCAACACTCTGTCTGATTTTGGATTTTTTTTTTTTTTTTCCCAAAATCAGACGACACCAGAGAGGCTGAATACCGCACTGAGTCAATGCGGTCTTAGCCTCTCTGGTCTCAACACTCTGTCTGATTTTGGATTTTTTTTTTTTTTTTCCAAAATCAGACTTGACACCAGAGAGGCTGAATACCGCACTGAGTCAATGCGGTCTTACCCTCTCTGGTCTCAACACTCTGTCTGATTTGGGATTTTTTTTTTTTTTTCCAAAATCAGACTTGACACCAGAGAGGCTGAATACCGCCCTGAGTCAATGCGGTCTTAGCCTCTCTGGTGTCAACACTCTGTCTGATTTTGGATTTTTTTTTTTTTTTTCCCAAAATCAGACTTGACACCAGAGAGGCTGAATACTGCACTGAGTCAATGCGGTCTTAGCCTCTCTGGTCTCAACACTCTGTCTGATTTTGGATTTTTTTTTTTTTTTTCCAAAATCAGACTTGACACCAGAGAGGCTGAATACCGCACTGAGTCAATGCGGTCTTACCCTCTCTGGTCTCAACACTCTGTCTGATTTGGGATTTTTTTTTTTTTTTCCAAAATCAGACTTGACACCAGAGAGGCTGAATACTGCACTGAGTCAATGCGGTCTTAGCCTCTCTGGTCTCAACACTCTGTCTGATTTTGGATTTTTTTTTTTTTTTCCAAAATCAGACTTGACACCAGAGAGGCTGAATACCGCACTGAGTCAATGCGGTCTTAGCCTCTCTGGTCTCAACACTCTGTCTGATTTTGGATTTTTTTTTTTTTTTTCCAAAATCAGACTTGACACCAGAGAGGCTGAATACCGCCCTGAGTCAATGCGGTCTTAGCCTCTCTGGTGTCAACACTCTGTCTGATTTTGGATTTTTAATTTTTTTTCCAAAATCAGACTTGACACCAGAGAGGCTGAATACCGCACTGAGTCAATGCGGTCTTAGCCTCTCTGGTGTCAACACTCTGTCTGATTTTGGATTTTTTTTTTTTTTTTCCAAAATCAGACTTGACACCAGAGAGGCTGAATACCGCACTGAGTAAATGCGGTCTTAGCCTCTCTGGTCTCAACACTCTGTCTGATTTGGGATTTTTTTTTTTTTTTTCCAAAATCAGACTTGACACCAGAGAGGCTGAATACCGCACTGAGTCAATGCGGTCTTAGCCTCTCTGGTGTCAACACTCTGTCTGATTTTGGATTTTTTTTTTTTTTTTCCTAAATCAGACTTGACACCAGAGAGGCTGAATACCGCAGTGAGTCAATGCGGTCTTAGCCTCTCTGGTCTCAACACTCTGTCTGATTTTGGATTTTTTTTTTTTTTTTTTCCAAAATCAGACTTGACACCAGAGAGGCTGAATACCGCACTGAGTCAATGCGGTCTTAGCCTCTCTGGTGTCAACACTCTGTCTGATTTTGGATTTTTTTTTTTTTTTCCCAAAATCAGACTTGACACCAGAGAGGCTGAATAACGCACTGAGTCAATGCGGTCTTAGCCTCTCTGGTCTCAACACTCTGTCTGATTTTGGATTTTTTTTTTTTTTTTTCCAAAATCAGACTTGACACCAGAGAGGCTGAATACCGCACTGAGTCAATGCGGTCTTAGCCTCTCTGGTCTCAACACTCTGTCTGATTTTGGATTTTTTTTTTTTTTTCCAAAATCAGACTTGACACCAGAGAGGCTGAATACCGCACTGAGTCAATGCAGTCTTAGCCTCTCTGGTCTCAACACTCTGTCTGATTTTGGATTTTTTTTTTTTTTTTCCAAAATCAGACTTGACACCAGAGAGGCTGAATACCGCCCTGAGTCAATGCGGTCTTAGCCTCTCTGGTGTCAACACTCTGTCTGATTTTGGATTTTTTTTTTTTTTTTCCCAAAATCAGACTTGACACCAGAGAGGCTGAATACCGCACTGAGTCAATGCGGTCTTAGCCTCTCTGGTGTCAACACTCTGTCTGATTTTGGATTTTTTTTTCAAAATCAGACTTGACAAGAGAGAGGCTGAATACCGCACTGAGTCAATGCGGTCTTAGCCTCTCTGGTGTCAACACTCTGTCTGATTTTGGATTTTTTTTTTTTTTTCCAAAATCAGACTTGACACCAGAGAGGCTGAATACCGCACTGAGTCAATGCGGTCTTAGCCTCTCTGGTGTCAACACTCTGTCTGATTTTGGATTTTTTTTTTTTTTTTTTCCAAAATCAGACTTGACACCAGAGAGGCTGAATACTGCACTGAGTCAATGCGGTCTTAGCCTCTCTGGTGTCAACACTCTGTCTGATTTTGGATTTTTTTTTTTTTTTCCAAAATCAGACTTGACACCAGAGAGGCTGAATACCGCACTGAGTCAATGCGGTCTTACCCTCTCTGGTCTCAACACTCTGTCTGATTTGGGATTTTTTTTTTTTTTTCCAAAATCAGACTTGACACCAGAGAGGCTGAATACCGCCCTGAGTCAATGCGGTCTTAGCCTCTCTGGTGTCAACACTCTGTCTGATTTTGGATTTTTTTTTTTTTTTCCAAAATCAGACTTGACACCAGAGAGGCTGAATACCGCCCTGAGTCAATGCGGTCTTAGCCTCTCTGGTGTCAACACTCTGTCTGATTTTGGATTTTTTTTTTTTTTTTCCCAAAATCAGACTTGACACCAGAGAGGCTGAATACTGCACTGAGTCAATGCGGTCTTAGCCTCTCTGGTCTCAACACTCTGTCTGATTTTGGATTTTTTTTTTTTTTTTCCCAAAATCAGACGACACCAGAGAGGCTGAATACCGCACTGAGTCAATGCGGTCTTAGCCTCTCTGGTGTCAACACTCTGTCTGATTTTGGATTATTTTTTTTTTTTTCCAAAATCAGACTTGACACCAGAGAGGCTGAATACTGCACTGAGTCAATGCGGTCTTAGCCTCTCTGGTGTCAACACTCTGTCTGATTTTGGATTTTTTTTTTTTTTTCCAAAATCAGACTTGACACCAGAGAGGCTGAATACCGCCCTGAGTCAATGCGGTCTTAGCCTCTCTGGTGTCAACACTCTGTCTGATTTTGGATTTTTTTTTTTTTTTCCAAAATCAGACTTGACACCAGAGAGGCTGAATACCGCCCTGAGTCAATGCGGTCTTAGCCTCTCTGGTGTCAACACTCTGTCTGATTTTGGATTTTTTTTTTTTTTTCCCAAAATCAGACTTGACACCAGAGAGGCTGAATACTGCACTGAGTCAATGCGGTCTTAGCCTCTCTGGTCTCAACACTCTGTCTGATTTTGGATTTTTTTTTTTTTTTTCCCAAAATCAGACGACACCAGAGAGGCTGAATACCGCACTGAGTCAATGCGGTCTTAGCCTCTCTGGTCTCAACACTCTGTCTGATTTTGGATTTTTTTTTTTTTTTTCCAAAATCAGACTTGACACCAGAGAGGCTGAATACCGCACTGAGTCAATGCGGTCTTACCCTCTCTGGTCTCAACACTCTGTCTGATTTGGGATTTTTTTTTTTTTTTCCAAAATCAGACTTGACACCAGAGAGGCTGAATACCGCCCTGAGTCAATGCGGTCTTAGCCTCTCTGGTGTCAACACTCTGTCTGATTTTGGATTTTTTTTTTTTTTTTCCCAAAATCAGACTTGACACCAGAGAGGCTGAATACCGCACTGAGTCAATGCGGTCTTAGCCTCTCTGGTGTCAACACTCTGTCTGATTTTGGATTTTTTTTTTTTTTTTTCCAAAATCAGACTTGACACCAGAGAGGCTGAATACCGCACTGAGTAAATGCGGTCTTAGCCTCTCTGGTCTCAACACTCTGTCTGATTTGGGATTTTTTTTTTTTTTTTCCAAAATCAGACTTGACACCAGAGAGGCTGAATACCGCACTGAGTCAATGCGGTCTTAGCCTCTCTGGTGTCAACACTCTGTCTGATTTTGGATTTTTTTTTTTTTTTTCCTAAATCAGACTTGACACCAGAGAGGCTGAATACCGCAGTGAGTCAATGCGGTCTTAGCCTCTCTGGTCTCAACACTCTGTCTGATTTTGGATTTTTTTTTTTTTTTTTTCCAAAATCAGACTTGACACCAGAGAGGCTGAATACCGCACTGAGTCAATGCGGTCTTAGCCTCTCTGGTGTCAACACTCTGTCTGATTTTGGATTTTTTTTTTTTTTTCCCAAAATCAGACTTGACACCAGAGAGGCTGAATAACGCACTGAGTCAATGCGGTCTTAGCCTCTCTGGTCTCAACACTCTGTCTGATTTTGGATTTTTTTTTTTTTTTTTCCAAAATCAGACTTGACACCAGAGAGGCTGAATACCGCACTGAGTCAATGCGGTCTTAGCCTCTCTGGTCTCAACACTCTGTCTGATTTTGGATTTTTTTTTTTTTTTCCAAAATCAGACTTGACACCAGAGAGGCTGAATACCGCACTGAGTCAATGCAGTCTTAGCCTCTCTGGTCTCAACACTCTGTCTGATTTTGGATTTTTTTTTTTTTTTTCCAAAATCAGACTTGACACCAGAGAGGCTGAATACCGCCCTGAGTCAATGCGGTCTTAGCCTCTCTGGTGTCAACACTCTGTCTGATTTTGGATTTTTTTTTTTTTTTTCCCAAAATCAGACTTGACACCAGAGAGGCTGAATACCGCACTGAGTCAATGCGGTCTTAGCCTCTCTGGTGTCAACACTCTGTCTGATTTTGGATTTTTTTTTCAAAATCAGACTTGACAAGAGAGAGGCTGAATACCGCACTGAGTCAATGCGGTCTTAGCCTCTCTGGTGTCAACACTCTGTCTGATTTTGGATTTTTTTTTTTTTTTCCAAAATCAGACTTGACACCAGAGAGGCTGAATACCGCCCTGAGTCAATGCGGTCTTAGCCTCTCTGGTGTCAACACTCTGTCTGATTTTGGATTTTTTTTTTTTTTTTCCCAAAATCAGACTTGACACCAGAGAGGCTGAATACTGCACTGAGTCAATGCGGTCTTAGCCTCTCTGGTCTCAACACTCTGTCTGATTTTGGATTTTTTTTTTTTTTTTCCCAAAATCAGACGACACCAGAGAGGCTGAATACCGCACTGAGTCAATGCGGTCTTAGCCTCTCTGGTGTCAACACTCTGTCTGATTTTGGATTATTTTATTTTTTTTCCAAAATCAGACTTGACACCAGAGAGGCTGAATACTGCACTGAGTCAATGCGGTCTTAGCCTCTCTGGTGTCAACACTCTGTCTGATTTTGGATTTTTTTTTTTTTTTCCAAAATCAGACTTGACACCAGAGAGGCTGAATACCGCACTGAGTCAATGCGGTCTTACCCTCTCTGGTCTCAACACTCTGTCTGATTTGGGATTTTTTTTTTTTTTTCCAAAATCAGACTTGACACCAGAGAGGCTGAATACCGCCCTGAGTCAATGCGGTCTTAGCCTCTCTGGTGTCAACACTCTGTCTGATTTTGGATTTTTTTTTTTTTTTCCAAAATCAGACTTGACACCAGAGAGGCTGAATACCGCCCTGAGTCAATGCGGTCTTAGCCTCTCTGGTGTCAACACTCTGTCTGATTTTGGATTTTTTTTTTTTTTTTCCCAAAATCAGACTTGACACCAGAGAGGCTGAATACTGCACTGAGTCAATGCGGTCTTAGCCTCTCTGGTCTCAACACTCTGTCTGATTTTGGATTTTTTTTTTTTTTTTCCCAAAATCAGACGACACCAGAGAGGCTGAATACCGCACTGAGTCAATGCGGTCTTAGCCTCTCTGGTGTCAACACTCTGTCTGATTTTGGATTATTTTATTTTTTTTCCAAAATCAGACTTGACACCAGAGAGGCTGAATACTGCACTGAGTCAATGCGGTCTTAGCCTCTCTGGTCTCAACACTCTGTCTGATTTTGGATTTTTTTTTTTTTTTTCCAAAATCAGACTTGACACCAGAGAGGCTGAATACCGCACTGAGTCAATGCAGTCTTAGCCTCTCTGGTCTCAACACTCTGTCTGATTTTGGATTTTTTTTTTTTTTTCCCAAAATCAGACTTGACACCAGAGAGGCTGAATACCGCACTGAGTCAATGCGGTCTTAGCCTCTCTGGTGTCAACACTCTGTCTGATTTTGGATTTTTTTTTCAAAATCAGACTTGACACCAGAGAGGCTGAATACCGCACTGAGTCAATGCGGTCTTAGCCTCTCTGGTGTCAACACTCTGTCTGATTTTGGATTTTTTTTTTTTTTTCCAAAATCAGACTTGACACCAGAGAGGCTGAATACCGCACTGAGTCAATGCGGTCTTAGCCTCTCTGGTGTCAACACTCTGTCTGATTTTGGATTTTTTTTTTTTTTTTTTCCAAAATCAGACTTGACACCAGAGAGGCTGAATACCGCACTGAGTCAATGCGGTCTTAGCCTCTCTGGTGTCAACACTCTGTCTGATTTTGGATTTTTTTTTTTTTTTCCAAAATCAGACTTGACACCAGAGAGGCTGAATACCGCACTGAGTCAATGCGGTCTTACCCTCTCTGGTCTCAACACTCTGTCTGATTTGGGATTTTTTTTTTTTTTTCCAAAATCAGACTTGACACCAGAGAGGCTGAATACCGCCCTGAGTCAATGCGGTCTTAGCCTCTCTGGTGTCAACACTCTGTCTGATTTTGGATGTTTTTTTTTTTTTTCCCAAAATCAGACTTGACACCAGAGAGGCTGAATACCGCCCTGAGTCAATGCGGTCTTAGCCTCTCTGGTCTCAACACTCTGTCTGATTTTGGATTTGTTTTTTGTTTTTCCAAAATCAGACTTGACACCAGAGAGGCTGAATACCGCCCTGAGTCAATGCGGTCTTAGCCTCTCTGGTGTCAACACTCTGTCTGATTTTTTTTTTTTTTTTTTTTTTCCCAAAATCAGACTTGACACCAGAGAGGCTGAATACCGCACTGAGTCAATGCGGTCTTAGCCTCTCTGGTGTCAACACTCTGTCTGATTTTGGATTTTTTTTTCAAAATCAGACTTGACACCAGAGAGGCTGAATACCGCACTGAGTCAATGCGGTCTTAGCCTCTCTGGTGTCAACACTCTGTCTGATTTTGGATTTTTTATTTTTTTTCCAAAATCAGACTTGACACCAGAGAGGCTGAATACCGCACTGAGTCAATGCGGTCTTAGCCTCTCTGGTGTCAACACTCTGTCTGATTTTGGATTTTTTTTTTTTTTTTTTCCAAAATCAGACTTGACACCAGAGAGGCTGAATACCGCACTGAGTCAATGCGGTCTTAGCCTCTCTGGTGTCAACACTCTGTCTGATTTTGGATTTTTTTTTTTTTTTCCAAAATCAGACTTGACACCAGAGAGGCTGAATACCGCACTGAGTCAATGCGGTCTTACCCTCTCTGGTCTCAACACTCTGTCTGATTTGGGATTTTTTTTTTTTTTTCCAAAATCAGACTTGACACCAGAGAGGCTGAATACCGCCCTGAGTCAATGCGGTCTTAGCCTCTCTGGTGTCAACACTCTGTCTGATTTTGGATTTTTTTTTTTTTTTTCCCAAAATCAGACTTGACACCAGAGAGGCTGAATACTGCACTGAGTCAATGCGGTCTTAGCCTCTCTGGTCTCAACACTCTGTCTGATTTTGGATTTTTTTTTTTTTTTTCCCAAAATCAGACGACACCAGAGAGGCTGAATACCGCACTGAGTCAATGCGGTCTTAGCCTCTCTGGTGTCAACACTCTGTCTGATTTTGGATTATTTTATTTTTTTTCCAAAATCAGACTTGACACCAGAGAGGCTGAATACTGCACTGAGTCAATGCGGTCTTAGCCTCTCTGGTCTCAACACTCTGTCTGATTTTGGATTTTTTTTTTTTTTTTCCAAAATCAGACTTGACACCAGAGAGGCTGAATACCGCACTGAGTCAATGCGGTCTTAGCCTCTCTGGTCTCAACACTCTGTCTGATTTTGGATTTTTTTTTTTTTTTCCAAAATCAGACTTGACACCAGAGAGGCTGAATACCGCCCTGAGTCAATGCGGTCTTAGCCTCTCTGGTGTCAACACTCTGTCTGATTTTGGATTTTTTATTTTTTTTCCAAAATCAGACTTGACACCAGAGAGGCTGAATACCGCACTGAGTCAATGCGGTCTTAGCCTCTCTGGTGTCAACACTCTGTCTGATTTTGGATTTTTTTTTTTTTTTTCCAAAATCAGACTTGACACCAGAGAGGCTGAATACCGCACTGAGTAAATGCGGTCTTAGCCTCTCTGGTCTCAACACTCTGTCTGATTTGGGATTTTTTTTTTTTTTTTTCCAAAATCAGACTTGACACCAGAGAGGCTGAATACCGCACTGAGTCAATGCGGTCTTAGCCTCTCTGGTGTCAACACTCTGTCTGATTTTGGATTTTTTTTTTTTTTTTCCTAAATCAGACTTGACACCAGAGAGGCTGAATACTGCAGTGAGTCAATGCGGTCTTAGCCTCTCTGGTCTCAACACTCTGTCTGATTTTGGATTTTTTTTTTTTTTTTTTCCAAAATCAGACTTGACACCAGAGAGGCTGAATACCGCACTGAGTCAATGCGGTCTTAGCCTCTCTGGTGTCAACACTCTGACAGATTTTGGATTTTTTTTTTTTTTTCCCAAAATCAGACTTGACACCAGAGAGGCTGAATAACGCACTGAGTCAATGCGGTCTTAGCCTCTCTGGTCTCAACACTCTGTCTGATTTTGGATTTTTTTTTTTTTTTTTTCCAAAATCAGACTTGACACCAGAGAGGCTGAATACCGCACTGAGTCAATGCGGTCTTAGCCTCTCTGGTCTCAACACTCTGTCTGATTTTGGATTTTTTTTTTTTTTTTCCAAAATCAGACTTGACACCAGAGAGGCTGAATACCGCACTGAGTCAATGCAGTCTTAGCCTCTCTGGTCTCAACACTCTGTCTGATTTTGGATTTTTTTTTTTTTTTTCCAAAATCAGACTTGACACCAGAGAGGCTGAATACCGCCCTGAGTCAATGCGGTCTTAGCCTCTCTGGTGTCAACACTCTGTCTGATTTTGGATTTTTTTTTTTTTTTTCCCAAAATCAGACTTGACACCAGAGAGGCTGAATACCGCACTGAGTCAATGCGGTCTTAGCCTCTCTGGTGTCAAAACTCTGTCTGATTTTGGATTTTTTTTTCAAAATCAGACTTGACACCAGAGAGGCTGAATACCGCACTGAGTCAATGCGGTCTTAGCCTCTCTGGTGTCAACACTCTGTCTGATTTTGGATTTTTTATTTTTTTTCCAAAATCAGACTTGACACCAGAGAGGCTGAATACCGCACTGAGTCAATGCGGTCTTACCCTCTCTGGTCTCAACACTCTGTCTGATTTTGGATTTTTTTTTTTTTTTTCCAAAATAAGACTTGACACCAGAGAGGCTGAATACCGCACTGAGTCAATGCGGTCTTAGCCTCTCTGGTCTCAACACTCTGTCTGATTTTGGATTTTTTTTTTTTTTTTCCAAAATCAGACTTGACACCAGAGAGGCTGAATACCGCACTGAGTCAATGCAGTCTTAGCCTCTCTGGTCTCAACACTCTGTCTGATTTTGGATTTTTTTTTTTTTTTTCCAAAATCAGACTTGACACCAGAGAGGCTGAATACCGCCCTGAGTCAATGCGGTCTTAGCCTCTCTGGTGTCAACACTCTGTCTGATTTTGGATTTTTTTTTCAAAATCAGACTTGACACCAGAGAGGCTGAATACCGCACTGAGTCAATGCGGTCTTAGCCTCTCTGGTGTCAACACTCTGTCTGATTTTGGATTTTTTTTTTTTTTTCCAAAATCAGACTTGACACCAGAGAGGCTGAATACCGCACTGAGTCAATGCGGTCTTAGCCTCTCTGGTGTCAACACTCTGTCTGATTTTGGATTTTTTTTTTTTTTTTTTCCAAAATCAGACTTGACACCAGAGAGGCTGAATACCGCACTGAGTCAATGCGGTCTTAGCCTCTCTGGTGTCAACACTCTGTCTGATTTTGGATTTTTTTTTTTTTTTCCAAAATCAGACTTGACACCAGAGAGGCTGAATACCGCACTGAGTCAATGCGGTCTTACCCTCTCTGGTCTCAACACTCTGTCTGATTTGGGATTTTTTTTTTTTTTTCCAAAATCAGACTTGACACCAGAGAGGCTGAATACCGCCCTGAGTCAATGCGGTCTTAGCCTCTCTGGTGTCAACACTCTGTCTGATTTTGGATGTTTTTTTTTTTTTTCCCAAAATCAGACTTGACACCAGAGAGGCTGAATACTGCACTGAGTCAATGCGGTCTTAGCCTCTCTGGTCTCAACACTCTGTCTGATTTTGGATTTTTTTTTTTTTTTTCCCAAAATCAGACGACACCAGAGAGGCTGAATACCGCACTGAGTCAATGCGGTCTTAGCCTCTCTGGTGTCAACACTCTGTCTGATTTTGGATTATTTTATTTTTTTTCCAAAATCAGACTTGACACCAGAGAGGCTGAATACTGCACTGAGTCAATGCGGTCTTAGCCTCTCTGGTCTCAACACTCTGTCTGATTTTGGATTTTTTTTTTTTTTTTCCAAAATCAGACTTGACACCAGAGAGGCTGAATACCGCACTGAGTCAATGCGGTCTTAGCCTCTCTGGTCTCAACACTCTGTCTGATTTTGGATTTTTTTTTTTTTTTTCCAAAATCAGACTTGACACCAGAGAGGCTGAATACCGCCCTGAGTCAATGCGGTCTTAGCCTCTCTGGTGTCAACACTCTGTCTGATTTTGGATTTTTTATTTTTTTTCCAAAATCAGACTTGACACCAGAGAGGCTGAATACCGCACTGAGTCAATGCGGTCTTAGACTCTCTGGTGTCAACACTCTGTCTGATTTTGGATTTTTTTTTTTTTTTTCCAAAATCAGACTTGACACCAGAGAGGCTGAATACCGCACTGAGTAAATGCGGTCTTAGCCTCTCTGGTCTCAACACTCTGTCTGATTTGGGATTTTTTTTTTTTTTTCCAAAATCAGACTTGACACCAGAGAGGCTGAATACCGCACTGAGTCAATGCGGTCTTAGCCTCTCTGGTGTCAACACTCTGTCTGATTTTGGATTTTTTTTTTTTTTTCCCAAAATCAGACTTGACACCAGAGAGGCTGAATAACGCACTGAGTCAATGCGGTCTTAGCCTCTCTGGTCTCAACACTCTGTCTGATTTTGGATTTTTTTTTTTTTTTTCCAAAATCAGACTTGACACCAGAGAGGCTGAATACTGCACTGAGTCAATGCGGTCTTAGCCTCTCTGGTCTCAACACTCTGTCTGATTTTGGATTTTTTTTTTTTTTTCCAAAATCAGACTTGACACCAGAGAGGCTGAATACCGCACTGAGTCAATGCAGTCTTAGCCTCTCTGGTCTCAACACTCTGTCTGATTTTGGATTTTTTTTTTTTTTTTTCCAAAATCAGACTTGACACCAGAGAGGCTGAATACCGCACTGAGTCAATGCGGTCTTAGCCTCTCTGGTGTCAACACTCTGTCTGATTTTGGATTTTTTTTTTCTTTCCCAAAATCAGACGACACCAGAGAGGCTGAATACCGCACTGAGTCAATGCGGTCTTAGCCTCTCTGGTGTCAACACTCTGTCTGATTTTGGATTATTTTATTTTTTTTCCAAAATCAGACTTGACACCAGAGAGGCTGAATACTGCACTGAGTCAATGCGGTCTTAGCCTCTCTGGTGTCAACACTCTGTCTGATTTTGGATTTTTTTTTCAAAATCAGACTTGACACCAGAGAGGCTGAATACCGCACTGAGTCAATGCGGTCTTAGCCTCTCTGGTGTCAACACTCTGTCTGATTTTGGATTTTTTTTTTTTTTCCCAAAATCAGACTTGACACCAGAGAGGCTGAATACCGCACTGAGTCAATGCGGTCTTAGCCTCTCTGGTGTCAACACTCTGTCTGATTTTGGATTTTTTTTTTTTTTTTTTCCAAAATCAGACTTGACACCAGAGAGGCTGAATACCGCACTGAGTCAATGCGGTCTTAGCCTCTCTGGTGTCAACACTCTGTCTGATTTTGGATTTTTTTTTTTTTTTTTCCAAAATCAGACTTGACACCAGAGAGGCTGAATACCGCACTGAGTCAATGCGGTCTTAGCCTCTCTGGTGTCAACACTCTGTCTGATTTTGGATTTTTTTTTTCTTTCCCAAAATCAGACGACACCAGAGAGGCTGAATACCGCACTGAGTCAATGCGGTCTTAGCCTCTCTGGTGTCAACACTCTGTCTGATTTTGGATTATTTTATTTTTTTTCCAAAATCAGACTTGACACCAGAGAGGCTGAATACTGCACTGAGTCAATGCGGTCTTAGCCTCTCTGGTCTCAACACTCTGTCTGATTTTGGATTTTTTTTTTTTTTTTCCAAAATCAGACTTGACACCAGAGAGGCTGAATACCGCACTGAGTCAATGCGGTCTTAGCCTCTCTGGTGTCAACACTCTGTCTGATTTTGGATTTTTTTTTCAAAATCAGACTTGACACCAGAGAGGCTGAATACCGCACTGAGTCAATGCGGTCTTAGCCTCTCTGGTGTCAACACTCTGTCTGATTTTGGATTTTTTTTTTTTTTTCCAAAATCAGACTTGACACCAGAGAGGCTGAATACCGCACTGAGTCAATGCGGTCTTAGCCTCTCTGGTGTCAACACTCTGTCTGATTTTGGATTTTTTTTTTTTTTTTTTCCAAAATCAGACTTGACACCAGAGAGGCTGAATACCGCACTGAGTCAATGCGGTCTTAGCCTCTCTGGTGTCAACACTCTGTCTGATTTTGGATTTTTTTTTTTTTTTCCAAAATCAGACTTGACACCAGAGAGGCTGAATACCGCACTGAGTCAATGCGGTCTTAGCCTCTCTGGTCTCAACACTCTGTCTGATTTTGGATTTTTTTTTTTTTTTTTTCCAAAATCAGACTTGACACCAGAGAGGCTGAATACCGCACTGAGTCAATGCGGTCTTAGCCTCTCTGGTGTCAACACTCTGTCTGATTTTGGATTTTTTTTTTTTTTTTCCTAAATCAGACTTGACACCAGAGAGGCTGAATACCGCAGTGAGTCAATGCGGTCTTAGCCTCTCTGGTCTCAACACTCTGTCTGATTTTGGATTTTTTTTTTTTTTTTTTCCAAAATCAGACTTGACACCAGAGAGGCTGAATACCGCACTGAGTCAATGCGGTCTTAGCCTCTCTGGTGTCAACACTCTGTCTGATTTTGGATTTTTTTTTTTTTTCCCAAAATCAGACTTGACACCAGAGAGGCTGAATAACGCACTGAGTCAATGCGGTCTTAGCCTCTCTGGTCTCAACACTCTGTCTGATTTTGGATTTTTTTTTTTTTTTTCCAAAATCAGACTTGACACCAGAGAGGCTGAATACCGCACTGAGTCAATGCGGTCTTAGCCTCTCTGGTCTCAACACTCTGTCTGATTTTGGATTTTTTTTTTTTTTTCCAAAATCAGACTTGACACCAGAGAGGCTGAATACCGCACTGAGTCAATGCAGTCTTAGCCTCTCTGGTCTCAACACTCTGTCTGATTTTGGATTTTTTTTTTTTTTTTCCAAAATCAGACTTGACACCAGAGAGGCTGAATACCGCACTGAGTCAATGCGGTCTTAGCCTCTCTGGTGTCAACACTCTGTCTGATTTTGGATTTTTTTTTTCTTTCCCAAAATCAGACGACACCAGAGAGGCTGAATACCGCACTGAGTCAATGCGGTCTTAGCCTCTCTGGTGTCAACACTCTGTCTGATTTTGGATTATTTTATTTTTTTTCCAAAATCAGACTTGACACCAGAGAGGCTGAATACTGCACTGAGTCAATGCGGTCTTAGCCTCTCTGGTCTCAACACTCTGTCTGATTTTGGATTTTTTTTTTTTTTTTCCAAAATCAGACTTGACACCAGAGAGGCTGAATACCGCACTGAGTCAATGCGGTCTTAGCCTCTCTGGTGTCAACACTCTGTCTGATTTTGGATTTTTTTTTCAAAATCAGACTTGACACCAGAGAGGCTGAATACCGCACTGAGTCAATGCGGTCTTAGCCTCTCTGGTGTCAACACTCTGTCTGATTTTGGATTTTTTTTTTTTTTTCCAAAATCAGACTTGACACCAGAGAGGCTGAATACCGCACTGAGTCAATGCGGTCTTAGCCTCTCTGGTGTCAACACTCTGTCTGATTTTGGATTTTTTTTTTTTTTTTTTCCAAAATCAGACTTGACACCAGAGAGGCTGAATACCGCACTGAGTCAATGCGGTCTTAGCCTCTCTGGTCTCAACACTCTGTCTGATTTTGGATTTTTTTTTTTTTTTCCAAAATCAGACTTGACACCAGAGAGGCTGAATACCGCACTGAGTCAATGCAGTCTTAGCCTCTCTGGTCTCAACACTCTGTCTGATTTTGGATTTTTTTTTTTTTTTTCCAAAATCAGACTTGACACCAGAGAGGCTGAATACCGCACTGAGTCAATGCGGTCTTAGCCTCTCTGGTGTCAACACTCTGTCTGATTTTGGATTTTTTTTTTCTTTCCCAAAATCAGACGACACCAGAGAGGCTGAATACCGCACTGAGTCAATGCGGTCTTAGCCTCTCTGGTGTCAACACTCTGTCTGATTTTGGATTATTTTATTTTTTTTCCAAAATCAGACTTGACACCAGAGAGGCTGAATACTGCACTGAGTCAATGCGGTCTTAGCCTCTCTGGTCTCAACACTCTGTCTGATTTTGGATTTTTTTTTTTTTTTTCCAAAATCAGACTTGACACCAGAGAGGCTGAATACCGCACTGAGTCAATGCGGTCTTAGCCTCTCTGGTGTCAACACTCTGTCTGATTTTGGATTTTTTTTTCAAAATCAGACTTGACACCAGAGAGGCTGAATACCGCACTGAGTCAATGCGGTCTTAGCCTCTCTGGTGTCAACACTCTGTCTGATTTTGGATTTTTTTTTTTTTTTCCAAAATCAGACTTGACACCAGAGAGGCTGAATACCGCACTGAGTCAATGCGGTCTTAGCCTCTCTGGTGTCAACACTCTGTCTGATTTTGGATTTTTTTTTTTTTTTTTTCCAAAATCAGACTTGACACCAGAGAGGCTGAATACCGCACTGAGTCAATGCGGTCTTAGCCTCTCTGGTGTCAACACTCTGTCTGATTTTGGATTTTTTTTTTTTTTTCCAAAATCAGACTTGACACCAGAGAGGCTGAATACCGCACTGAGTCAATGCGGTCTTACCCTCTCTGGTCTCAACACTCTGTCTGATTTGGGATTTTTTTTTTTTTTTCCAAAATCAGACTTGACACCAGAGAGGCTGAATACTGCACTGAGTCAATGCGGTCTTAGCCTCTCTGGTCTCAACACTCTGTCTGATTTTGGATTTTTTTTTTTTTTTTCCCAAAATCAGACGACACCAGAGAGGCTGAATACCGCACTGAGTCAATGCGGTCTTAGCCTCTCTGGTGTCAACACTCTGTCTGATTTTGGATTTTTTTTTCAAAATCAGACTTGACACCAGAGAGGCTGAATACCGCACTGAGTCAATGCGGTCTTAGCCTCTCTGGTGTCAACACTCTGTCTGATTTTGGATTTTTTATTTTTTTTCCAAAATCAGACTTGACACCAGAGAGGCTGAATACCGCACTGAGTCAATGCGGTCTTAGCCTCTCTGGTGTCAACACTCTGTCTGATTTTGGATTTTTTTTTTTTTTTTTCCAAAATCAGACTTGACACCAGAGAGGCTGAATACCGCACTGAGTCAATGCGGTCTTAGCCTCTCTGGTGTCAACACTCTGTCTGATTTTGGATTTTTTTTTTTTTTTCCAAAATCAGACTTGACACCAGAGAGGCTGAATACCGCACTGAGTCAATGCGGTCTTACCCTCTCTGGTCTCAACACTCTGTCTGATTTTGGATTTTTTTTTTTTTTTTCCCAAAATCAGACGACACCAGAGAGGCTGAATACCGCACTGAGTCAATGCGGTCTTAGCCTCTCTGGTGTCAACACTCTGTCTGATTTTGGATTATTTTATTTTTTTTCCAAAATCAGACTTGACACCAGAGAGGCTGAATACTGCACTGAGTCAATGCGGTCTTAGCCTCTCTGGTCTCAACACTGTCTGATTTTGGATTTTTTTTTTTTTTTTTCAAAAATCAGACTTGACACCAGAGAGGCTGAATACCGCCCTGAGTCAATGCGGTCTTAGCCTCTCTGGTGTCAACACTCTGTCTGATTTTGGATTTTTTTTTCAAAATCAGACTTGACACCAGAGAGGCTGAATACCGCACTGAGTCAATGCGGTCTTAGCCTCTCTGGTGTCAACACTCTGTCTGATTTTGGATTTTTTTTTTTTTTTCCAAAATCAGACTTGACACCAGAGAGGCTGAATACCGCACTGAGTCAATGCGGTCTTAGCCTCTCTGGTGTCAACACTCTGTCTGATTTTGGATTTTTTTTTTTTTTTTTTCCAAAATCAGACTTGACACCAGAGAGGCTGAATACCGCACTGAGTCAATGCGGTCTTAGCCTCTCTGGTGTCAACACTCTGTCTGATTTTGGATTTTTTTTTTTTTTTCCAAAATCAGACTTGACACCAGAGAGGCTGAATACCGCACTGAGTCAATGCGGTCTTACCCTCTCTGGTCTCAACACTCTGTCTGATTTGGGATTTTTTTTTTTTTTTCCAAAATCAGACTTGACACCAGAGAGGCTGAATACCGCCCTGAGTCAATGCGGTCTTAGCCTCTCTGGTGTCAACACTCTGTCTGATTTTGGATGTTTTTTTTTTTTTTCCCAAAATCAGACTTGACACCAGAGAGGCTGAATACTGCACTGAGTCAATGCGGTCTTAGCCTCTCTGGTCTCAACACTCTGTCTGATTTTGGATTTTTTTTTTTTTTTTCCCAAAATCAGACGACACCAGAGAGGCTGAATACCGCACTGAGTCAATGCGGTCTTAGCCTCTCTGGTGTCAACACTCTGTCTGATTTTGGATTATTTTATTTTTTTTCCAAAATCAGACTTGACACCAGAGAGGCTGAATACTGCACTGAGTCAATGCGGTCTTAGCCTCTCTGGTCTCAACACTCTGTCTGATTTTGGATTTTTTTTTTTTTTTCCCAAAATCAGACTTGACACCAGAGAGGCTGAATACCGCACTGAGTCAATGCGGTCTTAGCCTCTCTGGTCTCAACACTCTGTCTGATTTTGGATTTTTTTTTTTTTTTTCCAAAATCAGACTTGACACCAGAGAGGCTGAATACCGCCCTGAGTCAATGCGGTCTTAGCCTCTCTGGTGTCAACACTCTGTCTGATTTTGGATTTTTTATTTTCTTTTCCAAAATCAGACTTGACACCAGAGAGGCTGAATACCGCCCTGAGTCAATGCGGTCTTAGCCTCTCTGGTGTCAACACTCTGTCTGATTTTGGATTTTTTATTTTTTTTCCAAAATCAGACTTGACACCAGAGAGGCTGAATACCGCACTGAGTCAATGCGGTCTTAGCCTCTCTGGTGTCAACACTCTGTCTGATTTTGGATTTTTTTTTTTTTTTTCCAAAATCAGACTTGACACCAGAGAGGCTGAATACCGCACTGAGTAAATGCGGTCTTAGCCTCTCTGGTCTCAACACTCTGTCTGATTTGGGATTTTTTTTTTTTTTTCCAAAATCAGACTTGACACCAGAGAGGCTGAATACCGCACTGAGTCAATGCGGTCTTAGCCTCTCTGGTGTCAACACTCTGTCTGATTTTGGATTTTTTTTTTCAAAATCAGACTTGACACCAGAGAGGCTGAATACCGCACTGAGTCAATGCGGTCTTAGCCTCTCTGGTGTCAACACTCTGTCTGATTTTGGATTTTTTTTTTTTTTTCCAAAATCAGACTTGACACCAGAGAGGCTGAATACCGCACTGAGTCAATGCGGTCTTAGCCTCTCTGGTGTCAACACTCTGTCTGATTTTGGATTTTTTTTTTTTTTTTTCCAAAATCAGACTTGACACCAGAGAGGCTGAATACCGCACTGAGTCAATGCGGTCTTAGCCTCTCTGGTGTCAACACTCTGTCTGATTTTGGATTTTTTTTTTTTTTTCCAAAATCAGACTTGACACCAGAGAGGCTGAATACCGCACTGAGTCAATGCGGTCTTACCCTCTCTGGTCTCAACACTCTGTCTGAATTGGGATTTTTTTTTTTTTTTCCAAAATCAGACTTGACACCAGAGAGGCTGAATACCGCCCTGAGTCAATGCGGTCTTAGCCTCTCTGGTGTCAACACTCTGTCTGATTTTGGATGTTTTTTTTTTTTTTCCCAAAATCAGACTTGACACCAGAGAGGCTGAATACTGCACTGAGTCAATGCGGTCTTAGCCTCTCTGGTCTCAACACTCTGTCTGATTTTGGATTTTTTTTTTTTTTTTCCCAAAATCAGACGACACCAGAGAGGCTGAATACCGCACTGAGTCAATGCGGTCTTAGCCTCTCTGGTGTCAACACTCTGTCTGATTTTGGATTATTTTATTTTTTTTCCAAAATCAGACTTGACACCAGAGAGGCTGAATACTGCACTGAGTCAATGCGGTCTTAGCCTCTCTGGTCTCAACACTCTGTCTGATTTTGGATTTTTTTTTTTTTTTCCCAAAATCAGACTTGACACCAGAGAGGCTGAATACCGCACTGAGTCAATGCGGTCTTAGCCTCTCTGGTCTCAACACTCTGTCTGATTTTGGATTTTTTTTTTTTTTTTCCAAAATCAGACTTGACACCAGAGAGGCTGAATACCGCCCTGAGTCAATGCGGTCTTAGCCTCTCTGGTGTCAACACTCTGTCTGATTTTGGATTTTTTATTTTCTTTTCCAAAATCAGACTTGACACCAGAGAGGCTGAATACCGCCCTGAGTCAATGCGGTCTTAGCCTCTCTGGTGTCAACACTCTGTCTGATTTTGGATTTTTTATTTTTTTTCCAAAATCAGACTTGACACCAGAGAGGCTGAATACCGCACTGAGTCAATGCGGTCTTAGCCTCTCTGGTGTCAACACTCTGTCTGATTTTGAATTTTTTTTTTTTTTTCCAAAATCAGACTTGACACCAGAGAGGCTGAATACCGCACTGAGTAAATGCGGTCTTAGCCTCTCTGGTCTCAACACTCTGTCTGATTTGGGATTTTTTTTTTTTTTTCCAAAATCAGACTTGACACCAGAGAGGCTGAATACCGCACTGAGTCAATGCGGTCTTAGCCTCTCTGGTGTCAACACTCTGTCTGATTTTGGATTTTTTTTTTTTTTTTCCTAAATCAGACTTGACACCAGAGAGGCTGAATACCGCAGTGAGTCAATGCGGTCTTAGCCTCTCTGGTCTCAACACTCTGTCTGATTTTGGATTTTTTTTTTTTTTTTTTCCAAAATCAGACTTGACACCAGAGAGGCTGAATACCGCACTGAGTCAATGCGGTCTTAGCCTCTCTGGTGTCAACACTCTGTCTGATTTTGGATTTTTTTTTTTTTTTTCCCAAAATCAGACTTGACACCAGAGAGGCTGAATAACGCACTGAGTCAATGCGGTCTTAGCCTCTCTGGTCTCAACACTCTGTCTGATTTTGGATTTTTTTTTTTTTTTTCCAAAATCAGACTTGACACCAGAGAGGCTGAATACCGCACTGAGTCAATGCGGTCTTAGCCTCTCTGGTCTCAACACTCTGTCTGATTTTGGATTTTTTTTTTTTTTTTCCAAAATCAGACTTGACACCAGAGAGGCTGAATACCGCACTGAGTCAATGCAGTCTTAGCCTCTCTGGTCTCAACACTCTGTCTGATTTTGGATTTTTTTTTTTTTTTTCCAAAATCAGACTTGACACCAGAGAGGCTGAATACCGCCCTGAGTCAATGCGGTCTTAGCCTCTCTGGTGTCAACACTCTGTCTGATTTTGGATTATTTTATTTTTTTTTCCCAAAATCAGACTTGACACCAGAGAGGCTGAATACCGCACTGAGTCAATGCGGTCTTAGCCTCTCTGGTCTCAACACTCTGTCTGATTTTGGATTTTTTTTTTTTTTTTCAAAAATCACACTTGACACCAGAGAGGCTGAATACCGCACTGAGTCAATGCAGTCTTAGCCTCTCTGGTCTCAACACTCTGTCTGATTTTGGATTTTTTTTTTTTTTTTCCCAAAATCAGACTTGACACCAGAGAGGCTGAATACCGCACTGAGTCAATGCAGTCTTAGCCTCTCTGGTCTCAACACTCTGTCTGATTTTGGATTTTTTTTTTTTTTTTCCAAAATCAGACTTGACACCAGAGAGGCTGAATACCGCACTGAGTCAATGCGGTCTTAGCCTCTCTGGTGTCAACACTCTGTCTGATTTTGGATTTTTTTTTTTTTTTTTCCAAAATCAGACTTGACACCAGAGAGGCTGAATACCGCACTGAGTCAATGCGGTCTTAGCCTCTCTGGTGTCAACACTCTGTCTGATTTTGGATTTTTTTTTTTTTTTCGAAAATCAGACTTGACACCAGAGAGGCTGAATACCGCACTGAGTCAATGCGGTCTTAGCCTCTCTGGTCTCAACACTCTGTCTGATTTGGGATTTTTTTTTTTTTTCCAAAATCAGACTTGACACCAGAGAGGCTGAATACCGCCCTGAGTCAATGCGGTCTTAGCTTCTCTGGTGTCAACACTCTGTCTGATTTTGGATTTTTTTTTTTTTTTTCCCAAAATCAGACTTGACACCAGAGAGGCTGAATACCGCAGTTAGTCAATGCGGTCTTAGCTTCTCTGGTGTCAACACTCTGTCTGATTTTGGATTTTTTTTTTTTTTTCCTAAATCAGACTTGACACCAGAGAGGCTGAATACCGCAGTTAGTCAATGCGGTCTTAGCCTCTCTGGTCTCAACACTCTGTCTGATTTTGGATTTTTTTTTTTTTTTTTTCCAAAATCAGACTTGACACCAGAGAGGCTGAATACCGCACTGAGTCAATGCGGTCTTAGCCTCTCTGGTGTCAACACTCTGTCTGATTTTGGATTTTTTTTTTTTTTTTCCCAAAATCAGACTTGACACCAGAGAGGCTGAATACCGCACTGAGTCAATGCGGTCTTAGCCTCTCTGGTCTCAACACTCTGTCTGATTTTGGATTTTTTTTTTTTTTTTCCAAAATCAGACTTGACACCAGAGAGGCTGAATACCGCCCTGAGTCAATGCGGTCTTAGCCTCTCTGGTGTCAACACTCTGTCTGATTTTGGATTTTTTTTTTTTTTTCCCAAAATCAGACTTGACACCAGAGAGGCTGAATACCGCACTGAGTCAATGCGGTCTTAGCCTCTCTGGTCTCAACACTCTGTCTGATTTTGGATTTTTTTTTTTTTTTCCCAAAATCAGACTTGACACCAGAGAGGCTGAATACCGCACTGAGTCAATGCAGTCTTAGCCTCTCTGGTCTCAACACTCTGTCTGATTTTGGATTTTTTTTTTTTTTTTCCAAAATCAGACTTGACACCAGAGAGGCTGAATACCGCACTGAGTCAATGCGGTCTTAGCCTCTCTGGTGTCAACACTCTGTCTGATTTTGGATTTTTTTTTTTTTTTTTCCAAAATCAGACTTGACACCAGAGAGGCTGAATACCGCACTGAGTCAATGCGGTCTTAGCCTCTCTGGTGTCAACACTCTGTCTGATTTTGGATTTTTTTTTTTTTTTCGAAAATCAGACTTGACACCAGAGAGGCTGAATACCGCACTGAGTCAATGCGGTCTTAGCCTCTCTGGTCTCAACACTCTGTCTGATTTGGGATTTTTTTTTTTTTTCCAAAATCAGACTTGACACCAGAGAGGCTGAATACCGCCCTGAGTCAATGCGGTCTTAGCTTCTCTGGTGTCAACACTCTGTCTGATTTTGGATTTTTTTTTTTTTTTTCCCAAAATCAGACTTGACACCAGAGAGGCTGAATACCGCAGTTAGTCAATGCGGTCTTAGCTTCTCTGGTGTCAACACTCTGTCTGATTTTGGATTTTTTTTTTTTTTTCCTAAATCAGACTTGACACCAGAGAGGCTGAATACCGCAGTTAGTCAATGCGGTCTTAGCCTCTCTGGTCTCAACACTCTGTCTGATTTTGGATTTTTTTTTTTTTTTTTTCCAAAATCAGACTTGACACCAGAGAGGCTGAATACCGCACTGAGTCAATGCGGTCTTAGCCTCTCTGGTGTCAACACTCTGTCTGATTTTGGATTTTTTTTTTTTTTTTCCCAAAATCAGACTTGACACCAGAGAGGCTGAATACCGCACTGAGTCAATGCGGTCTTAGCCTCTCTGGTCTCAACACTCTGTCTGATTTTGGATTTTTTTTTTTTTTTTCCAAAATCAGACTTGACACCAGAGAGGCTGAATACCGCCCTGAGTCAATGCGGTCTTAGCCTCTCTGGTGTCAACACTCTGTCTGATTTTGGATTTTTTTTTTTTTTTCCCAAAATCAGACTTGACACCAGAGAGGCTGAATACCGCACTGAGTCAATGCGGTCTTAGCCTCTCTGGTCTCAACACTCTGTCTGATTTTGGATTTTTTTTTTTTTTTCCCAAAATCAGACTTGACACCAGAGAGGCTGAATACCGCACTGAGTCAATGCAGTCTTAGCCTCTCTGGTCTCAACACTCTGTCTGATTTTGGATTTTTTTTTTTTTTTTCCAAAATCAGACTTGACACCAGAGAGGCTGAATACCGCACTGAGTCAATGCGGTCTTAGCCTCTCTGGTGTCAACACTCTGTCTGATTTTGGATTATTTTATTTTTTTTCCAAAATCAGACTTGACACCAGAGAGGCTGAATACCGCACTGAGTCAATGCGGTCTTAGCCTCTCTGGTGTCAACACTCTGTCTGATTTTGGATTTTTTTTTTTTTTTTCCCAAAATCAGACTTGACACCAGAGAGGCTGAATACTGCACTGAGTCAATGCGGTCTTAGCCTCTCTGGTCTCAACACTCTGTCTGATTTTGGATTTTTTTTTTTTTTTTCCCAAAATCAGACGACACCAGAGAGGCTGAATACCGCACTGAGTCAATGCGGTCTTAGCCTCTCTGGTGTCAACACTCTGTCTGATTTTGGATTATTTTATTTTTTTTCCAAAATCAGACTTGACACCAGAGAGGCTGAATACTGCACTGAGTCAATGCGGTCTTAGCCTCTCTGGTCTCAACACTCTGTCTGATTTTGGATTTTTTTTTTTTTTTTCCAAAATCAGACTTGACACCAGAGAGGCTGAATACCGTACTGAGTCAATGCGGTCTTAGCCTCTCTGGTGTCAACACTCTGTCTGATTTTGGATTTTTTTTTTTTTTTTTCCAAAATCAGACTTGACACCAGAGAGGCTGAATACCGCACTGAGTCAATGCGGTCTTAGCCTCTCTGGTGTCAACACTCTGTCTGATTTTGGATTTTTTTTTTCTTTCCCAAAATCAGACGACACCAGAGAGGCTGAATACCGCACTGAGTCAATGCGGTCTTAGCCTCTCTGGTGTCAACACTCTGTCTGATTTTGGATTATTTTATTTTTTTTCCAAAATCAGACTTGACACCAGAGAGGCTGAATACTGCACTGAGTCAATGCGGTCTTAGCCTCTCTGGTCTCAACACTCTGTCTGATTTTGGATTTTTTTTTTTTTTTTCCAAAATCAGACTTGACACCAGAGAGGCTGAATACCGCACTGAGTCAATGCGGTCTTAGCCTCTCTGGTGTCAACACTCTGTCTGATTTTGGATTTTTTTTTCAAAATCAGACTTGACACCAGAGAGGCTGAATACCGCACTGAGTCAATGCGGTCTTAGCCTCTCTGGTGTCAACACTCTGTCTGATTTTGGATTTTTTTTTTTTTTTCCAAAATCAGACTTGACACCAGAGAGGCTGAATACCGCACTGAGTCAATGCGGTCTTAGCCTCTCTGGTGTCAACACTCTGTCTGATTTTGGATTTTTTTTTTTTTTTTTTCCAAAATCAGACTTGACACCAGAGAGGCTGAATACCGCACTGAGTCAATGCGGTCTTAGCCTCTCTGGTGTCAACACTCTGTCTGATTTTGGATTTTTTTTTTTTTTTCCAAAATCAGACTTGACACCAGAGAGGCTGAATACCGCACTGAGTCAATGCGGTCTTAGCCTCTCTGGTCTCAACACTCTGTCTGATTTTGGATTTTTTTTTTTTTTTTTCCAAAATCAGACTTGACACCAGAGAGGCTGAATACCGCACTGAGTCAATGCGGTCTTAGCCTCTCTGGTGTCAACACTCTGTCTGATTTTGGATTTTTTTTTTTTTTTTCCTAAATCAGACTTGACACCAGAGAGGCTGAATACCGCAGTGAGTCAATGCGGTCTTAGCCTCTCTGGTCTCAACACTCTGTCTGATTTTGGATTTTTTTTTTTTTTTTTTCCAAAATCAGACTTGACACCAGAGAGGCTGAATACCGCACTGAGTCAATGCGGTCTTAGCCTCTCTGGTGTCAACACTCTGTCTGATTTTGGATTTTTTTTTTTTTTCCCAAAATCAGACTTGACACCAGAGAGGCTGAATAACGCACTGAGTCAATGCGGTCTTAGCCTCTCTGGTCTCAACACTCTGTCTGATTTTGGATTTTTTATTTTTTTTTCCAAAATCAGACTTGACACCAGAGAGGCTGAATACCGCACTGAGTCAATGCGGTCTTAGCCTCTCTGGTCTCAACACTCTGTCTGATTTTGGATTTTTTTTTTTTTTTCCAAAATCAGACTTGACACCAGAGAGGCTGAATACCGCACTGAGTCAATGCAGTCTTAGCCTCTCTGGTCTCAACACTCTGTCTGATTTTGGATTTTTTTTTTTTTTTTCCAAAATCAGACTTGACACCAGAGAGGCTGAATACCGCACTGAGTCAATGCGGTCTTAGCCTCTCTGGTGTCAACACTCTGTCTGATTTTGGATTTTTTTTTTCTTTCCCAAAATCAGACGACACCAGAGAGGCTGAATACCGCACTGAGTCAATGCGGTCTTAGCCTCTCTGGTGTCAACACTCTGTCTGATTTTGGATTATTTTATTTTTTTTCCAAAATCAGACTTGACACCAGAGAGGCTGAATACTGCACTGAGTCAATGCGGTCTTAGCCTCTCTGGTCTCAACACTCTGTCTGATTTTGGATTTTTTTTTTTTTTTTCCAAAATCAGACTTGACACCAGAGAGGCTGAATACCGCACTGAGTCAATGCGGTCTTAGCCTCTCTGGTGTCAACACTCTGTCTGATTTTGGATTTTTTTTTCAAAATCAGACTTGACACCAGAGAGGCTGAATACCGCACTGAGTCAATGCGGTCTTAGCCTCTCTGGTGTCAACACTCTGTCTGATTTTGGATTTTTTTTTTTTTTTCCAAAATCAGACTTGACACCAGAGAGGCTGAATACCGCACTGAGTCAATGCGGTCTTAGCCTCTCTGGTGTCAACACTCTGTCTGATTTTGGATTTTTTTTTTTTTTTTTTCCAAAATCAGACTTGACACCAGAGAGGCTGAATACCGCACTGAGTCAATGCGGTCTTAGCCTCTCTGGTCTCAACACTCTGTCTGATTTTGGATTTTTTTTTTTTTTTCCAAAATCAGACTTGACACCAGAGAGGCTGAATACCGCACTGAGTCAATACAGTCTTAGCCTCTCTGGTCTCAACACTCTGTCTGATTTTGGATTTTTTTTTTTTTTTTCCAAAATCAGACTTGACACCAGAGAGGCTGAATACCGCACTGAGTCAATGCGGTCTTAGCCTCTCTGGTGTCAACACTCTGTCTGATTTTGGATTTTTTTTTTCTTTCCCAAAATCAGACGACACCAGAGAGGCTGAATACCGCACTGAGTCAATGCGGTCTTAGCCTCTCTGGTGTCAACACTCTGTCTGATTTTGGATTATTTTATTTTTTTTCCAAAATCAGACTTGACACCAGAGAGGCTGAATACTGCACTGAGTCAATGCGGTCTTAGCCTCTCTGGTCTCAACACTCTGTCTGATTTTGGATTTTTTTTTTTTTTTTCCAAAATCAGACTTGACACCAGAGAGGCTGAATACCGCACTGAGTCAATGCGGTCTTAGCCTCTCTGGTGTCAACACTCTGTCTGATTTTGGATTTTTTTTTCAAAATCAGACTTGACACCAGAGAGGCTGAATACCGCACTGAGTCAATGCGGTCTTAGCCTCTCTGGTGTCAACACTCTGTCTGATTTTGGATTTTTTTTTTTTTTTCCAAAATCAGACTTGACACCAGAGAGGCTGAATACCGCACTGAGTCAATGCGGTCTTAGCCTCTCTGGTGTCAACACTCTGTCTGATTTTGGATTTTTTTTTTTTTTTTTTCCAAAATCAGACTTGACACCAGAGAGGCTGAATACCGCACTGAGTCAATGCGGTCTTAGCCTCTCTGGTGTCAACACTCTGTCTGATTTTGGATTTTTTTTTTTTTTTCCAAAATCAGACTTGACACCAGAGAGGCTGAATACCGCACTGAGTCAATGCGGTCTTACCCTCTCTGGTCTCAACACTCTGTCTGATTTGGGATTTTTTTTTTTTTTTCCAAAATCAGACTTGACACCAGAGAGGCTGAATACTGCACTGAGTCAATGCGGTCTTAGCCTCTCTGGTCTCAACACTCTGTCTGATTTTGGATTTTTTTTTTTTTTTTCCCAAAATCAGACGACACCAGAGAGGCTGAATACCGCACTGAGTCAATGCGGTCTTAGCCTCTCTGGTGTCAACACTCTGTCTGATTTTGGATTTTTTTTTTCAAAATCAGACTTGACACCAGAGAGGCTGAATACCGCACTGAGTCAATGCGGTCTTAGCCTCTCTGGTGTCAACACTCTGTCTGATTTTGGATTTTTTATTTTTTTTCCAAAATCAGACTTGACACCAGAGAGGCTGAATACCGCACTGAGTCAATGCGGTCTTAGCCTCTCTGGTGTCAACACTCTGTCTGATTTTGGATTTTTTTTTTTTTTTTTCCAAAATCAGACTTGACACCAGAGAGGCTGAATACCGCACTGAGTCAATGCGGTCTTAGCCTCTCTGGTGTCAACACTCTGTCTGATTTTGGATTTTTTTTTTTTTTTCCAAAATCAGACTTGACACCAGAGAGGCTGAATACCGCACTGAGTCAATGCGGTCTTACCCTCTCTGGTCTCAACACTCTGTCTGATTTTGGATTTTTTTTTTTTTTTTCCCAAAATCAGACGACACCAGAGAGGCTGAATACCGCACTGAGTCAATGCGGTCTTAGCCTCTCTGGTGTCAACACTCTGTCTGATTTTGGATTATTTTATTTTTTTTCCAAAATCAGACTTGACACCAGAGAGGCTGAATACTGCACTGAGTCAATGCGGTCTTAGCCTCTCTGGTCTCAACACTCTGTCTGATTTTGGATTTTTTTTTTTTTTTTTCCAAAATCAGACTTGACACCAGAGAGGCTGAATACCGCCCTGAGTCAATGCGGTCTTAGCCTCTCTGGTGTCAACACTCTGTCTGATTTTGGATTTTTTTTTCAAAATCAGACTTGACACCAGAGAGGCTGAATACCGCACTGAGTCAATGCGGTCTTAGCCTCTCTGGTGTCAACACTCTGTCTGATTTTGGATTTTTTTTTTTTTTTCCAAAATCAGACTTGACACCAGAGAGGCTGAATACCGCACTGAGTCAATGCGGTCTTAGCCTCTCTGGTGTCAACACTCTGTCTGATTTTGGATTTTTTTTTTTTTTTTTTCCAAAATCAGACTTGACACCAGAGAGGCTGAATACCGCACTGAGTCAATGCGGTCTTAGCCTCTCTGGTGTCAACACTCTGTCTGATTTTGGATTTTTTTTTTTTTTTCCAAAATCAGACTTGACACCAGAGAGGCTGAATACCGCACTGAGTCAATGCGGTCTTACCCTCTCTGGTCTCAACACTCTGTCTGATTTGGGATTTTTTTTTTTTTTTCCAAAATCAGACTTGACACCAGAGAGGCTGAATACCGCCCTGAGTCAATGCGGTCTTAGCCTCTCTGGTGTCAACACTCTGTCTGATTTTGGATGTTTTTTTTTTTTTTCCCAAAATCAGACTTGACACCAGAGAGGCTGAATACTGCACTGAGTCAATGCGGTCTTAGCCTCTCTGGTCTCAACACTCTGTCTGATTTTGGATTTTTTTTTTTTTTTTCCCAAAATCAGACAACACCAGAGAGGCTGAATACCGCACTGAGTCAATGCGGTCTTAGCCTCTCTGGTGTCAACACTCTGTCTGATTTTGGATTATTTTATTTTTTTTCCAAAATCAGACTTGACACCAGAGAGGCTGAATACTGCACTGAGTCAATGCGGTCTTAGCCTCTCTGGTCTCAACACTCTGTCTGATTTTGGATTTTTTTTTTTTTTTCCCAAAATCAGACTTGACACCAGAGAGGCTGAATACCGCACTGAGTCAATGCGGTCTTAGCCTCTCTGGTCTCAACACTCTGTCTGATTTTGGATTTTTTTTTTTTTTTTCCAAAATCAGACTTGACACCAGAGAGGCTGAATACCGCCCTGAGTCAATGCGGTCTTAGCCTCTCTGGTGTCAACACTCTGTCTGATTTTGGATTTTTTATTTTCTTTTCCAAAATCAGACTTGACACCAGAGAGGCTGAATACCGCCCTGAGTCAATGCGGTCTTAGCCTCTCTGGTGTCAACACTCTGTCTGATTTTGGATTTTTTATTTTTTTTCCAAAATCAGACTTGACACCAGAGAGGCTGAATACCGCACTGAGTCAATGCGGTCTTAGCCTCTCTGGTGTCAACACTCTGTCTGATTTTGGATTTTTTTTTTTTTTTTCCAAAATCAGACTTGACACCAGAGAGGCTGAATACCGCACTGAGTAAATGCGGTCTTAGCCTCTCTGGTCTCAACACTCTGTCTGATTTGGGATTTTTTTTTTTTTTTCCAAAATCAGACTTGACACCAGAGAGGCTGAATACCGCACTGAGTCAATGCGGTCTTAGCCTCTCTGGTGTCAACACTCTGTCTGATTTTGGATTTTTTTTTCAAAATCAGACTTGACACCAGAGAGGCTGAATACCGCACTGAGTCAATGCGGTCTTAGCCTCTCTGGTGTCAACACTCTGTCTGATTTTGGATTTTTTTTTTTTTTTCCAAAATCAGACTTGACACCAGAGAGGCTGAATACCGCACTGAGTCAATGCGGTCTTAGCCTCTCTGGTGTCAACACTCTGTCTGATTTTGGATTTTTTTTTTTTTTTTTTCCAAAATCAGACTTGACACCAGAGAGGCTGAATACCGCACTGAGTCAATGCGGTCTTAGCCTCTCTGGTGTCAACACTCTGTCTGATTTTGGATTTTTTTATTTTTTTCCAAAATCAGACTTGACACCAGAGAGGCTGAATACCGCACTGAGTCAATGCGGTCTTACCCTCTCTGGTCTCAACACTCTGTCTGATTTGGGATTTTTTTTTTTTTTTCCAAAATCAGACTTGACACCAGAGAGGCTGAATACCGCCCTGAGTCAATGCGGTCTTAGCCTCTCTGGTGTCAACACTCTGTCTGATTTTGGATGTTTTTTTTTTTTTTCCCAAAATCAGACTTGACACCAGAGAGGCTGAATACTGCACTGAGTCAATGCGGTCTTAGCCTCTCTGGTCTCAACACTCTGTCTGATTTTGGATTTTTTTTTTTTTTTTCCCAAAATCAGACGACACCAGAGAGGCTGAATACCGCACTGAGTCAATGCGGTCTTAGCCTCTCTGGTGTCAACACTCTGTCTGATTTTGGATTATTTTATTTTTTTTCCAAAATCAGACTTGACACCAGAGAGGCTGAATACCGCCCTGAGTCAATGCGGTCTTAGCCTCTCTGGTGTCAACACTCTGTCTGATTTTGGATTTTTTATTTTCTTTTCCAAAATCAGACTTGACACCAGAGAGGCTGAATACCGCACTGAGTCAATGCGGTCTTAGCCTCTCTGGTGTCAACACTCTGTCTGATTTTGGATTATTTTATTTTTTTTCCAAAATCAGACTTGACACCAGAGAGGCTGAATACTGCACTGAGTCAATGCGGTCTTAGCCTCTCTGGTCTCAACACTCTGTCTGATTTTGGATTTTTTTTTTTTTTTCCCAAAATCAGACTTGACACCAGAGAGGCTGAATACCGCACTGAGTCAATGCGGTCTTAGCCTCTCTGGTCTCAACACTCTGTCTGATTTTGGATTTTTTTTTTTTTTTTCCAAAATCAGACTTGACACCAGAGAGGCTGAATACCGCCCTGAGTCAATGCGGTCTTAGCCTCTCTGGTGTCAACACTCTGTCTGATTTTGGATTTTTTATTTTCTTTTCCAAAATCAGACTTGACACCAGAGAGGCTGAATACCGCCCTGAGTCAATGCGGTCTTAGCCTCTCTGGTGTCAACACTCTGTCTGATTTTGGATTTTTTATTTTTTTTCCAAAATCAGACTTGACACCAGAGAGGCTGAATACCGCACTGAGTCAATGCGGTCTTAGCCTCTCTGGTGTCAACACTCTGTCTGATTTTGGATTTTTTTTTTTTTTTTCCAAAATCAGACTTGACACCAGAGAGGCTGAATACCGCACTGAGTAAATGCGGTCTTAGCCTCTCTGGTCTCAACACTCTGTCTGATTTGGGATTTTTTTTTTTTTTTCCAAAATCAGACTTGACACCAGAGAGGCTGAATACCGCACTGAGTCAATGCGGTCTTAGCCTCTCTGGTGTCAACACTCTGTCTGATTTTGGATTTTTTTTTCAAAATCAGACTTGACACCAGAGAGGCTGAATACCGCACTGAGTCAATGCGGTCTTAGCCTCTCTGGTGTCAACACTCTGTCTGATTTTGGATTTTTTTTTTTTTTTCCAAAATCAGACTTGACACCAGAGAGGCTGAATACCGCACTGAGTCAATGCGGTCTTAGCCTCTCTGGTGTCAACACTCTGTCTGATTTTGGATTTTTTTTTTTTTTTTTTCCAAAATCAGACTTGACACCAGAGAGGCTGAATACCGCACTGAGTCAATGCGGTCTTAGCCTCTCTGGTGTCAACACTCTGTCTGATTTTGGATTTTTTTATTTTTTTCCAAAATCAGACTTGACACCAGAGAGGCTGAATACCGCACTGAGTCAATGCGGTCTTACCCTCTCTGGTCTCAACACTCTGTCTGATTTGGGATTTTTTTTTTTTTTTCCAAAATCAGACTTGACACCAGAGAGGCTGAATACCGCCCTGAGTCAATGCGGTCTTAGCCTCTCTGGTGTCAACACTCTGTCTGATTTTGGATGTTTTTTTTTTTTTTCCCAAAATCAGACTTGACACCAGAGAGGCTGAATACTGCACTGAGTCAATGCGGTCTTAGCCTCTCTGGTCTCAACACTCTGTCTGATTTTGGATTTTTTTTTTTTTTTTCCCAAAATCAGACGACACCAGAGAGGCTGAATACCGCACTGAGTCAATGCGGTCTTAGCCTCTCTGGTGTCAACACTCTGTCTGATTTTGGATTATTTTATTTTTTTTCCAAAATCAGACTTGACACCAGAGAGGCTGAATACTGCACTGAGTCAATGCGGTCTTAGCCTCTCTGGTCTCAACACTCTGTCTGATTTTGGATTTTTTTTTTTTTTTCCCAAAATCAGACTTGACACCAGAGAGGCTGAATACCGCACTGAGTCAATGCGGTCTTAGCCTCTCTGGTCTCAACACTCTGTCTGATTTTGGATTTTTTTTTTTTTTTTCCAAAATCAGACTTGACACCAGAGAGGCTGAATACCGCCCTGAGTCAATGCGGTCTTAGCCTCTCTGGTGTCAACACTCTGTCTGATTTTGGATTTTTTATTTTCTTTTCCAAAATCAGACTTGACACCAGAGAGGCTGAATACCGCCCTGAGTCAATGCGGTCTTAGCCTCTCTGGTGTCAACACTCTGTCTGATTTTGGATTTTTTATTTTTTTTCCAAAATCAGACTTGACACCAGAGAGGCTGAATACCGCACTGAGTCAATGCGGTCTTAGCCTCTCTGGTGTCAACACTCTGTCTGATTTTGGATTTTTTTTTTTTTTTTCCAAAATCAGACTTGACACCAGAGAGGCTGAATACCGCACTGAGTAAATGCGGTCTTAGCCTCTCTGGTCTCAACACTCTGTCTGATTTGGGATTTTTTTTTTTTTTTCCAAAATCAGACTTGACACCAGAGAGGCTGAATACCGCACTGAGTCAATGCGGTCTTAGCCTCTCTGGTGTCAACACTCTGTCTGATTTTGGATTTTTTTTTCAAAATCAGACTTGACACCAGAGAGGCTGAATACCGCACTGAGTCAATGCGGTCTTAGCCTCTCTGGTGTCAACACTCTGTCTGATTTTGGATTTTTTTTTTTTTTTCCAAAATCAGACTTGACACCAGAGAGGCTGAATACCGCACTGAGTCAATGCGGTCTTAGCCTCTCTGGTGTCAACACTCTGTCTGATTTTGGATTTTTTTTTTTTTTTTTTCCAAAATCAGACTTGACACCAGAGAGGCTGAATACCGCACTGAGTCAATGCGGTCTTAGCCTCTCTGGTGTCAACACTCTGTCTGATTTTGGATTTTTTTATTTTTTTCCAAAATCAGACTTGACACCAGAGAGGCTGAATACCGCACTGAGTCAATGCGGTCTTACCCTCTCTGGTCTCAACACTCTGTCTGATTTGGGATTTTTTTTTTTTTTTCCAAAATCAGACTTGACACCAGAGAGGCTGAATACCGCCCTGAGTCAATGCGGTCTTAGCCTCTCTGGTGTCAACACTCTGTCTGATTTTGGATGTTTTTTTTTTTTTTCCCAAAATCAGACTTGACACCAGAGAGGCTGAATACTGCACTGAGTCAATGCGGTCTTAGCCTCTCTGGTCTCAACACTCTGTCTGATTTTGGATTTTTTTTTTTTTTTTCCCAAAATCAGACGACACCAGAGAGGCTGAATACCGCACTGAGTCAATGCGGTCTTAGCCTCTCTGGTGTCAACACTCTGTCTGATTTTGGATTATTTTATTTTTTTTCCAAAATCAGACTTGACACCAGAGAGGCTGAATACCGCCCTGAGTCAATGCGGTCTTAGCCTCTCTGGTGTCAACACTCTGTCTGATTTTGGATTTTTTATTTTCTTTTCCAAAATCAGACTTGACACCAGAGAGGCTGAATACCGCACTGAGTCAATGCGGTCTTAGCCTCTCTGGTGTCAACACTCTGTCTGATTTTGGATTATTTTATTTTTTTTCCAAAATCAGACTTGACACCAGAGAGGCTGAATACTGCACTGAGTCAATGCGGTCTTAGCCTCTCTGGTCTCAACACTCTGTCTGATTTTGGATTTTTTTTTTTTTTTCCCAAAATCAGACTTGACACCAGAGAGGCTGAATACCGCACTGAGTCAATGCGGTCTTAGCCTCTCTGGTCTCAACACTCTGTCTGATTTTGGATTTTTTTTTTTTTTTTCCAAAATCAGACTTGACACCAGAGAGGCTGAATACCGCCCTGAGTCAATGCGGTCTTAGCCTCTCTGGTGTCAACACTCTGTCTGATTTTGGATTTTTTATTTTCTTTTCCAAAATCAGACTTGACACCAGAGAGGCTGAATACCGCCCTGAGTCAATGCGGTCTTAGCCTCTCTGGTGTCAACACTCTGTCTGATTTTGGATTTTTTATTTTTTTTCCAAAATCAGACTTGACACCAGAGAGGCTGAATACCGCACTGAGTCAATGCGGTCTTAGCCTCTCTGGTGTCAACACTCTGTCTGATTTTGGATTTTTTTTTTTTTTTTCCAAAATCAGACTTGACACCAGAGAGGCTGAATACCGCACTGAGTAAATGCGGTCTTAGCCTCTCTGGTCTCAACACTCTGTCTGATTTGGGATTTTTTTTTTTTTTTCCAAAATCAGACTTGACACCAGAGAGGCTGAATACCGCACTGAGTCAATGCGGTCTTAGCCTCTCTGGTGTCAACACTCTGTCTGATTTTGGATTTTTTTTTCAAAATCAGACTTGACACCAGAGAGGCTGAATACCGCACTGAGTCAATGCGGTCTTAGCCTCTCTGGTGTCAACACTCTGTCTGATTTTGGATTTTTTTTTTTTTTTCCAAAATCAGACTTGACACCAGAGAGGCTGAATACCGCACTGAGTCAATGCGGTCTTAGCCTCTCTGGTGTCAACACTCTGTCTGATTTTGGATTTTTTTTTTTTTTTTTTCCAAAATCAGACTTGACACCAGAGAGGCTGAATACCGCACTGAGTCAATGCGGTCTTAGCCTCTCTGGTGTCAACACTCTGTCTGATTTTGGATTTTTTTATTTTTTTCCAAAATCAGACTTGACACCAGAGAGGCTGAATACCGCACTGAGTCAATGCGGTCTTACCCTCTCTGGTCTCAACACTCTGTCTGATTTGGGATTTTTTTTTTTTTTTCCAAAATCAGACTTGACACCAGAGAGGCTGAATACCGCCCTGAGTCAATGCGGTCTTAGCCTCTCTGGTGTCAACACTCTGTCTGATTTTGGATGTTTTTTTTTTTTTTCCCAAAATCAGACTTGACACCAGAGAGGCTGAATACTGCACTGAGTCAATGCGGTCTTAGCCTCTCTGGTCTCAACACTCTGTCTGATTTTGGATTTTTTTTTTTTTTTTCCCAAAATCAGACGACACCAGAGAGGCTGAATACCGCACTGAGTCAATGCGGTCTTAGCCTCTCTGGTGTCAACACTCTGTCTGATTTTGGATTATTTTATTTTTTTTCCAAAATCAGACTTGACACCAGAGAGGCTGAATACTGCACTGAGTCAATGCGGTCTTAGCCTCTCTGGTCTCAACACTCTGTCTGATTTTGGATTTTTTTTTTTTTTCCCAAAATCAGACTTGACACCAGAGAGGCTGAATACCGCACTGAGTCAATGCGGTCTTAGCCTCTCTGGTCTCAACACTCTGTCTGATTTTGGATTTTTTTTTTTTTTTTCCAAAATCAGACTTGACACCAGAGAGGCTGAATACCGCCCTGAGTCAATGCGGTCTTAGCCTCTCTGGTGTCAACACTCTGTCTGATTTTGGATTTTTTATTTTCTTTTCCAAAATCAGACTTGACACCAGAGAGGCTGAATACCGCCCTGAGTCAATGCGGTCTTAGCCTCTCTGGTGTCAACACTCTGTCTGATTTTGGATTTTTTATTTTTTTTCCAAAATCAGACTTGACACCAGAGAGGCTGAATACCGCACTGAGTCAATGCGGTCTTAGCCTCTCTGGTGTCAACACTCTGTCTGATTTTGGATTTTTTTTTTTTTTTTCCAAAATCAGACTTGACACCAGAGAGGCTGAATACCGCACTGAGTAAATGCGGTCTTAGCCTCTCTGGTCTCAACACTCTGTCTGATTTGGGATTTTTTTTTTTTTTTCCAAAATCAGACTTGACACCAGAGAGGCTGAATACCGCACTGAGTCAATGCGGTCTTAGCCTCTCTGGTGTCAACACTCTGTCTGATTTTGGATTTTTTTTTCAAAATCAGACTTGACACCAGAGAGGCTGAATACCGCACTGAGTCAATGCGGTCTTAGCCTCTCTGGTGTCAACACTCTGTCTGATTTTGGATTTTTTTTTTTTTTTCCAAAATCAGACTTGACACCAGAGAGGCTGAATACCGCACTGAGTCAATGCGGTCTTAGCCTCTCTGGTGTCAACACTCTGTCTGATTTTGGATTTTTTTATTTTTTTCCAAAATCAGACTTGACACCAGAGAGGCTGAATACCGCACTGAGTCAATGCGGTCTTACCCTCTCTGGTCTCAACACTCTGTCTGATTTGGGATTTTTTTTTTTTTTTCCAAAATCAGACTTGACACCAGAGAGGCTGAATACCGCCCTGAGTCAATGCGGTCTTAGCCTCTCTGGTGTCAACACTCTGTCTGATTTTGGATGTTTTTTTTTTTTTTCCCAAAATCAGACTTGACACCAGAGAGGCTGAATACTGCACTGAGTCAATGCGGTCTTAGCCTCTCTGGTCTCAACACTCTGTCTGATTTTGGATTTTTTTTTTTTTTTTCCCAAAATCAGACGACACCAGAGAGGCTGAATACCGCACTGAGTCAATGCGGTCTTAGCCTCTCTGGTGTCAACACTCTGTCTGATTTTGGATTATTTTATTTTTTTTCCAAAATCAGACTTGACACCAGAGAGGCTGAATACTGCACTGAGTCAATGCGGTCTTAGCCTCTCTGGTGTCAACACTCTGTCTGATTTTGGATTTTTTATTTTCTTTTCCAAAATCAGACTTGACACCAGAGAGGCTGAATACCGCCCTGAGTCAATGCGGTCTTAGCCTCTCTGGTGTCAACACTCTGTCTGATTTTGGATTTTTTATTTTTTTTCCAAAATCAGACTTGACACCAGAGAGGCTGAATACCGCACTGAGTCAATGCGGTCTTAGCCTCTCTGGTGTCAACACTCTGTCTGATTTTGGATTTTTTTTTTTTTTTTCCAAAATCAGACTTGACACCAGAGAGGCTGAATACCGCACTGAGTAAATGCGGTCTTAGCCTCTCTGGTCTCAACACTCTGTCTGATTTGGGATTTTTTTTTTTTTTTCCAAAATCAGACTTGACACCAGAGAGGCTGAATACCGCACTGAGTCAATGCGGTCTTAGCCTCTCTGGTGTCAACACTCTGTCTGATTTTGGATTTTTTTTTTTTTTTTCCTAAATCAGACTTGACACCAGAGAGGCTGAATACCGCAGTGAGTCAATGCGGTCTTAGCCTCTCTGGTCTCAACACTCTGTCTGATTTTGGATTTTTTTTTTTTTTTTTTCCAAAATCAGACTTGACACCAGAGAGGCTGAATACCGCACTGAGTCAATGCGGTCTTAGCCTCTCTGGTGTCAACACTCTGTCTGATTTTGGATTTTTTTTTTTTTTTTCCCAAAATCAGACTTGACACCAGAGAGGCTGAATAACGCACTGAGTCAATGCGGTCTTAGCCTCTCTGGTCTCAACACTCTGTCTGATTTTGGATTTTTTTTTTTTTTTTCCAAAATCAGACTTGACACCAGAGAGGCTGAATACCGCACTGAGTCAATGCGGTCTTAGCCTCTCTGGTCTCAACACTCTGTCTGATTTTGGATTTTTTTTTTTTTTTTCCAAAATCAGACTTGACACCAGAGAGGCTGAATACCGCACTGAGTCAATGCAGTCTTAGCCTCTCTGGTCTCAACACTCTGTCTGATTTTGGATTTTTTTTTTTTTTTTCCAAAATCAGACTTGACACCAGAGAGGCTGAATACCGCCCTGAGTCAATGCGGTCTTAGCCTCTCTGGTGTCAACACTCTGTCTGATTTTGGATTATTTATTTTTTTTTTCCCAAAATCAGACTTGACACCAGAGAGGCTGAATACCGCACTGAGTCAATGCGGTCTTAGCCTCTCTGGTCTCAACACTCTGTCTGATTTTGGATTTTTTTTTTTTTTTTCCAAAATCACACTTGACACCAGAGAGGCTGAATACCGCACTGAGTCAATGCAGTCTTAGCCTCTCTGGTCTCAACACTCTGTCTGATTTTGGATTTTTTTTTTTTTTTTCCCAAAATCAGACTTGACACCAGAGAGGCTGAATACCGCACTGAGTCAATGCAGTCTTAGCCTCTCTGGTCTCAACACTCTGTCTGATTTTGGATTTTTTTTTTTTTTTTCCAAAATCAGACTTGACACCAGAGAGGCTGAATACCGCACTGAGTCAATGCGGTCTTAGCCTCTCTGGTGTCAACACTCTGTCTGATTTTGGATTTTTTTTTTTTTTTTTCCAAAATCAGACTTGACACCAGAGAGGCTGAATACCGCACTGAGTCAATGCGGTCTTAGCCTCTCTGGTGTCAACACTCTGTCTGATTTTGGATTTTTTTTTTTTTTTCGAAAATCAGACTTGACACCAGAGAGGCTGAATACCGCACTGAGTCAATGCGGTCTTAGCCTCTCTGGTCTCAACACTCTGTCTGATTTGGGATTTTTTTTTTTTTTCCAAAATCAGACTTGACACCAGAGAGGCTGAATACCGCCCTGAGTCAATGCGGTCTTAGCTTCTCTGGTGTCAACACTCTGTCTGATTTTGGATTTTTTTTTTTTTTTTCCCAAAATCAGACTTGACACCAGAGAGGCTGAATACCGCAGTTAGTCAATGCGGTCTTAGCTTCTCTGGTGTCAACACTCTGTCTGATTTTGGATTTTTTTTTTTTTTTCCTAAATCAGACTTGACACCAGAGAGGCTGAATACCGCAGTTAGTCAATGCGGTCTTAGCCTCTCTGGTCTCAACACTCTGTCTGATTTTGGATTTTTTTTTTTTTTTTTTCCAAAATCAGACTTGACACCAGAGAGGCTGAATACCGCACTGAGTCAATGCGGTCTTAGCCTCTCTGGTGTCAACACTCTGTCTGATTTTGGATTTTTTTTTTTTTTTTCCCAAAATCAGACTTGACACCAGAGAGGCTGAATACCGCACTGAGTCAATGCGGTCTTAGCCTCTCTGGTCTCAACACTCTGTCTGATTTTGGATTTTTTTTTTTTTTTTCCAAAATCAGACTTGACACCAGAGAGGCTGAATACCGCCCTGAGTCAATGCGGTCTTAGCCTCTCTGGTGTCAACACTCTGTCTGATTTTGGATTTTTTTTTTTTTTTCCCAAAATCAGACTTGACACCAGAGAGGCTGAATACCGCACTGAGTCAATGCGGTCTTAGCCTCTCTGGTCTCAACACTCTGTCTGATTTTGGATTTTTTTTTTTTTTTTCCCAAAATCAGACTTGACACCAGAGAGGCTGAATACCGCACTGAGTCAATGCAGTCTTAGCCTCTCTGGTCTCAACACTCTGTCTGATTTTGGATTTTTTTTTTTTTTTTCCAAAATCAGACTTGACACCAGAGAGGCTGAATACCGCACTGAGTCAATGCGGTCTTAGCCTCTCTGGTGTCAACACTCTGTCTGATTTTGGATTATTTTATTTTTTTTCCAAAATCAGACTTGACACCAGAGAGGCTGAATACCGCACTGAGTCAATGCGGTCTTAGCCTCTCTGGTCTCAACACTCTGTCTGATTTTGGATTTTTTTTTTTTTTTTCCAAAATCAGACTTGACACCAGAGAGGCTGAATACCGCACTGAGTCAATGCGGTCTTAGCCTCTCTGGTGTCAACACTCTGTCTGATTTTGGATTTTTTTTTCAAAATCAGACTTGACACCAGAGAGGCTGAATACCGCACTGAGTCAATGCGGTCTTAGCCTCTCTGGTGTCAACACTCTGTCTGATTTTGGATTTTTTTTTTTTTTTCCAAAATCAGACTTGACACCAGAGAGGCTGAATACCGCACTGAGTCAATGCGGTCTTAGCCTCTCTGGTGTCAACACTCTGTCTGATTTTGGATTTTTTTTTTTTTTTTTTCCAAAATCAGACTTGACACCAGAGAGGCTGAATACCGCACTGAGTCAATGCGGTCTTACCCTCTCTGGTCTCAACACTCTGTCTGATTTGGGATTTTTTTTTTTTTTTCCAAAATCAGACTTGACACCAGAGAGGCTGAATACCGCCCTGAGTCAATGCGGTCTTAGCCTCTCTGGTGTCAACACTCTGTCTGATTTTGGATTTTTTTTTTTTTTTTTTCCAAAATCAGACTTGACACCAGAGAGGCTGAATACCGCACTGAGTCAATGCGGTCTTAGCCTCTCTGGTGTCAACACTCTGTCTGATTTTGGATTTTTTTTTTTTTTTTCCCAAAATCAGACTTGACACCAGAGAGGCTGAATACCGCACTGAGTCAATGCGGTCTTAGCCTCTCTGGTCTCAACACTCTGTCTGATTTTGGATTTTTTTTTTTTTTTTCCAAAATCAGACTTGACACCAGAGAGGCTGAATACCGCCCTGAGTCAATGCGGTCTTAGCCTCTCTGGTGTCAACACTCTGTCTGATTTTGGATTTTTTTTTTTTTTTCCCAAAATCAGACTTGACACCAGAGAGGCTGAATACCGCACTGAGTCAATGCGGTCTTAGCCTCTCTGGTCTCAACACTCTGTCTGATTTTGGATTTTTTTTTTTTTTTCCCAAAATCAGACTTGACACCAGAGAGGCTGAATACCGCACTGAGTCAATGCAGTCTTAGCCTCTCTGGTCTCAACACTCTGTCTGATTTTGGATTTTTTTTTTTTTTTTCCAAAATCAGACTTGACACCAGAGAGGCTGAATACCGCACTGAGTCAATGCGGTCTTAGCCTCTCTGGTGTCAACACTCTGTCTGATTTTGGATTATTTTATTTTTTTTCCAAAATCAGACTTGACACCAGAGAGGCTGAATACCGCACTGAGTCAATGCGGTCTTAGCCTCTCTGGTCTCAACACTCTGTCTGATTTTGGATTTTTTTTTTTTTTTTCCAAAATCAGACTTGACACCAGAGAGGCTGAATACCGCACTGAGTCAATGCGGTCTTAGCCTCTCTGGTGTCAACACTCTGTCTGATTTTGGATTTTTTTTTCAAAATCAGACTTGACACCAGAGAGGCTGAATACCGCACTGAGTCAATGCGGTCTTAGCCTCTCTGGTGTCAACACTCTGTCTGATTTTGGATTTTTTTTTTTTTTTCCAAAATCAGACTTGACACCAGAGAGGCTGAATACCGCACTGAGTCAATGCGGTCTTAGCCTCTCTGGTGTCAACACTCTGTCTGATTTTGGATTTTTTTTTTTTTTTTTTCCAAAATCAGACTTGACACCAGAGAGGCTGAATACCGCACTGAGTCAATGCGGTCTTACCCTCTCTGGTCTCAACACTCTGTCTGATTTGGGATTTTTTTTTTTTTTTCCAAAATCAGACTTGACACCAGAGAGGCTGAATACCGCCCTGAGTCAATGCGGTCTTAGCCTCTCTGGTGTCAACACTCTGTCTGATTTTGGATGTTTTTTTTTTTTTTTCCCAAAATCAGACTTGACACCAGAGAGGCTGAATACTGCACTGAGTCAATGCGGTCTTAGCCTCTCTGGTCTCAACACTCTGTCTGATTTTGGATTTTTTTTTTTTTTTTCCCAAAATCAGACGACACCAGAGAGGCTGAATACCGCACTGAGTCAATGCGGTCTTAGCCTCTCTGGTGTCAACACTCTGTCTGATTTTGGATTATTTTATTTTTTTTCCAAAATCAGACTTGACACCAGAGAGGCTGAATACTGCACTGAGTCAATGCGATCTTAGCCTCTCTGGTCTCAACACTCTGTCTGATTTTGGATTTTTTTTTTTTTTTTCCAAAATCAGACTTGACACCAGAGAGGCTGAATACCGCACTGAGTCAATGCGGTCTTAGCCTCTCTGGTCTCAACACTCTGTCTGATTTTGGATTTTTTTTTTTTTTTCCAAAATCAAACTTGACACCAGAGAGGCTGAATACCGCACTGAGTCAATGCGGTCTTACCCTCTCTGGTCTCAACACTCTGTCTGATTTGGGATTTTTTTTTTTTTTTCCAAAATCAGACTTGACACCAGAGAGGCTGAATACCGCCCTGAGTCAATGCGGTCTTAGCCTCTCTGGTGTCAACACTCTGTCTGATTTTGGATGTTTTTTTTTTTTTTCCCAAAATCAGACTTGACACCAGAGAGGCTGAATACTGCACTGAGTCAATGCGGTCTTAGCCTCTCTGGTCTCAACACTCTGTCTGATTTTGGATTTTTTTTTTTTTTTTCCCAAAATCAGACGACACCAGAGAGGCTGAATACCGCACTGAGTCAATGCGGTCTTAGCCTCTCTGGTGTCAACACTCTGTCTGATTTTGGATTATTTTATTTTTTTTCCAAAATCAGACTTGACACCAGAGAGGCTGAATACTGCACTGAGTCAATGCGGTCTTAGCCTCTCTGGTCTCAACACTCTGTCTGATTTTGGATTTTTTTTTTTTTTTCCCAAAATCAGACTTGACACCAGAGAGGCTGAATACCGCACTGAGTCAATGCGGTCTTAGCCTCTCTGGTCTCAACACTCTGTCTGATTTTGGATTTTTTTTTTTTTTTCCAAAATCAGACTTGACACCAGAGAGGCTGAATACCGCCCTGAGTCAATGCGGTCTTAGCCTCTCTGGTGTCAACACTCTGTCTGATTTTGGATTTTTTATTTTCTTTTCCAAAATCAGACTTGACACCAGAGAGGCTGAATACCGCCCTGAGTCAATGCGGTCTTAGCCTCTCTGGTGTCAACACTCTGTCTGATTTTGGATTTTTTATTTTTTTTCCAAAATCAGACTTGACACCAGAGAGGCTGAATACCGCACTGAGTCAATGCGGTCTTAGCCTCTCTGGTGTCAACACTCTGTCTGATTTTGGATTTTTTTTTTTTTTTTCCAAAATCAGACTTGACACCAGAGAGGCTGAATACCGCACTGAGTAAATGCGGTCTTAGCATCTCTGGTCTCAACACTCTGTCTGATTTGGGATTTTTTTTTTTTTTTCCAAAATCAGACTTGACACCAGAGAGGCTGAATACCGCACTGAGTCAATGCGGTCTTAGCCTCTCTGGTGTCAACACTCTGTCTGATTTTGGATTTTTTTTTTTTTTTTCCTAAATCAGACTTGACACCAGAGAGGCTGAATACCGCAGTGAGTCAATGCGGTCTTAGCCTCTCTGGTCTCAACACTCTGTCTGATTTTGGATTTTTTTTTTTTTTTTTTCCAAAATCAGACTTGACACCAGAGAGGCTGAATACCGCCCTGAGTCAATGCGGTCTTAGCCTCTCTGGTGTCAACACTCTGTCTGATTTTGGATTTTTTATTTTCTTTTCCAAAATCAGACTTGACACCAGAGAGGCTGAATACCGCCCTGAGTCAATGCGGTCTTAGCCTCTCTGGTGTCAACACTCTGTCTGATTTTGGATTTTTTATTTTTTTTCCAAAATCAGACTTGACACCAGAGAGGCTGAATACCGCACTGAGTCAATGCGGTCTTAGCCTCTCTGGTGTCAACACTCTGTCTGATTTTGGATTTTTTTTTTTTTTTTCCAAAATCAGACTTGACACCAGAGAGGCTGAATACCGCACTGAGTAAATGCGGTCTTAGCCTCTCTGGTCTCAACACTCTGTCTGATTTGGGATTTTTTTTTTTTTTTCCAAAATCAGACTTGACACCAGAGAGGCTGAATACCGCACTGAGTCAATGCGGTCTTAGCCTCTCTGGTGTCAACACTCTGTCTGATTTTGGATTTTTTTTTCAAAATCAGACTTGACACCAGAGAGGCTGAATACCGCACTGAGTCAATGCGGTCTTAGCCTCTCTGGTGTCAACACTCTGTCTGATTTTGGATTTTTTTTTTTTTTTCCAAAATCAGACTTGACACCAGAGAGGCTGAATACCGCACTGAGTCAATGCGGTCTTAGCCTCTCTGGTGTCAACACTCTGTCTGATTTTGGATTTTTTTTTTTTTTTTTTCCAAAATCAGACTTGACACCAGAGAGGCTGAATACCGCACTGAGTCAATGCGGTCTTAGCCTCTCTGGTGTCAACACTCTGTCTGATTTTGGATTTTTTTTTTTTTTTCCAAAATCAGACTTGACACCAGAGAGGCTGAATACCGCACTGAGTCAATGCGGTCTTACCCTCTCTGGTCTCAACACTCTGTCTGATTTGGGATTTTTTTTTTTTTTTCCAAAATCAGACTTGACACCAGAGAGGCTGAATACCGCCCTGAGTCAATGCGGTCTTAGCCTCTCTGGTGTCAACACTCTGTCTGATTTTGGATGTTTTTTTTTTTTTTCCCAAAATCAGACTTGACACCAGAGAGGCTGAATACTGCACTGAGTCAATGCGGTCTTAGCCTCTCTGGTCTCAACACTCTGTCTGATTTTGGATTTTTTTTTTTTTTTTCCCAAAATCAGACGACACCAGAGAGGCTGAATACCGCACTGAGTCAATGCGGTCTTAGCCTCTCTGGTGTCAACACTCTGTCTGATTTTGGATTATTTTATTTTTTTTCCAAAATCAGACTTGACACCAGAGAGGCTGAATACTGCACTGAGTCAATGCGGTCTTAGCCTCTCTGGTCTCAACACTCTGTCTGATTTTGGATTTTTTTTTTTTTTTCCCAAAATCAGACTTGACACCAGAGAGGCTGAATACCGCACTGAGTCAATGCGGTCTTAGCCTCTCTGGTCTCAACACTCTGTCTGATTTTGGATTTTTTTTTTTTTTTTCCAAAATCAGACTTGACACCAGAGAGGCTGAATACCGCCCTGAGTCAATGCGGTCTTAGCCTCTCTGGTGTCAACACTCTGTCTGATTTTGGATTTTTTATTTTCTTTTCCAAAATCAGACTTGACACCAGAGAGGCTGAATACCGCCCTGAGTCAATGCGGTCTTAGCCTCTCTGGTGTCAACACTCTGTCTGATTTTGGATTTTTTATTTTTTTTCCAAAATCAGACTTGACACCAGAGAGGCTGAATACCGCACTGAGTCAATGCGGTCTTAGCCTCTCTGGTGTCAACACTCTGTCTGATTTTGGATTTTTTTTTTTTTTTTCCTAAATCAGACTTGACACCAGAGAGGCTGAATACCGCAGTGAGTCAATGCGGTCTTAGCCTCTCTGGTCTCAACACTCTGTCTGATTTTGGATTTTTTTTTTTTTTTTTTCCAAAATCAGACTTGACACCAGAGAGGCTGAATACCGCACTGAGTCAATGCGGTCTTAGCCTCTCTGGTGTCAACACTCTGTCTGATTTTGGATTTTTTTTTTTTTTTTCCCAAAATCAGACTTGACACCAGAGAGGCTGAATAACGCACTGAGTCAATGCGGTCTTAGCCTCTCTGGTCTCAACACTCTGTCTGATTTTGGATTTTTTTTTTTTTTTTCCAAAATCAGACTTGACACCAGAGAGGCTGAATACCGCACTGAGTCAATGCGGTCTTAGCCTCTCTGGTCTCAACACTCTGTCTGATTTTGGATTTTTTTTTTTTTTTTCCAAAATCAGACTTGACACCAGAGAGGCTGAATACCGCACTGAGTCAATGCAGTCTTAGCCTCTCTGGTCTCAACACTCTGTCTGATTTTGGATTTTTTTTTTTTTTTTCCAAAATCAGACTTGACACCAGAGAGGCTGAATACCGCCCTGAGTCAATGCGGTCTTAGCCTCTCTGGTGTCAACACTCTGTCTGATTTTGGATTATTTTTTTTTTTTTTCCCAAAATCAGACTTGACACCAGAGAGGCTGAATACCGCACTGAGTCAATGCGGTCTTAGCCTCTCTGGTCTCAACACTCTGTCTGATTTTGGATTTTTTTTTTTTTTTTCCAAAATCACACTTGACACCAGAGAGGCTGAATACCGCACTGAGTCAATGCAGTCTTAGCCTCTCTGGTCTCAACACTCTGTCTGATTTTGGATTTTTTTTTTTTTTTTCCCAAAATCAGACTTGACACCAGAGAGGCTGAATACCGCACTGAGTCAATGCAGTCTTAGCCTCTCTGGTCTCAACACTCTGTCTGATTTTGGATTTTTTTTTTTTTTTTCCAAAATCAGACTTGACACCAGAGAGGCTGAATACCGCACTGAGTCAATGCGGTCTTAGCCTCTCTGGTGTCAACACTCTGTCTGATTTTGGATTTTTTTTTTTTTTTTTCCAAAATCAGACTTGACACCAGAGAGGCTGAATACCGCACTGAGTCAATGCGGTCTTAGCCTCTCTGGTGTCAACACTCTGTCTGATTTTGGATTTTTTTTTTTTTTTCGAAAATCAGACTTGACACCAGAGAGGCTGAATACCGCACTGAGTCAATGCGGTCTTAGCCTCTCTGGTCTCAACACTCTGTCTGATTTGGGATTTTTTTTTTTTTTCCAAAATCAGACTTGACACCAGAGAGGCTGAATACCGCCCTGAGTCAATGCGGTCTTAGCTTCTCTGGTGTCAACACTCTGTCTGATTTTGGATTTTTTTTTTTTTTTTCCCAAAATCAGACTTGACACCAGAGAGGCTGAATACCGCAGTTAGTCAATGCGGTCTTAGCTTCTCTGGTGTCAACACTCTGTCTGATTTTGGATTTTTTTTTTTTTTTCCTAAATCAGACTTGACACCAGAGAGGCTGAATACCGCAGTTAGTCAATGCGGTCTTAGCCTCTCTGGTCTCAACACTCTGTCTGATTTTGGATTTTTTTTTTTTTTTTTTCCAAAATCAGACTTGACACCAGAGAGGCTGAATACCGCACTGAGTCAATGCGGTCTTAGCCTCTCTGGTGTCAACACTCTGTCTGATTTTGGATTTTTTTTTTTTTTTTCCCAAAATCAGACTTGACACCAGAGAGGCTGAATACCGCACTGAGTCAATGCGGTCTTAGCCTCTCTGGTCTCAACACTCTGTCTGATTTTGGATTTTTTTTTTTTTTTCCAAAATCAGACTTGACACCAGAGAGGCTGAATACCGCCCTGAGTCAATGCGGTCTTAGCCTCTCTGGTGTCAACACTCTGTCTGATTTTGGATTTTTTTTTTTTTTTCCCAAAATCAGACTTGACACCAGAGAGGCTGAATACCGCACTGAGTCAATGCGGTCTTAGCCTCTCTGGTCTCAACACTCTGTCTGATTTTGGATTTTTTTTTTTTTTTCCCAAAATCAGACTTGACACCAGAGAGGCTGAATACCGCACTGAGTCAATGCAGTCTTAGCCTCTCTGGTCTCAACACTCTGTCTGATTTTGGATTTTTTTTTTTTTTTTCCAAAATCAGACTTGACACCAGAGAGGCTGAATACCGCACTGAGTCAATGCGGTCTTAGCCTCTCTGGTGTCAACACTCTGTCTGATTTTGGATTATTTTATTTTTTTTCCAAAATCAGACTTGACACCAGAGAGGCTGAATACCGCACTGAGTCAATGCGGTCTTAGCCTCTCTGGTCTCAACACTCTGTCTGATTTTGGATTTTTTTTTTTTTTTTCCAAAATCAGACTTGACACCAGAGAGGCTGAATACCGCACTGAGTCAATGCGGTCTTAGCCTCTCTGGTGTCAACACTCTGTCTGATTTTGGATTTTTTTTTCAAAATCAGACTTGACACCAGAGAGGCTGAATACCGCACTGAGTCAATGCGGTCTTAGCCTCTCTGGTGTCAACACTCTGTCTGATTTTGGATTTTTTTTTTTTTTTCCAAAATCAGACTTGACACCAGAGAGGCTGAATACCGCACTGAGTCAATGCGGTCTTAGCCTCTCTGGTGTCAACACTCTGTCTGATTTTGGATTTTTTTTTTTTTTTTTTCCAAAATCAGACTTGACACCAGAGAGGCTGAATACCGCACTGAGTCAATGCGGTCTTACCCTCTCTGGTCTCAACACTCTGTCTGATTTGGGATTTTTTTTTTTTTTTCCAAAATCAGACTTGACACCAGAGAGGCTGAATACCGCCCTGAGTCAATGCGGTCTTAGCCTCTCTGGTGTCAACACTCTGTCTGATTTTGGATGTTTTTTTTTTTTTTTCCCAAAATCAGACTTGACACCAGAGAGGCTGAATACTGCACTGAGTCAATGCGGTCTTAGCCTCTCTGGTCTCAACACTCTGTCTGATTTTGGATTTTTTTTTTTTTTTTCCCAAAATCAGACGACACCAGAGAGGCTGAATACCGCACTGAGTCAATGCGGTCTTAGCCTCTCTGGTGTCAACACTCTGTCTGATTTTGGATTATTTTATTTTTTTTCCAAAATCAGACTTGACACCAGAGAGGCTGAATACTGCACTGAGTCAATGCGATCTTAGCCTCTCTGGTCTCAACACTCTGTCTGATTTTGGATTTTTTTTTTTTTTTTCCAAAATCAGACTTGACACCAGAGAGGCTGAATACCGCACTGAGTCAATGCGGTCTTAGCCTCTCTGGTCTCAACACTCTGTCTGATTTTGGATTTTTTTTTTTTTTTCCAAAATCAGACTTGACACCAGAGAGGCTGAATACCGCACTGAGTCAATGCGGTCTTACCCTCTCTGGTCTCAACACTCTGTCTGATTTGGGATTTTTTTTTTTTTTTCCAAAATCAGACTTGACACCAGAGAGGCTGAATACCGCCCTGAGTCAATGCGGTCTTAGCCTCTCTGGTGTCAACACTCTGTCTGATTTTGGATGTTTTTTTTTTTTTTCCCAAAATCAGACTTGACACCAGAGAGGCTGAATACTGCACTGAGTCAATGCGGTCTTAGCCTCTCTGGTCTCAACACTCTGTCTGATTTTGGATTTTTTTTTTTTTTTCCCAAAATCAGACGACACCAGAGAGGCTGAATACCGCACTGAGTCAATGCGGTCTTAGCCTCTCTGGTGTCAACACTCTGTCTGATTTTGGATTATTTTATTTTTTTTCCAAAATCAGACTTGACACCAGAGAGGCTGAATACTGCACTGAGTCAATGCGGTCTTAGCCTCTCTGGTCTCAACACTCTGTCTGATTTTGGATTTTTTTTTTTTTTTCCCAAAATCAGACTTGACACCAGAGAGGCTGAATACCGCACTGAGTCAATGCGGTCTTAGCCTCTCTGGTCTCAACACTCTGTCTGATTTTGGATTTTTTTTTTTTTTTCCAAAATCAGACTTGACACCAGAGAGGCTGAATACCGCCCTGAGTCAATGCGGTCTTAGCCTCTCTGGTGTCAACACTCTGTCTGATTTTGGATTTTTTATTTTCTTTTCCAAAATCAGACTTGACACCAGAGAGGCTGAATACCGCCCTGAGTCAATGCGGTCTTAGCCTCTCTGGTGTCAACACTCTGTCTGATTTTGGATTTTTTATTTTTTTTCCAAAATCAGACTTGACACCAGAGAGGCTGAATACCGCACTGAGTCAATGCGGTCTTAGCCTCTCTGGTGTCAACACTCTGTCTGATTTTGGATTTTTTTTTTTTTTTTCCAAAATCAGACTTGACACCAGAGAGGCTGAATACCGCACTGAGTAAATGCGGTCTTAGCATCTCTGGTCTCAACACTCTGTCTGATTTGGGATTTTTTTTTTTTTTTCCAAAATCAGACTTGACACCAGAGAGGCTGAATACCGCACTGAGTCAATGCGGTCTTAGCCTCTCTGGTGTCAACACTCTGTCTGATTTTGGATTTTTTTTTTTTTTTTCCTAAATCAGACTTGACACCAGAGAGGCTGAATACCGCAGTGAGTCAATGCGGTCTTAGCCTCTCTGGTCTCAACACTCTGTCTGATTTTGGATTTTTTTTTTTTTTTTTTCCAAAATCAGACTTGACACCAGAGAGGCTGAATACCGCACTGAGTCAATGCGGTCTTAGCCTCTCTGGTGTCAACACTCTGTCTGATTTTGGATTTTTTTTTTTTTTTTCCCAAAATCAGACTTGACACCAGAGAGGCTGAATAACGCACTGAGTCAATGCGGTCTTAGCCTCTCTGGTCTCAACACTCTGTCTGATTTTGGATTTTTTTTTTTTTTTTCCAAAATCAGACTTGACACCAGAGAGGCTGAATACCGCACTGAGTCAATGCGGTCTTTGCCTCTCTGGTCTCAACACTCTGTCTGATTTTGGATTTTTTTTTTTTTTTTCCAAAATCAGACTTGACACCAGAGAGGCTGAATACCGCACTGAGTCAATGCAGTCTTAGCCTCTCTGGTCTCAACACTCTGTCTGATTTTGGATTTTTTTTTTTTTTTTCCAAAATCAGACTTGACACCAGAGAGGCTGAATACCGCCCTGAGTCAATGCGGTCTTAGCCTCTCTGGTGTCAACACTCTGTCTGATTTTGGATTATTTTATTTTTTTTTCCCAAAATCAGACTTGACACCAGAGAGGCTGAATACCGCACTGAGTCAATGCGGTCTTAGCCTCTCTGGTCTCAACACTCTGTCTGATTTTGGATTTTTTTTTTTTTTTCCAAAATCACACTTGACACCAGAGAGGCTGAATACCGCACTGAGTCAATGCAGTCTTAGCCTCTCTGGTCTCAACACTCTGTCTGATTTTGGATTTTTTTTTTTTTTTTCCCAAAATCAGACTTGACACCAGAGAGGCTGAATACCGCACTGAGTCAATGCAGTCTTAGCCTCTCTGGTCTCAACACTCTGTCTGATTTTGGATTTTTTTTTTTTTTTTCCAAAATCAGACTTGACACCAGAGAGGCTGAATACCGCACTGAGTCAATGCGGTCTTAGCCTCTCTGGTGTCAACACTCTGTCTGATTTTTGATTTTTTTTTTTTTTTTTCCAAAATCAGACTTGACACCAGAGAGGCTGAATACCGCACTGAGTCAATGCGGTCTTAGCCTCTCTGGTGTCAACACTCTGTCTGATTTTGGATTTTTTTTTTTTTTTCGAAAATCAGACTTGACACCAGAGAGGCTGAATACCGCACTGAGTCAATGCGGTCTTAGCCTCTCTGGTCTCAACACTCTGTCTGATTTGGGATTTTTTTTTTTTTTTCCAAAATCAGACTTGACACCAGAGAGGCTGAATACCGCCCTGAGTCAATGCGGTCTTAGCTTCTCTGGTGTCAACACTCTGTCTGATTTTGGATTTTTTTTTTTTTTTTCCCAAAATCAGACTTGACACCAGAGAGGCTGAATACCGCAGTTAGTCAATGCGGTCTTAGCTTCTCTGGTGTCAACACTCTGTCTGATTTTGGATTTTTTTTTTTTTTTCCTAAATCAGACTTGACACCAGAGAGGCTGAATACCGCAGTTAGTCAATGCGGTCTTAGCCTCTCTGGTCTCAACACTCTGTCTGATTTTGGATTTTTTTTTTTTTTTTTTCCAAAATCAGACTTGACACCAGAGAGGCTGAATACCGCACTGAGTCAATGCGGTCTTAGCCTCTCTGGTGTCAACACTCTGTCTGATTTTGGATTTTTTTTTTTTTTTTCCCAAAATCAGACTTGACACCAGAGAGGCTGAATACCGCACTGAGTCAATGCGGTCTTAGCCTCTCTGGTCTCAACACTCTGTCTGATTTTGGATTTTTTTTTTTTTTTTCCAAAATCAGACTTGACACCAGAGAGGCTGAATACCGCCCTGAGTCAATGCGGTCTTAGCCTCTCTGGTGTCAACACTCTGTCTGATTTTGGATTTTTTTTTTTTTTTCCCAAAATCAGACTTGACACCAGAGAGGCTGAATACCGCACTGAGTCAATGCGGTCTTAGCCTCTCTGGTCTCAACACTCTGTCTGATTTTGGATTTTTTTTTTTTTTTCCCAAAATCAGACTTGACACCAGAGAGGCTGAATACCGCACTGAGTCAATGCAGTCTTAGCCTCTCTGGTCTCAACACTCTGTCTGATTTTGGATTTTTTTTTTTTTTTTCCAAAATCAGACTTGACACCAGAGAGGCTGAATACCGCACTGAGTCAATGCGGTCTTAGCCTCTCTGGTGTCAACACTCTGTCTGATTTTGGATTTTTTTTTTTTTTTTCCAAAATCAGACTTGACACCAGAGAGGCTGAATACCGCACTGAGTCAATGCGGTCTTAGCCTCTCTGGTCTCAACACTCTGTCTGATTTTGGATTTTTTTTTTTTTTTTCCAAAATCAGACTTGACACCAGAGAGGCTGAATACCGCACTGAGTCAATGCGGTCTTAGCCTCTCTGGTGTCAACACTCTGTCTGATTTTGGATTTTTTTTTCAAAATCAGACTTGACACCAGAGAGGCTGAATACCGCACTGAGTCAATGCGGTCTTAGCCTCTCTGGTGTCAACACTCTGTCTGATTTTGGATTTTTTTTTTTTTTTCCAAAATCAGACTTGACACCAGAGAGGCTGAATACCGCACTGAGTCAATGCGGTCTTAGCCTCTCTGGTGTCAACACTCTGTCTGATTTTGGATTTTTTTTTTTTTTTTTTCCAAAATCAGACTTGACACCAGAGAGGCTGAATACCGCACTGAGTCAATGCGGTCTTACCCTCTCTGGTCTCAACACTCTGTCTGATTTGGGATTTTTTTTTTTTTTTCCAAAATCAGACTTGACACCAGAGAGGCTGAATACCGCCCTGAGTCAATGCGGTCTTAGCCTCTCTGGTGTCAACACTCTGTCTGATTTTGGATGTTTTTTTTTTTTTTTCCCAAAATCAGACTTGACACCAGAGAGGCTGAATACTGCACTGAGTCAATGCGGTCTTAGCCTCTCTGGTCTCAACACTCTGTCTGATTTTGGATTTTTTTTTTTTTTTCCCAAAATCAGACGACACCAGAGAGGCTGAATACCGCACTGAGTCAATGCGGTCTTAGCCTCTCTGGTGTCAACACTCTGTCTGATTTTGGATTATTTTATTTTTTTTCCAAAATCAGACTTGACACCAGAGAGGCTGAATACTGCACTGAGTCAATGCGGTCTTAGCCTCTCTGGTCTCAACACTCTGTCTGATTTTGGATTTTTTTTTTTTTTTTCCAAAATCAGACTTGACACCAGAGAGGCTGAATACCGCACTGAGTCAATGCGGTCTTAGCCTCTCTGGTCTCAACACTCTGTCTGATTTTGGATTTTTTTTTTTTTTTTCCAAAATCAGACTTGACACCAGAGAGGCTGAATACCGCCCTGAGTCAATGCGGTCTTAGCCTCTCTGGTGTCAACACTCTGTCTGATTTTGGATTTTTTATTTTTTTTCCAAAATCAGACTTGACACCAGAGAGGCTGAATACCGCCCTGAGTCAATGCGGTCTTAGCCTCTCTGGTGTCAACACTCTGTCTGATTTTGGATTTTTTATTTTTTTTCCAAAATCAGACTTGACACCAGAGAGGCTGAATACCGCACTGAGTCAATGCGGTCTTAGCCTCTCTGGTGTCAACACTCTGTCTGATTTTGGATTTTTTTTTTTTTTTTCCAAAATCAGACTTGACACCAGAGAGGCTGAATACCGCACTGAGTAAATGCGGTGTTAGCCTCTCTGGTCTCAACACTCTGTCTGATTTGGGATTTTTTTTTTTTTTTCCAAAATCAGACTTGACACCAGAGAGGCTGAATACCGCACTGAGTCAATGCGGTCTTAGCCTCTCTGGTGTCAACACTCTGTCTGATTTTGGTTTTTTTTTTTTTTTTTCCTAAATCAGACTTGACACCAGAGAGGCTGAATACCGCAGTGAGTCAATGCGGTCTTAGCCTCTCTGGTCTCAACACTCTGTCTGATTTTGGATTTTTTTTTTTTTTTTTTCCAAAATCAGACTTGACACCAGAGAGGCTGAATACCGCACTGAGTCAATGCGGTCTTAGCCTCTCTGGTGTCAACACTCTGTCTGATTTTGGATTTTTTTTTTTTTTTCCCAAAATCAGACTTGACACCAGAGAGGCTGAATAACGCACTGAGTCAATGCGGTCTTAGCCTCTCTGGTCTCAACACTCTGTCTGATTTTGGATTTTTTTTTTTTTTTCCAAAATCAGACTTGACACCAGAGAGGCTGAATACCGCACTGAGTCAATGCGGTCTTAGCCTCTCTGGTCTCAACACTCTGTCTGATTTTGGATTTTTTTTTTTTTTTCCAAAATCAGACTTGACACCAGAGAGGCTGAATACCGCACTGAGTCAATGCAGTCTTAGCCTCTCTGGTCTCAACACTCTGTCTGATTTTGGATTTTTTTTTTTTTTTTCCAAAATCAGACTTGACACCAGAGAGGCTGAATACCGCACTGAGTCAATGCGGTCTTAGCCTCTCTGGTGTCAACACTCTGTCTGATTTTGGATTATTTTATTTTTTTTCCAAAATCAGACTTGACACCAGAGAGGCTGAATACTGCACTGAGTCAATGCGGTCTTAGCCTCTCTGGTCTCAACACTCTGTCTGATTTTGGATTTTTTTTTTTTTTTTCCAAAATCACACTTGACACCAGAGAGGCTGAATACCGCACTGAGTCAATGCGGTCTTAGCCTCTCTGGTCTCAACACTCTGTCTGATTTTGGATTTTTTTTTTTTTTTTCCAAAATCAGACTTGACACCAGAGAGGCTGAATACCGTACTGAGTCAATGCGGTCTTAGCCTCTCTGGTGTCAACACTCTTTCTGATTTTGGATTTTTTTTTTTTTTTTCCAAAATCAGACTTGACACCAGAGAGGCTGAATACCGCACTGAGTCAATGCGGTCTTAGCCTCTCTGGTGTCAACACTCTGTCTGATTTTGGATTTTTTTTTTCTTTCCCAAAATCAGACGACACCAGAGAGGCTGAATACCGCACTGAGTCAATGCGGTCTTAGCCTCTCTGGTGTCAACACTCTGTCTGATTTTGGATTATTTTATTTTTTTTCCAAAATCAGACTTGACACCAGAGAGGCTGAATACTGCACTGAGTCAATGCGGTCTTAGCCTCTCTGGTCTCAACACTCTGTCTGATTTTGGATTTTTTTTTTTTTTTTCCAAAATCAGACTTGACACCAGAGAGGCTGAATACCGCACTGAGTCAATGCGGTCTTAGCCTCTCTGGTCTCAACACTCTGTCTGATTTTGGATTTTTTTTTTTTTTTCCCAAAATCAGACTTGACACCAGAGAGGCTGAATACCGCACTGAGTCAATGCGGTCTTAGCCTCTCTGGTCTCAACACTCTGTCTGATTTTGGATTTTTTTTTTTTTTTCCAAAATCAGACTTGACACCAGAGAGGCTGAATACCGCCCTGAGTCAATGCGGTCTTAGCCTCTCTGGTGTCAACACTCTGTCTGATTTTGGATTTTTTATTTTCTTTTCCAAAATCAGACTTGACACCAGAGAGGCTGAATACCGCCCTGAGTCAATGCGGTCTTAGCCTCTCTGGTGTCAACACTCTGTCTGATTTTGGATTTTTTATTTTTTTTCCAAAATCAGACTTGACACCAGAGAGGCTGAATACCGCACTGAGTCAATGCGGTCTTAGCCTCTCTGGTGTCAACACTCTGTCTGATTTTGGATTTTTTTTTTTTTTTTCCAAAATCAGACTTGACACCAGAGAGGCTGAATACCGCACTGAGTAAATGCGGTCTTAGCATCTCTGGTCTCAACACTCTGTCTGATTTGGGATTTTTTTTTTTTTTTCCAAAATCAGACTTGACACCAGAGAGGCTGAATACCGCACTGAGTCAATGCGGTCTTAGCCTCTCTGGTGTCAACACTCTGTCTGATTTTGGATTTTTTTTTTTTTTTTCCTAAATCAGACTTGACACCAGAGAGGCTGAATACCGCAGTGAGTCAATGCGGTCTTAGCCTCTCTGGTCTCAACACTCTGTCTGATTTTGGATTTTTTTTTTTTTTTTTTTCCAAAATCAGACTTGACACCAGAGAGGCTGAATACCGCACTGAGTCAATGCGGTCTTAGCCTCTCTGGTGTCAACACTCTGTCTGATTTTGGATTTTTTTTTTTTTTTTCCCAAAATCAGACTTGACACCAGAGAGGCTGAATAACGCACTGAGTCAATGCGGTCTTAGCCTCTCTGGTCTCAACACTCTGTCTGATTTTGGATTTTTTTTTTTTTTTTCCAAAATCAGACTTGACACCAGAGAGGCTGAATACCGCACTGAGTCAATGCGGTCTTAGCCTCTCTGGTCTCAACACTCTGTCTGATTTTGGATTTTTTTTTTTTTTTTCCAAAATCAGACTTGACACCAGAGAGGCTGAATACCGCACTGAGTCAATGCAGTCTTAGCCTCTCTGGTCTCAACACTCTGTCTGATTTTGGATTTTTTTTTTTTTTTTCCAAAATCAGACTTGACACCAGAGAGGCTGAATACCGCCCTGAGTCAATGCGGTCTTAGCCTCTCTGGTGTCAACACTCTGTCTGATTTTGGATTATTATTTTTTTTTTTCCCAAAATCAGACTTGACACCAGAGAGGCTGAATACCGCACTGAGTCAATGCGGTCTTAGCCTCTCTGGTCTCAACACTCTGTCTGATTTTGGATTTTTTTTTTTTTTTTCCAAAATCACACTTGACACCAGAGAGGCTGAATACCGCACTGAGTCAATGCAGTCTTAGCCTCTCTGGTCTCAACACTCTGTCTGATTTTGGATTTTTTTTTTTTTTTTCCCAAAATCAGACTTGACACCAGAGAGGCTGAATACCGCACTGAGTCAATGCAGTCTTAGCCTCTCTGGTCTCAACACTCTGTCTGATTTTGGATTTTTTTTTTTTTTTTCCAAAATCAGACTTGACACCAGAGAGGCTGAATACCGCACTGAGTCAATGCGGTCTTAGCCTCTCTGGTGTCAACACTCTGTCTGATTTTGGATTTTTTTTTTTTTTTTTCCAAAATCAGACTTGACACCAGAGAGGCTGAATACCGCACTGAGTCAATGCGGTCTTAGCCTCTCTGGTGTCAACACTCTGTCTGATTTTGGATTTTTTTATTTTTTTTCCAAAATCAGACTTGACACCAGAGAGGCTGAATACTGCACTGAGTCAATGCGGTCTTAGCCTCTCTGGTCTCAACACTCTGTCTGATTTTGGATTTTTTTTTTTTTTTTCCAAAATCACACTTGACACCAGAGAGGCTGAATACCGCACTGAGTCAATGCGGTCTTAGCCTCTCTGGTCTCAACACTCTGTCTGATTTTGGATTTTTTTTTTTTTTTTCCAAAATCAGACTTGACACCAGAGAGGCTGAATACCGTACTGAGTCAATGCGGTCTTAGCCTCTCTGGTGTCAACACTCTTTCTGATTTTGGATTTTTTTTTTTTTTTTTCCAAAATCAGACTTGACACCAGAGAGGCTGAATACCGCACTGAGTCAATGCGGTCTTAGCCTCTCTGGTGTCAACACTCTGTCTGATTTTGGATTTTTTTTTTCTTTCCCAAAATCAGACGACACCAGAGAGGCTGAATACCGCACTGAGTCAATGCGGTCTTAGCCTCTCTGGTGTCAACACTCTGTCTGATTTTGGATTATTTTATTTTTTTTCCAAAATCAGACTTGACACCAGAGAGGCTGAATACTGCACTGAGTCAATGCGGTCTTAGCCTCTCTGGTCTCAACACTCTGTCTGATTTTGGATTTTTTTTTTTTTTTTCCAAAATCAGACTTGACACCAGAGAGGCTGAATACCGCACTGAGTCAATGCGGTCTTAGCCTCTCTGGTCTCAACACTCTGTCTGATTTTGGATTTTTTTTTTTTTTTCCCAAAATCAGACTTGACACCAGAGAGGCTGAATACCGCACTGAGTCAATGCGGTCTTAGCCTCTCTGGTCTCAACACTCTGTCTGATTTTGGATTTTTTTTTTTTTTTCCAAAATCAGACTTGACACCAGAGAGGCTGAATACCGCCCTGAGTCAATGCGGTCTTAGCCTCTCTGGTGTCAACACTCTGTCTGATTTTGGATTTTTTATTTTCTTTTCCAAAATCAGACTTGACACCAGAGAGGCTGAATACCGCCCTGAGTCAATGCGGTCTTAGCCTCTCTGGTGTCAACACTGTCTGATTTTGGATTTTTTATTTTTTTTCCAAAATCAGACTTGACACCAGAGAGGCTGAATACCGCACTGAGTCAATGCGGTCTTAGCCTCTCTGGTGTCAACACTCTGTCTGATTTTGGATTTTTTTTTTTTTTTTCCAAAATCAGACTTGACACCAGAGAGGCTGAATACCGCACTGAGTAAATGCGGTCTTAGCATCTCTGGTCTCAACACTCTGTCTGATTTGGGATTTTTTTTTTTTTTTCCAAAATCAGACTTGACACCAGAGAGGCTGAATACCGCACTGAGTCAATGCGGTCTTAGCCTCTCTGGTGTCAACACTCTGTCTGATTTTGGATTTTTTTTTTTTTTTTCCTAAATCAGACTTGACACCAGAGAGGCTGAATACCGCAGTGAGTCAATGCGGTCTTAGCCTCTCTGGTCTCAACACTCTGTCTGATTTTGGATTTTTTTTTTTTTTTTTTCCAAAATCAGACTTGACACCAGAGAGGCTGAATACCGCACTGAGTCAATGCGGTCTTAGCCTCTCTGGTGTCAACACTCTGTCTGATTTTGGATTTTTTTTTTTTTTTTCCCAAAATCAGACTTGACACCAGAGAGGCTGAATAACGCACTGAGTCAATGCGGTCTTAGCCTCTCTGGTCTCAACACTCTGTCTGATTTTGGATTTTTTTTTTTTTTTTCCAAAATCAGACTTGACACCAGAGAGGCTGAATACCGCACTGAGTCAATGCGGTCTTAGCCTCTCTGGTCTCAACACTCTGTCTGATTTTGGATTTTTTTTTTTTTTTTCCAAAATCAGACTTGACACCAGAGAGGCTGAATACCGCACTGAGTCAATGCAGTCTTAGCCTCTCTGGTCTCAACACTCTGTCTGATTTTGGATTTTTTTTTTTTTTTTCCAAAATCAGACTTGACACCAGAGAGGCTGAATACCGCCCTGAGTCAATGCGGTCTTAGCCTCTCTGGTGTCAACACTCTGTCTGATTTTGGATTATTTTTTTTTTTTTTCCCAAAATCAGACTTGACACCAGAGAGGCTGAATACCGCACTGAGTCAATGCGGTCTTAGCCTCTCTGGTCTCAACACTCTGTCTGATTTTGGATTTTTTTTTTTTTTTTCCAAAATCACACTTGACACCAGAGAGGCTGAATACCGCACTGAGTCAATGCAGTCTTAGCCTCTCTGGTCTCAACACTCTGTCTGATTTTGGATTTTTTTTTTTTTTTTCCCAAAATCAGACTTGACACCAGAGAGGCTGAATACCGCACTGAGTCAATGCAGTCTTAGCCTCTCTGGTCTCAACACTCTGTCTGATTTTGGATTTTTTTTTTTTTTTTCCAAAATCAGACTTGACACCAGAGAGGCTGAATACCGCACTGAGTCAATGCGGTCTTAGCCTCTCTGGTGTCAACACTCTGTCTGATTTTGGATTTTTTTTTTTTTTTTTCCAAAATCAGACTTGACACCAGAGAGGCTGAATACCGCACTGAGTCAATGCGGTCTTAGCCTCTCTGGTGTCAACACTCTGTCTGATTTTGGATTTTTTTTTTTTTTTCGAAAATCAGACTTGACACCAGAGAGGCTGAATACCGCACTGAGTCAATGCGGTCTTAGCCTCTCTGGTCTCAACACTCTGTCTGATTTGGGATTTTTTTTTTTTTTTCCAAAATCAGACTTGACACCAGAGAGGCTGAATACCGCCCTGAGTCAATGCGGTCTTAGCTTCTCTGGTGTCAACACTCTGTCTGATTTTGGATTTTTTTTTTTTTTTTCCCAAAATCAGACTTGACACCAGAGAGGCTGAATACCGCAGTTAGTCAATGCGGTCTTAGCTTCTCTGGTGTCAACACTCTGTCTGATTTTGGATTTTTTTTTTTTTTTCCTAAATCAGACTTGACACCAGAGAGGCTGAATACTGCACTGAGTCAATGCGGTCTTAGCCTCTCTGGTCTCAACACTCTGTCTGATTTTGGATTTTTTTTTTTTTTTTCCAAAATCACACTTGACACCAGAGAGGCTGAATACCGCACTGAGTCAATGCGGTCTTAGCCTCTCTGGTCTCAACACTCTGTCTGATTTTGGATTTTTTTTTTTTTTTTCCAAAATCAGACTTGACACCAGAGAGGCTGAATACCGTACTGAGTCAATGCGGTCTTAGCCTCTCTGGTGTCAACACTCTTTCTGATTTTGGATTTTTTTTTTTTTTTTTCCATAATCAGACTTGACACCAGAGAGGCTGAATACCGCACTGAGTCAATGCGGTCTTAGCCTCTCTGGTGTCAACACTCTGTCTGATTTTGGATTTTTTTTTTCTTTCCCAAAATCAGACGACACCAGAGAGGCTGAATACCGCACTGAGTCAATGCGGTCTTAGCCTCTCTGGTGTCAACACTCTGTCTGATTTTGGATTATTTTATTTTTTTTCCAAAATCAGACTTGACACCAGAGAGGCTGAATACTGCACTGAGTCAATGCGGTCTTAGCCTCTCTGGTCTCAACACTCTGTCTGATTTTGGATTTTTTTTTTTTTTTTCCAAAATCAGACTTGACACCAGAGAGGCTGAATACCGCACTGAGTCAATGCGGTCTTAGCCTCTCTGGTCTCAACACTCTGTCTGATTTTGGATTTTTTTTTTTTTTTCCCAAAATCAGACTTGACACCAGAGAGGCTGAATACCGCACTGAGTCAATGCGGTCTTAGCCTCTCTGGTCTCAACACTCTGTCTGATTTTGGATTTTTTTTTTTTTTTCCAAAATCAGACTTGACACCAGAGAGGCTGAATACCGCCCTGAGTCAATGCGGTCTTAGCCTCTCTGGTGTCAACACTCTGTCTGATTTTGGATTTTTTATTTTCTTTTCCAAAATCAGACTTGACACCAGAGAGGCTGAATACCGCCCTGAGTCAATGCGGTCTTAGCCTCTCTGGTGTCAACACTCTGTCTGATTTTGGATTTTTTATTTTTTTTCCAAAATCAGACTTGACACCAGAGAGGCTGAATACCGCACTGAGTCAATGCGGTCTTAGCCTCTCTGGTGTCAACACTCTGTCTGATTTTGGATTTTTTTTTTTTTTTTCCAAAATCAGACTTGACACCAGAGAGGCTGAATACCGCACTGAGTAAATGCGGTCTTAGCATCTCTGGTCTCAACACTCTGTCTGATTTGGGATTTTTTTTTTTTTTTCCAAAATCAGACTTGACACCAGAGAGGCTGAATACCGCACTGAGTCAATGCGGTCTTAGCCTCTCTGGTGTCAACACTCTGTCTGATTTTGGATTTTTTTTTTTTTTTTCCTAAATCAGACTTGACACCAGAGAGGCTGAATACCGCAGTGAGTCAATGCGGTCTTAGCCTCTCTGGTCTCAACACTCTGTCTGATTTTGGATTTTTTTTTTTTTTTTTTCCAAAATCAGACTTGACACCAGAGAGGCTGAATACCGCACTGAGTCAATGCGGTCTTAGCCTCTCTGGTGTCAACACTCTGTCTGATTTTGGATTTTTTTTTTTTTTTTCCCAAAATCAGACTTGACACCAGAGAGGCTGAATACCGCACTGAGTCAATGCGGTCTTAGCCTCTCTGGTCTCAACACTCTGTCTGATTTTGGATTTTTTTTTTTTTTTTCCAAAATCAGACTTGACACCAGAGAGGCTGAATACCGCCCTGAGTCAATGCGGTCTTAGCCTCTCTGGTGTCAACACTCTGTCTGATTTTGGATTTTTTTTTTTTTTTCCCAAAATCAGACTTGACACCAGAGAGGCTGAATACCGCACTGAGTCAATGCGGTCTTAGCCTCTCTGGTCTCAACACTCTGTCTGATTTTGGATTTTTTTTTTTTTTTCCCAAAATCAGACTTGACACCAGAGAGGCTGAATACCGCACTGAGTCAATGCAGTCTTAGCCTCTCTGGTCTCAACACTCTGTCTGATTTTGGATTTTTTTTTTTTTTTTCCAAAATCAGACTTGACACCAGAGAGGCTGAATACCGCACTGAGTCAATGCGGTCTTAGCCTCTCTGGTGTCAACACTCTGTCTGATTTTGGATTTTTTTTTTTTTTTTCCAAAATCAGACTTGACACCAGAGAGGCTGAATACCGCACTGAGTCAATGCGGTCTTAGCCTCTCTGGTCTCAACACTCTGTCTGATTTTGGATTTTTTTTTTTTTTTTCCAAAATCAGACTTGACACCAGAGAGGCTGAATACCGCACTGAGTCAATGCGGTCTTAGCCTCTCTGGTGTCAACACTCTGTCTGATTTTGGATTTTTTTTTCAAAATCAGACTTGACACCAGAGAGGCTGAATACCGCACTGAGTCAATGCGGTCTTAGCCTCTCTGGTGTCAACACTCTGTCTGATTTTGGATTTTTTTTTTTTTTTCCAAAATCAGACTTGACACCAGAGAGGCTGAATACCGCACTGAGTCAATGCGGTCTTAGCCTCTCTGGTGTCAACACTCTGTCTGATTTTGGATTTTTTTTTTTTTTTTTTCCAAAATCAGACTTGACACCAGAGAGGCTGAATACCGCACTGAGTCAATGCGGTCTTACCCTCTCTGGTCTCAACACTCTGTCTGATTTGGGATTTTTTTTTTTTTTTCCAAAATCAGACTTGACACCAGAGAGGCTGAATACCGCCCTGAGTCAATGCGGTCTTAGCCTCTCTGGTGTCAACACTCTGTCTGATTTTGGATGTTTTTTTTTTTTTTTCCCAAAATCAGACTTGACACCAGAGAGGCTGAATACTGCACTGAGTCAATGCGGTCTTAGCCTCTCTGGTCTCAACACTCTGTCTGATTTTGGATTTTTTTTTTTTTTTCCCAAAATCAGACGACACCAGAGAGGCTGAATACCGCACTGAGTCAATGCGGTCTTAGCCTCTCTGGTGTCAACACTCTGTCTGATTTTGGATTATTTTATTTTTTTTCCAAAATCAGACTTGACACCAGAGAGGCTGAATACTGCACTGAGTCAATGCGGTCTTAGCCTCTCTGGTCTCAACACTCTGTCTGATTTTGGATTTTTTTTTTTTTTTTCCAAAATCAGACTTGACACCAGAGAGGCTGAATACCGCACTGAGTCAATGCGGTCTTAGCCTCTCTGGTCTCAACACTCTGTCTGATTTTGGATTTTTTTTTTTTTTTTCCAAAATCAGACTTGACACCAGAGAGGCTGAATACCGCCCTGAGTCAATGCGGTCTTAGCCTCTCTGGTGTCAACACTCTGTCTGATTTTGGATTTTTTATTTTTTTTCCAAAATCAGACTTGACACCAGAGAGGCTGAATACCGCCCTGAGTCAATGCGGTCTTAGCCTCTCTGGTGTCAACACTCTGTCTGATTTTGGATTTTTTATTTTTTTTCCAAAATCAGACTTGACACCAGAGAGGCTGAATACCGCACTGAGTCAATGCGGTCTTAGCCTCTCTGGTGTCAACACTCTGTCTGATTTTGGATTTTTTTTTTTTTTTTCCAAATCAGACTTGACACCAGAGAGGCTGAATACCGCACTGAGTAAATGCGGTCTTAGCCTCTCTGGTCTCAACACTCTGTCTGATTTGGGATTTTTTTTTTTTTTTTCCAAAATCAGACTTGACACCAGAGAGGCTGAATACCGCACTGAGTCAATGCGGTCTTAGCCTCTCTGGTGTCAACACTCTGTCTGATTTTGGATTTTTTTTTTTTTTTTCCTAAATCAGACTTGACACCAGAGAGGCTGAATACCGCAGTGAGTCAATGCGGTCTTAGCCTCTCTGGTCTCAACACTCTGTCTGATTTTGGATTTTTTTTTTTTTTTTTTCCAAAATCAGACTTGACACCAGAGAGGCTGAATACCGCACTGAGTCAATGCGGTCTTAGCCTCTCTGGTGTCAACACTCTGTCTGATTTTGGATTTTTTTTTTTTTTTCCCAAAATCAGACTTGACACCAGAGAGGCTGAATAACGCACTGAGTCAATGCGGTCTTAGCCTCTCTGGTCTCAACACTCTGTCTGATTTTGGATTTTTTTTTTTTTTTCCAAAATCAGACTTGACACCAGAGAGGCTGAATACCGCACTGAGTCAATGCGGTCTTAGCCTCTCTGGTCTCAACACTCTGTCTGATTTTGGATTTTTTTTTTTTTTTCCAAAATCAGACTTGACACCAGAGAGGCTGAATACCGCACTGAGTCAATGCAGTCTTAGCCTCTCTGGTCTCAACACTCTGTCTGATTTTGGATTTTTTTTTTTTTTTTCCAAAATCAGACTTGACACCAGAGAGGCTGAATACCGCACTGAGTCAATGCGGTCTTAGCCTCTCTGGTGTCAACACTCTGTCTGATTTTGGATTATTTTATTTTTTTTCCAAAATCAGACTTGACACCAGAGAGGCTGAATACTGCACTGAGTCAATGCGGTCTTAGCCTCTCTGGTCTCAACACTCTGTCTGATTTTGGATTTTTTTTTTTTTTTTCCAAAATCACACTTGACACCAGAGAGGCTGAATACCGCACTGAGTCAATGCGGTCTTAGCCTCTCTGGTCTCAACACTCTGTCTGATTTTGGATTTTTTTTTTTTTTTTCCAAAATCAGACTTGACACCAGAGAGGCTGAATACCGTACTGAGTCAATGCGGTCTTAGCCTCTCTGGTGTCAACACTCTTTCTGATTTTGGATTTTTTTTTTTTTTTTTCCAAAATCAGACTTGACACCAGAGAGGCTGAATACCGCACTGAGTCAATGCGGTCTTAGCCTCTCTGGTGTCAACACTCTGTCTGATTTTGGATTTTTTTTTTCTTTCCCAAAATCAGACGACACCAGAGAGGCTGAATACCGCACTGAGTCAATGCGGTCTTAGCCTCTCTGGTGTCAACACTCTGTCTGATTTTGGATTATTTTATTTTTTTTCCAAAATCAGACTTGACACCAGAGAGGCTGAATACTGCACTGAGTCAATGCGGTCTTAGCCTCTCTGGTCTCAACACTCTGTCTGATTTTGGATTTTTTTTTTTTTTTTCCAAAATCAGACTTGACACCAGAGAGGCTGAATACCGCACTGAGTCAATGCGGTCTTAGCCTCTCTGGTCTCAACACTCTGTCTGATTTTGGATTTTTTTTTTTTTTTCCCAAAATCAGACTTGACACCAGAGAGGCTGAATACCGCACTGAGTCAATGCGGTCTTAGCCTCTCTGGTCTCAACACTCTGTCTGATTTTGGATTTTTTTTTTTTTTTCCAAAATCAGACTTGACACCAGAGAGGCTGAATACCGCCCTGAGTCAATGCGGTCTTAGCCTCTCTGGTGTCAACACTCTGTCTGATTTTGGATTTTTTATTTTCTTTTCCAAAATCAGACTTGACACCAGAGAGGCTGAATACCGCCCTGAGTCAATGCGGTCTTAGCCTCTCTGGTGTCAACACTCTGTCTGATTTTGGATTTTTTATTTTTTTTCCAAAATCAGACTTGACACCAGAGAGGCTGAATACCGCACTGAGTCAATGCGGTCTTAGCCTCTCTGGTGTCAACACTCTGTCTGATTTTGGATTTTTTTTTTTTTTTTCCAAAATCAGACTTGACACCAGAGAGGCTGAATACCGCACTGAGTAAATGCGGTCTTAGCATCTCTGGTCTCAACACTCTGTCTGATTTGGGATTTTTTTTTTTTTTTCCAAAATCAGACTTGACACCAGAGAGGCTGAATACCGCACTGAGTCAATGCGGTCTTAGCCTCTCTGGTGTCAACACTCTTTCTGATTTTGGATTTTTTTTTTTTTTTTTCCAAAATCAGACTTGACACCAGAGAGGCTGAATACCGCACTGAGTCAATGCGGTCTTAGCCTCTCTGGTGTCAACACTCTGTCTGATTTTGGATTTTTTTTTTCTTTCCCAAAATCAGACGACACCAGAGAGGCTGAATACCGCACTGAGTCAATGCGGTCTTAGCCTCTCTGGTGTCAACACTCTGTCTGATTTTGGATTATTTTATTTTTTTTCCAAAATCAGACTTGACACCAGAGAGGCTGAATACTGCACTGAGTCAATGCGGTCTTAGCCTCTCTGGTCTCAACACTCTGTCTGATTTTGGATTTTTTTTTTTTTTTTCCAAAATCAGACTTGACACCAGAGAGGCTGAATACCGCACTGAGTCAATGCGGTCTTAGCCTCTCTGGTGTCAACACTCTTTCTGATTTTGGATTTTTTTTTTTTTTTTTCCAAAATCAGACTTGACACCAGAGAGGCTGAATACCGCACTGAGTCAATGCGGTCTTAGCCTCTCTGGTGTCAACACTCTGTCTGATTTTGGATTTTTTATTTTTTTTCCAAAATCAGACTTGACACCAGAGAGGCTGAATACCGCACTGAGTCAATGCGGTCTTAGCCTCTCTGGTGTCAACACTCTGTCTGATTTTGGATTTTTTTTTTTTTTTTCCAAAATCAGACTTGACACCAGAGAGGCTGAATACCGCACTGAGTAAATGCGGTCTTAGCATCTCTGGTCTCAACACTCTGTCTGATTTGGGATTTTTTTTTTTTTTTCCAAAATCAGACTTGACACCAGAGAGGCTGAATACCGCACTGAGTCAATGCGGTCTTAGCCTCTCTGGTGTCAACACTCTTTCTGATTTTGGATTTTTTTTTTTTTTTTTCCAAAATCAGACTTGACACCAGAGAGGCTGAATACCGCACTGAGTCAATGCGGTCTTAGCCTCTCTGGTGTCAACACTCTGTCTGATTTTGGATTTTTTTTTTCTTTCCCAAAATCAGACGACACCAGAGAGGCTGAATACCGCACTGAGTCAATGCGGTCTTAGCCTCTCTGGTGTCAACACTCTGTCTGATTTTGGATTATTTTATTTTTTTTCCAAAATCAGACTTGACACCAGAGAGGCTGAATACTGCACTGAGTCAATGCGGTCTTAGCCTCTCTGGTCTCAACACTCTGTCTGATTTTGGATTTTTTTTTTTTTTTTCCAAAATCAGACTTGACACCAGAGAGGCTGAATACCGCACTGAGTCAATGCGGTCTTAGCCTCTCTGGTGTCAACACTCTTTCTGATTTTGGATTTTTTTTTTTTTTTTTCCAAAATCAGACTTGACACCAGAGAGGCTGAATACCGCACTGAGTCAATGCGGTCTTAGCCTCTCTGGTGTCAACACTCTGTCTGATTTTGGATTTTTTTTTTCTTTCCCAAAATCAGACGACACCAGAGAGGCTGAATACCGCACTGAGTCAATGCGGTCTTAGCCTCTCTGGTGTCAACACTCTGTCTGATTTTGGATTATTTTATTTTTTTTCCAAAATCAGACTTGACACCAGAGAGGCTGAATACTGCACTGAGTCAATGCGGTCTTAGCCTCTCTGGTCTCAACACTCTGTCTGATTTTGGATTTTTTTTTTTTTTTTCCAAAATCAGACTTGACACCAGAGAGGCTGAATACCGCACTGAGTCAATGCGGTCTTAGCCTCTCTGGTCTCAACACTCTGTCTGATTTTGGATTTTTTTTTTTTTTTCCCAAAATCAGACTTGACACCAGAGAGGCTGAATACCGCACTGAGTCAATGCGGTCTTAGCCTCTCTGGTCTCAACACTCTGTCTGATTTTGGATTTTTTTTTTTTTTTCCAAAATCAGACTTGACACCAGAGAGGCTGAATACCGCCCTGAGTCAATGCGGTCTTAGCCTCTCTGGTGTCAACACTCTGTCTGATTTTGGATTTTTTATTTTCTTTTCCAAAATCAGACTTGACACCAGAGAGGCTGAATACCGCCCTGAGTCAATGCGGTCTTAGCCTCTCTGGTGTCAACACTCTGTCTGATTTTGGATTTTTTATTTTTTTTCCAAAATCAGACTTGACACCAGAGAGGCTGAATACCGCACTGAGTCAATGCGGTCTTAGCCTCTCTGGTGTCAACACTCTGTCTGATTTTGGATTTTTTTTTTTTTTTTCCAAAATCAGACTTGACACCAGAGAGGCTGAATACCGCACTGAGTCAATGCGGTCTTAGCCTCTCTGGTGTCAACACTCTGTCTGATTTTGGATTTTTTTTTTTTTTTTTCCAAAATCAGACTTGACACCAGAGAGGCTGAATACCGCACTGAGTCAATGCGGTCTTAGCCTCTCTGGTGTCAACACTCTGTCTGATTTTGGATTTTTTTTTTTTTTTTTCCCAAAATCAGACTTGACACCAGAGAGGCTGAATACCGCACTGAGTCAATGCGGTCTTAGCCTCTCTGGTGTCAACACTCTGTCTGATTTTGGATTTTTTTTTTCTTTCCCAAAATCAGACGACACCAGAGAGGCTGAATACCGCACTGAGTCAATGCGGTCTTAGCCTCTCTGGTCTCAACACTCTGTCTGATTTTGGATTTTTTTTTTTTTTTTCCAAAATCAGACTTGACACCAGAGAGGCTGAATACCGCCCTGAGTCAATGCGGTCTTAGCCTCTCTGGTGTCAACACTCTGTCTGATTTTGGATTTTTTTTTTTTTTTCCCCAAAATCAGACTTGACACCAGAGAGGCTGAATACCGCACTGAGTCAATGCGGTCTTAGCCTCTCTGGTCTCAACACTCTGTCTGATTTTGGATTTTTTTTTTTTTTTTCCAAAATCAGACTTGACACCAGAGAGGCTGAATACCGCACTGAGTCAATGCGGTCTTAGCCTCTCTGGTGTCAACACTCTGTCTGATTTTGGATTTTTTTTTTTTTTTTCCAAAATCAGACTTGACACCAGAGAGGCTGAATACCGCACTGAGTCAATGCGGTCTTAGCCTCTCTGGTCTCAACACTCTGTCTGATTTTGGATTTTTTTTTTTTTTTTTCCAAAATCAGACTTGACACCAGAGAGGCTGAATACCGCACTGAGTCAATGCGGTCTTAGCCTCTCTGGTCTCAACACTCTGTCTGATTTTGGATTTTTTTTTTTTTTTTCCAAAATCAGACTTGACACCAGAGAGGCTGAATACCGTACTGAGTCAATGCGGTCTTAGCCTCTCTGGTGTCAACACTCTGTCTGATTTTGGATTTTTTTTTTTTTTTTTTTTCCAAAATCAGACTTGACACCAGAGAGGCTGAATACCGCACTGAGTCAATGCGGTCTTAGCCTCTCTGGTGTCAACACTCTGTCTGATTTTGGATTTTTTTTTTTTTTTTCCCAAAATCAGACGACACCAGAGAGGCTGAATACCGCACTGAGTCAATGCGGTCTTAGCCTCTCTGGTGTCAACACTCTGTCTGATTTTGGATTTTTTTTTTTTTTTTCCAAAATCAGACTTGACACCAGAGAGGCTGAATACCGCACTGAGTCAATGCGGTCTTAGCCTCTCTGGTCTCAACACTCTGTCTGATTTTGGATTTTTTTTTTTTTTTTTCCAAAATCAGACTTGACACCAGAGAGGCTGAATACCGCCCTGAGTCAATGCGGTCTTAGCCTCTCTGGTGTCAACACTCTGTCTGATTTTGGATTTTTTTTTTTTTTTCCCAAAATCAGACTTGACACCAGAGAGGCTGAATACTGCACTGAGTCAATGCGGTCTTAGCCTCTCTGGTCTCAACACTCTGTCTGATTTTGGATTTTTTTTTTTTTTTTTTCAAAATCAGACTTGACACCAGAGAGGCTGAATACCGCACTGAGTCAATGCGGTCTTAGCCTCTCTGGTGTCAACACTCTGTCTGATTTTGGATTTTTTATTTTTTTTCAAAAATCAGACTTGACACCAGAGAGGCTGAATACCGCACTGAGTCAATGCGGTCTTAGCCTCTCTGGTGTCAACACTCTGTCTGATTTTGGATTTTTTTTTTTTTTTTTCCAAAATCAGACTTGACACCAGAGAGGCTGAATACCGCACTGAGTCAATGCGGTCTTAGCCTCTCTGGTGTCAACACTCTGTCTGATTTTGGATTTTTTTTTTTTTTTCCAAAATCAGACTTGACACCAGAGAGGCTGAATACCGCACTGAGTCAATGCGGTCTTAGCCTCTCTGGTCTCAACACTCTGTCTGATTTGGGATTTTTTTTTTTTTTTCCAAAATCAGACTTGACACCAGAGAGGCTGAATACCGCCCTGAGTCAATGCGGTCTTAGCTTCTCTGGTGTCAACACTCTGTCTGATTTTGGATTTTTTTTTTTTTTTTCCCAAAATCAGACTTGACACCAGAGAGGCTGAATACTGCACTGAGTCAATGCGGTCTTAGCCTCTCTGGTCTCAACACTCTGTCTGATTTTGGATTTTTTTTTTTTTTCCCCAAAATCAGACGACACCAGAGAGGCTGAATACCGCACTGAGTCAATGCGGTCTTAGCCTCTCTGGTGTCAACACTCTGTCTGATTTTGGATTATTTTATTTTTTTTCCAAAATCAGACTTGACACCAGAGAGGCTGAATACTGCACTGAGTCAATGCGGTCTTAGCCTCTCTGGTCTCAACACTCTGTCTGATTTTGGATTTTTTTTTTTTTTTTCCAAAATCAGACTTGACACCAGAGAGGCTGAATACCGTACTGAGTCAATGCGGTCTTAGCCTCTCTGGTGTCAACACTCTGTCTGATTTTGGATTTTTTTTTTTTTTTTTTCCAAAATCAGACTTGACACCAGAGAGGCTGAATACCGCACTGAGTCAATGCGGTCTTAGCCTCTCTGGTGTCAACACTCTGTCTGATTTTGGATTTTTTTTTTTTTTTCCCAAAATCAGACGACACCAGAGAGGCTGAATACCGCACTGAGTCAATGCGGTCTTAGCCTCTCTGGTGTCAACACTCTGTCTGATTTTGGATTATTTTATTTTTTTTCCAAAATCAGACTTGACACCAGAGAGGCTGAATACTGCACTGAGTCAATGCGGTCTTAGCCTCTCTGGTCTCAACACTCTGTCTGATTTTGGATTTTTTTTTTTTTTTTCCAAAATCAGACTTGACACCAGAGAGGCTGAATACCGCACTGAGTCAATGCGGTCTTAGCCTCTCTGGTCTCAACACTCTGTCTGATTTTCGATTTTTTTTTTTTTTTTCCAAAATCAGACTTGACACCAGAGAGGCTGAATACCGCCCTGAGTCAATGCGGTCTTAGCCTCTCTGGTGTCAACACTCTGTCTGATTTTGGATTTTTTTTTTTTTTTCCCAAAATCAGACTTGACACCAGAGAGGCTGAATACCGCACTGAGTCAATGCGGTCTTAGCCTCTCTGGTGTCAACACTCTGTCTGATTTTGGATTTTTTTTTTTTTTTTCCCAAAATCAGACTTGACACCAGAGAGGCTGAATACCGCACTGAGTCAATGCGGTCTTAGCCTCTCTGGTGTCAACACTCTGTCTGATTTTGGATTTTTTTTTCAAAATCAGACTTGACACCAGAGAGGCTGAATACCGCACTGAGTCAATGCGGTCTTAGCCTCTCTGGTGTCAACACTCTGTCTGATTTTGGATTTTTTATTTTTTTTCCAAAATCAGACTTGACACCAGAGAGGCTGAATACCGCACTGAGTCAATGCGGTCTTAGCCTCTCTGGTGTCAACACTCTGTCTGATTTTGGATTTTTTTTTTTTTTTTTCCAAAATCAGACTTGACACCAGAGAGGCTGAATACCGCACTGAGTCAATGCGGTCTTAGCCTCTCTGGTGTCAACACTCTGTCTGATTTTGGATTTTTTTTTTTTTTTCCAAAATCAGACTTGACACCAGAGAGGCTGAATACCGCACTGAGTCAATGCGGTCTTACCCTCTCTGGTCTCAACACTCTGTCTGATTTTGGATTTTTTTTTTTTTTTTCCCAAAATCAGACGACACCAGAGAGGCTGAATACCGCACTGAGTCAATGCGGTCTTAGCCTCTCTGGTGTCAACACTCTGTCTGATTTTGGATTATTTTATTTTTTTTCCAAAATCAGACTTGACACCAGAGAGGCTGAATACTGCACTGAGTCAATGCGGTCTTAGCCTCTCTGGTCTCAACACTCTGTCTGATTTTGGATTTTTTTTTTTTTTTTTCCAAAATCAGACTTGACACCAGAGAGGCTGAATACCGCCCTGAGTCAATGCGGTCTTTGCCTCTCTGGTGTCAACACTCTGTCTGATTTTGGATTTTTTTTTTTTTTTTCCCAAAATCAGACTTGACACCAGAGAGGCTGAATACTGCACTGAGTCAATGCGGTCTTAGCCTCTCTGGTCTCAACACTCTGTCTGATTTTGGATTTTTTTTTTTTTTTTTTCAAAATCAGACTTGACACCAGAGAGGCTGAATACCGCACTGAGTCAATGCGGTCTTAGCCTCTCTGGTGTCAACACTCTGTCTGATTTTGGATTTTTTATTTTTTTTCAAAAATCAGACTTGACACCAGAGAGGCTGAATACCGCACTGAGTCAATGCGGTCTTAGCCTCTCTGGTGTCAACACTCTGTCTGATTTTGGATTTTTTTTTTTTTTTTTCCAAAATCAGACTTGACACCAGAGAGGCTGAATACCGCACTGAGTCAATGCGGTCTTAGCCTCTCTGGTGTCAACACTCTGTCTGATTTTGGATTTTTTTTTTTTTTTCCAAAATCAGACTTGACACCAGAGAGGCTGAATACCGCACTGAGTCAATGCGGTCTTAGCCTCTCTGGTCTCAACACTCTGTCTGATTTGGGATTTTTTTTTTTTTTTCCAAAATCAGACTTGACACCAGAGAGGCTGAATACCGCCCTGAGTCAATGCGGTCTTAGCTTCTCTGGTGTCAACACTCTGTCTGATTTTGGATTTTTTTTTTTTTTTTTCCCAAAATCAGACTTGACACCAGAGAGGCTGAATACTGCACTGAGTCAATGCGGTCTTAGCCTCTCTGGTGTCAACACTCTGTCTGATTTTGGATTATTTTTTTTTTTTTTCCAAAATCAGACTTGAACCCAGAGAGGCTGAATACCGCACTGAGTCAATGCGGTCTTAGCCTCTCTGGTCTCAACACTCTGTCTGATTTTGGATTTTTTTTTTTTTTTTCCAAAATCAGACTTGACACCAGAGAGGCTGAATACCGTACTGAGTCAATGCGGTCTTAGCCTCTCTGGTGTCAACACTCTGTCTGATTTTGGATTTTTTTTTTTTTTTTTTCCAAAATCAGACTTGACACCAGAGAGGCTGAATACCGCACTGAGTCAATGCGGTCTTAGCCTCTCTGGTGTCAACACTCTGTCTGATTTTGGATTTTTTTTTTTTTTTCCCAAAATCAGACGACACCAGAGAGGCTGAATACCGCACTGAGTCAATGCGGTCTTAGCCTCTCTGGTCTCAACACTCTGTCTGATTTGGGATTTTTTTTTTTTTTTCCAAAATCAGACTTGACACCAGAGAGGCTGAATACCGCCCTGAGTCAATGCGGTCTTAGCTTCTCTGGTGTCAACACTCTGTCTGATTTTGGATTTTTTTTTTTTTTTTCCCAAAATCAGACTTGACACCAGAGAGGCTGAATACTGCACTGAGTCAATGCGGTCTTAGCCTCTCTGGTGTCAACACTCTGTCTGATTTTGGATTATTATTTTTTTTTTTCCAAAATCAGACTTGAACCCAGAGAGGCTGAATACCGCACTGAGTCAATGCGGTCTTAGCCTCTCTGGTGTCAACACTCTGTCTGATTTTGGATTTTTTTTTTTTTTTCCCAAAATCAGACGACACCAGAGAGGCTGAATACCGCACTGAGTCAATGCGGTCTTAGCCTCTCTGGTGTCAACACTCTGTCTGATTTTGGATTATTTTATTTTTTTTCCAAAATCAGACTTGACACCAGAGAGGCTGAATACTGCACTGAGTCAATGCGGTCTTAGCCTCTCTGGTCTCAACACTCTGTCTGATTTTGGATTTTTTTTTTTTTTTTCCAAAATCAGACTTGACACCAGAGAGGCTGAATACCGCACTGAGTCAATGCGGTCTTAGCCTCTCTGGTCTCAACACTCTGTCTGATTTTGGATTTTTTTTTTTTTTTTCCAAAATCAGACTTGACACCAGAGAGGCTGAATACCGCCCTGAGTCAATGCGGTCTTAGCCTCTCTGGTGTCAACACTCTGTCTGATTTTGGATTTTTTTTTTTTTTTCCCAAAATCAGACTTGACACCAGAGAGGCTGAATACCGCACTGAGTCAATGCGGTCTTAGCCTCTCTGGTGTCAACACTCTGTCTGATTTTGGATTTTTTTTTCAAAATCAGACTTGACACCAGAGAGGCTGAATACCGCACTGAGTCAATGCGGTCTTAGCCTCTCTGGTGTCAACACTCTGTCTGATTTTGGATTTTTTATTTTTTTTCCAAAATCAGACTTGACACCAGAGAGGCTGAATACCGCACTGAGTCAATGCGGTCTTAGCCTCTCTGGTGTCAACACTCTGTCTGATTTTGGATTTTTTTTTTTTTTTTTCCAAAATCAGACTTGACACCAGAGAGGCTGAATACCGCACTGAGTCAATGCGGTCTTAGCCTCTCTGGTGTCAACACTCTGTCTGATTTTGGATTTTTTTTTTTTTTTCCAAAATCAGACTTGACACCAGAGAGGCTGAATACCGCACTGAGTCAATGCGGTCTTACCCTCTCTGGTCTCAACACTCTGTCTGATTTTGGATTTTTTTTTTTTTTTTCCAAAAATCAGACGACACCAGAGAGGCTGAATACCGCACTGAGTCAATGCGGTCTTAGCCTCTCTGGTGTCAACACTCTGTCTGATTTTGGATTATTTTATTTTTTTTCCAAAATCAGACTTGACACCAGAGAGGCTGAATACTGCACTGAGTCAATGCGGTCTTAGCCTCTCTGGTCTCAACACTCTGTCTGATTTTGGATTTTTTTTTTTTTTTTTCCAAAATCAGACTTGACACCAGAGAGGCTGAATACCGCCCTGAGTCAATGCGGTCTTAGCCTCTCTGGTGTCAACACTCTGTCTGATTTTGGATTTTTTTTTTTTTTTTCCCAAAATCAGACTTGACACCAGAGAGGCTGAATACTGCACTGAGTCAATGCGGTCTTAGCCTCTCTGGTCTCAACACTCTGTCTGATTTTGGATTTTTTTTTTTTTTTTTCAAAATCAGACTTGACACCAGAGAGGCTGAATACCGCACTGAGTCAATGCGGTCTTAGCCTCTCTGGTGTCAACACTCTGTCTGATTTTGGATTTTTTATTTTTTTTCAAAAATCAGACTTGACACCAGAGAGGCTGAATACCGCACTGAGTCAATGCGGTCTTAGCCTCTCTGGTGTCAACACTCTGTCTGATTTTGGATTTTTTTTTTTTTTTTTCCAAAATCAGACTTGACACCAGAGAGGCTGAATACCGCACTGAGTCAATGCGGTCTTAGCCTCTCTGGTGTCAACACTCTGTCTGATTTTGGATTTTTTTTTTTTTTTCCAAAATCAGACTTGACACCAGAGAGGCTGAATACCGCACTGAGTCAATGCGGTCTTAGCCTCTCTGGTCTCAACACTCTGTCTGATTTGGGATTTTTTTTTTTTTTTCCAAAATCAGACTTGACACCAGAGAGGCTGAATACCGCCCTGAGTCAATGCGGTCTTAGCTTCTCTGGTGTCAACACTCTGTCTGATTTTGGATTTTTTTTTTTTTTTTCCCAAAATCAGACTTGACACCAGAGAGGCTGAATACTGCACTGAGTCAATGCGGTCTTAGCCTCTCTGGTCTCAACACTCTGTCTGATTTTGGATTTTTTTTTTTTTTCCCCAAAATCAGACGACACCAGAGAGGCTGAATACCGCACTGAGTCAATGCGGTCTTAGCCTCTCTGGTGTCAACACTCTGTCTGATTTTGGATTATTTTATTTTTTTTCCAAAATCAGACTTGACACCAGAGAGGCTGAATACTGCACTGAGTCAATGCGGTCTTAGCCTCTCTGGTCTCAACACTCTGTCTGATTTTGGATTTTTTTTTTTTTTTTTTTCCAAAATCAGACTTGACACCAGAGAGGCTGAATACCGCACTGAGTCAATGCGGTCTTAGCCTCTCTGGTCTCAACACTCTGTCTGATTTTGGATTTTTTTTTTTTTTTTCCAAAATCAGACTTGACACCAGAGAGGCTGAATACCGCCCTGAGTCAATGCGGTCTTAGCCTCTCTGGTCTCAACACTCTGTCTGATTTTGGATTTTTTTTTTTTTTTTCCAAAATCAGACTTGACACCAGAGAGGCTGAATACCGCACTGAGTCAATGCGGTCTTAGCCTCTCTGGTCTCAACACTCTGTCTGATTTTGGATTTTTTTTTTTTTTTTCCAAAATCAGACTTGACACCAGAGAGGCTGAATACCGCACTGAGTCAATGCGGTCTTAGCCTCTCTGGTGTCAACACTCTGTCTGATTTTGGATTTTTTTTTTTTTTTTCCAAAATCAGACTTGACACCAGAGAGGCTGAATACCGCACTGAGTCAATGCGGTCTTAGCCTCTCTGGTCTCAACACTCTGTCTGATTTTGGATTTTTTTTTTTTTTTTCCAAAATCAGACTTGACACCAGAGAGGCTGAATACCGCACTGAGTCAATGCGGTCTTAGCCTCTCTGGTCTCAACACTCTGTCTGATTTTGGATTTTTTTTTTTTTTTTCCAAAATCAGACTTGACACCAGAGAGGCTGAATACTGCACTGAGTCAATGCGGTCTTAGCCTCTCTGGTGTCAACACTCTGTCTGATTTTGGATTATTTTATTTTTTTTCCAAAATCAGACTTGACACCAGAGAGGCTGAATACTGCACTGAGTCAATGCGGTCTTAGCCTCTCTGGTCTCAACACTCTGTCTGATTTTGGATTTTTTTTTTTTTTTTTCCAAAATCAGACTTGAACCCAGAGAGGCTGAATACCGCACTGAGTCAATGCGGTCTTAGCCTCTCTGGTCTCAACACTCTGTCTGATTTTGGATTTTTTTTTTTTTTTTCCAAAATCAGACTTGACACCAGAGAGGCTGAATACCGTACTGAGTCAATGCGGTCTTAGCCTCTCTGGTGTCAACACTCTGTCTGATTTTGGATTTTTTTTTTTTTTTTTTCCAAAATCAGACTTGACACCAGAGAGGCTGAATACCGCACTGAGTCAATGCGGTCTTAGCCTCTCTGGTGTCAACACTCTGTCTGATTTTGGATTTTTTTTTTTTTTTCCCAAAATCAGACGACACCAGAGAGGCTGAATACCGCACTGAGTCAATGCGGTCTTAGCCTCTCTGGTGTCAACACTCTGTCTGATTTTGGATTATTTTATTTTTTTTCCAAAATCAGACTTGACACCAGAGAGGCTGAATACTGCACTGAGTCAATGCGGTCTTAGCCTCTCTGGTCTCAACACTCTGTCTGATTTTGGATTTTTTTTTTTTTTTTCCAAAATCAGACTTGACACCAGAGAGGCTGAATACCGCACTGAGTCAATGCGGTCTTAGCCTCTCTGGTCTCAACACTCTGTCTGATTTTGGATTTTTTTTTTTTTTTTCCAAAATCAGACTTGACACCAGAGAGGCTGAATACCGCCCTGAGTCAATGCGGTCTTAGCCTCTCTGGTGTCAACACTCTGTCTGATTTTGGATTTTTTTTTTTTTTTCCCAAAATCAGACTTGACACCAGAGAGGCTGAATACCGCACTGAGTCAATGCGGTCTTAGCCTCTCTGGTGTCAACACTCTGTCTGATTTTGGATTTTTTTTTTTTTTTTCCCAAAATCAGACTTGACACCAGAGAGGCTGAATACCGCACTGAGTCAATGCGGTCTTAGCCTCTCTGGTGTCAACACTCTGTCTGATTTTGGATTTTTTTTTCAAAATCAGACTTGACACCAGAGAGGCTGAATACCGCACTGAGTCAATGCGGTCTTAGCCTCTCTGGTGTCAACACTCTGTCTGATTTTGGATTTTTTATTTTTTTTCCAAAATCAGACTTGACACCAGAGAGGCTGAATACCGCACTGAGTCAATGCGGTCTTAGCCTCTCTGGTGTCAACACTCTGTCTGATTTTGGATTTTTTTTTTTTTTTTTCCAAAATCAGACTTGACACCAGAGAGGCTGAATACCGCACTGAGTCAATGCGGTCTTAGCCTCTCTGGTGTCAACACTCTGTCTGATTTTGGATTTTTTTTTTTTTTTCCAAAATCAGACTTGACACCAGAGAGGCTGAATACCGCACTGAGTCAATGCGGTCTTACCCTCTCTGGTCTCAACACTCTGTCTGATTTGGGATTTTTTTTTTTTTTTCCAAAATCAGACTTGACACCAGAGAGGCTGAATACCGCCCTGAGTCAATGCGGTCTTAGCCTCTCTGGTGTCAACACTCTGTCTGATTTTGGATTTTTTTTTTTTTTTTCCCAAAATCAGACTTGACACCAGAGAGGCTGAATACCGCACTGAGTCAATGCGGTCTTAGCCTCTCTGGTCTCAACACTCTGTCTGATTTTGGATTTTTTTTTTTTTTTTCCCAAAATCAGACGACACCAGAGAGGCTGAATACCGCACTGAGTCAATGCGGTCTTAGCCTCTCTGGTGTCAACACTCTGTCTGATTTTGGATTATTTTATTTTTTTTCCAAAATCAGACTTGACACCAGAGAGGCTGAATACTGCACTGAGTCAATGCGGTCTTAGCCTCTCTGGTCTCAACACTCTGTCTGATTTTGGATTTTTTTTTTTTTTTTCCAAAATCAGACTTGACACCAGAGAGGCTGAATACCGCACTGAGTCAATGCGGTCTTAGCCTCTCTGGTCTCAACACTCTGTCTGATTTTGGATTTTTTTTTTTTTTTTCCAAAATCAGACTTGACACCAGAGAGGCTGAATACCGCCCTGAGTCAATGCGGTCTTAGCCTCTCTGGTGTCAACACTCTGTCTGATTTTGGATTATTTTATTTTTTTTCCAAAATCAGACTTGACACCAGAGAGGCTGAATACCGCACTGAGTCAATGCGGTCTTAGCCTCTCTGGTCTCAACACTCTGTCTGATTTTGGATTTTTTTTTTTTTTTTCCAAAATCAGACTTGACACCAGAGAGGCTGAATACCGCACTGAGTCAATGCGGTCTTAGCCTCTCTGGTCTCAACACTCTGTCTGATTTTGGATTTTTTTTTTTTTTTTCCAAAATCAGACTTGACACCAGAGAGGCTGAATACCGCACTGAGTCAATGCGGTCTTAGCCTCTCTGGTGTCAACACTCTGTCTGATTTTGGATTATTTTATTTTTTTTCCAAAATCAGACTTGACACCAGAGAGGCTGAATACTGCTCTGAGTCAATGCGGTCTTAGCCTCTCTGGTCTCAACACTCTGTCTGATTTTGGATTTTTTTTTTTTTTTTCCAAAATCAGACTTGACACCAGAGAGGCTGAATACCGCACTGAGTCAATGCGGTCTTAGCCTCTCTGGTGTCAACACTCTGTCTGATTTTGGATTTTTTTTTTTTTTTCAAAGTCAGACTTGACACCAGAGAGGCTGAATACCGCACTGAGTCAATGCGGTCTTAGCCTCTCTGGTCTCAACACTCTGTCTGATTTTGGATTTTTTTTTTTTTTTTCAAAGTCAGACTTGACACCAGAGAGGCTGAATACCGCACTGAGTCAATGCGGTCTTAGCCTCTCTGGTCTCAACACTCTGTCTGATTTTGGATTTTTTTTTTTTTTTTCAAAGTCAGACTTGACACCAGAGAGGCTGAATACCGCACTGAGTCAATGCGGTCTTAGCCTCTCTGGTGTCAACACTCTGTCTGATTTTGGATTTTTTTTTTTTTTTTCAAAGTCAGACTTGACACCAGAGAGGCTGAATACCGCACTGAGTCAATGCGGTCTTAGCCTCTCTGGTCTCAACACTCTGTCTGATTTTGGATTTTTTTTTTTTTTTTCAAAGTCAGACTTGACACCAGAGAGGCTGAATACCGCACTGAGTCAATGCGGTCTTAGCCTCTCTGGTCTCAACACTCTGTCTGATTTTGGATTTTTTTTTTTTTTTTCAAAGTCAGACTTGACACCAGAGAGGCTGAATACCGCACTGAGTCAATGCGGTCTTAGCCTCTCTGGTGTCAACACTCTGTCTGATTTTGGATTTTTTTTTTTTTTTTCAAAGTCAGACTTGACACCAGAGAGGCTGAATACCGCACTGAGTCAATGCGGTCTTAGCCTCTCTGGTCTCAACACTCTGTCTGATTTTGGATTTTTTTTTTTTTTTTCAAAGTCAGACTTGACACCAGAGAGGCTGAATACCGCACTGAGTCAATGCGGTCTTAGCCTCTCTGGTGTCAACACTCTGTCTGATTTTGGATTTTTTTTTTTTTTTTCAAAGTCAGACTTGACACCAGAGAGGCTGAATACCGCACTGAGTCAATGCGGTCTTAGCCTCTCTGGTGTCAACACTCTGTCTGATTTTGGATTTTTTTTTTTTTTTTCAAAGTCAGACTTGACACCAGAGAGGCTGAATACCGCACTGAGTCAATGCGGTCTTAGCCTCTCTGGTGTCAACACTCTGTCTGATTTTGGATTTTTTTTTTTTTTTTCAAAGTCAGACTTGACACCAGAGAGGCTGAATACCGCACTGAGTCAATGCGGTCTTAGCCTCTCTGGTGTCAACACTCTGTCTGATTTTGGATTTTTTTTTTTTTTTTCAAAGTCAGACTTGACACCAGAGAGGCTGAATACCGCACTGAGTCAATGCGGTCTTAGCCTCTCTGGTCTCAACACTCTGTCTGATTTTGGATTTTTTTTTTTTTTTTTCAAAGTCAGACTTGACACCAGAGAGGCTGAATACCGCACTGAGTCAATGCGGTCTTAGCCTCTCTGGTCTCAACACTCTGTCTGATTTTGGATTTTTTTTTTTTTTTTTCAAAGTCAGACTTGACACCAGAGAGGCTGAATACCGCACTGAGTCAATGCGGTCTTAGCCTCTCTGGTCTCAACACTCTGTCTGATTTTGGATTTTTTTTTTTTTTTTTCAAAGTCAGACTTGACACCAGAGAGGCTGAATACCGCACTGAGTCAATGCGGTCTTAGCCTCTCTGGTGTCAACACTCTGTCTGATTTTGGATTTTTTTTTTTTTTTCAAAGTCAGACTTGACACCAGAGAGGCTGAATACCGCACTGAGTCAATGCGGTCTTAGCCTCTCTGGTGTCAACACTCTGTCTGATTTTGGATTTTTTTTTTTTTTTTCAAAGTCAGACTTGACACCAGAGAGGCTGAATACCGCACTGAGTCAATGCGGTCTTAGCCTCTCTGGTGTCAACACTCTGTCTGATTTTGGATTTTTTTTTTTTTTTCAAAGTCAGACTTGACACCAGAGAGGCTGAATACCGCACTGAGTCAATGCGGTCTTAGCCTCTCTGGTGCTCAACACTCTGTCTGATTTTGGATTTTTTTTTTTTTTTTCAAAGTCAGACTTGACACCAGAGAGGCTGAATACCGCACTGAGTCAATGCGGTCTTAGCCTCTCTGGTCTCAACACTCTGTCTGATTTTGGATTTTTTTTTTTTTTTCAAAGTCAGACTTGACACCAGAGAGGCTGAATACCGCACTGAGTCAATGCGGTCTTAGCCTCTCTGGTGTCAACACTCTGTCTGATTTTGGATTTTTTTTTTTTTTTTCAAAGTCAGACTTGACACCAGAGAGGCTGAATACCGCACTGAGTCAATGCGGTCTTAGCCTCTCTGGTGTCAACACTCTGTCTGATTTTGGATTTTTTTTTTTTTTTTCCAAAATCAGACTTGACACCAGAGAGGCTGAATACCGCACTGAGTCAATGCGGTCTTAGCCTCTCTGGTCTCAACACTCTGTCTGATTTTGGATTTTTTTTTTTTTTTTCCAAAATCAGACTTGACACCAGAGAGGCTGAATACCGCACTGAGTCAATGCGGTCTTAGCCTCTCTGGTGTCAACACTCTGTCTGATTTTGGATTTTTTTTTTTTTTTTCCAAAGTCAGACTTGACACCAGAGAGGCTGAATACCTGCTCTGAGTCAATGCGGTCTTAGCCTCTCTGGTCTCAACACTCTGTCTGATTTTGGATTTTTTTTTTTTTTTTCCAAATCAGACTTGACACCAGAGAGGCTGAATACCGCACTGAGTCAATGCGGTCTTAGCCTCTCTGGTGTCAACACTCTGTCTGATTTTGGATTTTTTTTTTTTTTTTCAAAGTCAGACTTGACACCAGAGAGGCTGAATACCGCACTGAGTCAATGCGGTCTTAGCCTCTCTGGTCTCAACACTCTGTCTGATTTTGGATTTTTTTTTTTTTTTTTCAAAGTCAGACTTGACACCAGAGAGGCTGAATACCGCACTGAGTCAATGCGGTCTTAGCCTCTCTGGTCTCAACACTCTGTCTGATTTTGGATTTTTTTTTTTTTTTTCAAAGTCAGACTTGACACCAGAGAGGCTGAATACCGCACTGAGTCAATGCGGTCTTAGCCTCTCTGGTGTCAACACTCTGTCTGATTTTGGATTTTTTTTTTTTTTTTCAAAGTCAGACTTGACACCAGAGAGGCTGAATACCGCACTGAGTCAATGCGGTCTTAGCCTCTCTGGTCTCAACACTCTGTCTGATTTTGGATTTTTTTTTTTTTTTCAAAGTCAGACTTGACACCAGAGAGGCTGAATACCGCACTGAGTCAATGCGGTCTTAGCCTCTCTGGTCTCAACACTCTGTCTGATTTTGGATTTTTTTTTTTTTTTTCAAAGTCAGACTTGACACCAGAGAGGCTGAATACCGCACTGAGTCAATGCGGTCTTAGCCTCTCTGGTGTCAACACTCTGTCTGATTTTGGATTTTTTTTTTTTTTTCAAAGTCAGACTTGACACCAGAGAGGCTGAATACCGCACTGAGTCAATGCGGTCTTAGCCTCTCTGGTGTCAACACTCTGTCTGATTTTGGATTTTTTTTTTTTTTTTCAAAGTCAGACTTGACACCAGAGAGGCTGAATACCGCACTGAGTCAATGCGGTCTTAGCCTCTCTGGTGTCAACACTCTGTCTGATTTTGGATTTTTTTTTTTTTTTTCAAAGTCAGACTTGACACCAGAGAGGCTGAATACCGCACTGAGTCAATGCGGTCTTAGCCTCTCTGGTGCTCAACACTCTGTCTGATTTTGGATTTTTTTTTTTTTTTTTCAAAGTCAGACTTGACACCAGAGAGGCTGAATACCGCACTGAGTCAATGCGGTCTTAGCCTCTCTGGTGTCAACACTCTGTCTGATTTTGGATTTTTTTTTTTTTTTTCAAAGTCAGACTTGACACCAGAGAGGGCTGAATACCGCACTGAGTCAATGCGGTCTTAGCCTCTCTGGTGTCAACACTCTGTCTGATTTTGGATTTTTTTTTTTTTTTTCAAAGTCAGACTTGACACCAGAGAGGCTGATACAGCACTGAGTCAATGCGGTCTTAGCCTCTCTGGTCTCAACACTCTGTCTGATTTTGGATTTTTTTTTTTTTTTTTTCAAAGTCAGACTTGACACCAGAGAGGCT